>NC_140288.1:13065662-13150662 GCF_964030765.1 Micromesistius poutassou
AGACAGGCTCCCAGTAGCAGAGAGACCAGTAGCAGAGAGAGACAGGCTCCCAGTAGCAGAGAGACAGGGCCCCAGTAGTAGAGAGAGACAGGGTCCCAGTATCAGTCTACAGTATCACACAGTTTGTGACGCTGGGCTGATTCACAGAAACACGGCCGTTCAGGTTCCCACACAGAATCTCGGATGTAAAGAGAAACACAGACAGAGAGGTGAGAGTAGAGCTCCACGGCCTGGACACGGCGAGAGGATAAGGGTTAGGAGGAAGGATGGAGCATTAGGGTTAGGGTTAGGAGGAAGGATGGAGTATTAGGGTTAGGGTTAGGAGTAAGGAAGGAGCATTAGGATTAGGGTTAGGGTTAGGGTTAGGGCAGACTGAGGTCTCACACCTAAAGCCCTCTCCTATGCAGAGCTCTGTGAAGTGCAGACTGGATTTCCCTTGGTAAACAGAAGCCAAGCTAAACAAGCTGACGTTGTTTGGAAGGTTGACCTTACGGATATTATCCGTTACGTTGGATGAGGTGGGGCCTGCTGCCCTTATGAAGCTGTGGAATACAAGAGAGGCGGAGAAAGGCAATCCTTCTTATTTATGTGGAGTGTGTATGTGTACAGTGCATGTGTGCGTTACAACACTGACTCGTGTGTGAAAGGTTTCCGGTCTGCACCTGTGGGGGAGTCTGAGGAACAGTGGATCTGGATGAAAGCCTGAGGCTAAGAGCATCGAGGGTCCGCCTGAAAGGTTGGGAACAGCAGTCTAGACTGAGTGGGAAAGCAATACACACACGTGGATTATGTTTGTGTGAGTGTGCACGCACGCACTGCCCACATGTGTGTGTACACTAAAGAGTGTATCGGTTTGTAGAGGCCAAGCTGGGCTTGAGGGAGAGAGAGCACCGAGTGATCAAGAAATGACAGAGAGAAGAAAAAGAGAGAATGAGTGTGTGAGGGAGATAAAGAGAGAGTGAGAGAGAGCAAGAAAGCGAGAGAGTGCGAGCGAGATAGACTTATATGAGGAGCAGAGGTCCTACTGAGATTATTCACAGTGCATATTTTTGGCACACACACAAAACATGAAAGCAATTTGCTTCTGAAATCTATCCAACATGACACTGGCCTCCATCTCATCACTCTGCTGCCATCATCTGCTGCAGAAGATTCCTTCTGTTTCCCTCTAAGTAGCTTTTCTAGAGAGCAAAGTAGGGTAAGAAACCAAACTAAACAAATAGCAGATGGCGTCAAAGCACAAGAAGGCACTCGTGTTCTGTTTGGATCAGGCTCAGAAAGGGTCGGGGAGAGCGAGAGTAAGACGTCCTCTGAGGTGTTTAGGAATCAAACCATCTGGATCCTCCCAGTAGTGACCCAGTGGTGTGTGTTTGATACAGGTCAGCTGAGGTGGGAGTGACAACGGCAGCGATCACAGCCCAGCATGCTAACCCTCACCGCCATGCTAACAAGAGCACAGCCCACCATGCTAGCCCTTCACTAAACTTAACTTAAATCCTAAAATGCTCATTCCTCTAGCCCCCTCATCACAAGCATTCATTGAGTTCTTAGGAAGACGGCCTCCTCTATCCAGTGTGCTCTTGACACAGTAATTACCAGATATAACCAAAATATTTAAATCAGACTTTTAAATACAACTTTGTGTCAGGCTGAACAGCAAACCGTTAATCAACGGGGTCAACCCACCTCTTACCCTTTGAAGTGTGTGTTCGGTGTGTCTTAATGGAGTAGGGGCTTGTTCCTCTCGTACTACACCATGTATCAAATCCAATTACACATGCTGTGTTAATGGGCCAACCTTCTATTTTTGGGTTGTGAGACCAAGGAATCTTCCTAATGAAGAAAACCTTGCACATACTTTGGGAAACATGCCGTTTGTTTTTTGTTTTCTGGAGAACACATACATGGGATTGTGATTAACTTACTGTGATTATCTCTATCTTGTATAAATTACTTAGTTGTTGTTCATGTTATTATATTCTTCTTACCTTTTTCACATCCAAGGTAGTTTTTAGTGTAATAATCAGTCAGAGCAATCACAGAAGAGTGCAAAATAATGCCATTCAATCATCACCTCTTGTGAATCACTGAACATTTAGAAAGACGCAGTTAGAAATCCATGTTTACATTAATCGACCAGTTTGTATCTCTCTGGAACCCTCTGGGAATGAGCAGTCAGTTCATAATAAAAAGCTGTTATAATATAATACATACTTTTTCCTTATTCGAAATGCAGAACTATCGTTCACAACGTTCACCTTTGCCAGGGGTGCGGTGTGGTGTGTGGTGCAACATTTCTACAGTCAAAACAGGTCATACCGAAAGGGTGACACAGGAGATTACTTTTTCAAATTGTCAATTAAATATGGCTTACATTTTTAAGATGTGTTTAACTACTTTGAAAAGATAAAGCAGAGCAAATGAATAATAATGTAATAATGCAAATATAGCTCTTCTCTCCCCAGCTCAGAGAGTGTGGATGCGGTCCTCATCCTCTTCCTCTCTGCCGAACAAGAGGAAGAGCTTTATCTGAAGCGGCTTACACCTGTTCACTCCTGAAAGGATAAAGGGAATCCCTGCTGTCAACAAATCCATGAACACATTTACACACCTACACACACGCACCTCACTGGAGACACACACACACACACACACACACCTCACCTTACACACACACACACACACACACACACACACACCTCACCAGAGACACACCCACACACACCTCACCTTACACACACATACACACACACACACACACACACCTCACCTTACACACACACACACACACACACACACACACACCTCACCTTACACACACACACACCTCACCAGAGACACATACACCTCACTGGAGACACACTTACACACCCACACACACACCCTTCACCAGAGACACACACCGCCCTCCGGAGACACACTTACACACCCACACCTCACCGAACACACACACACCCACTAACACACACCTCGTCCCCCCCCCCCCCCCCCCCCACCTTCATCGGGGGAGCTACAGTGCTTACTAACGGTCTCTATTCGTTCTTTGTTTGCTACAGAGATATTGCTCAGCAGCAGCAGAGGAGAGTGTATATTCTCCTCTCGACCGAGGATCTGGTCGAGGTACTCAACACTCCTTATCTTTCTCTTATTTCCTGATAACATTCGCTGTGCCGAACCCCATCTCCATATTGATCTCCTCTTTAATTCAACAGTTACTTATTAGCTCCGGGAAAACAACCATGTTTCAAATTGAAATAAAATAAATATAACCTTAGGGGGTTAGAAATGGTATTCAGAGCGCATATCCAAATATTCTATTCCTCCCCATCTCCAATGTACACTCAGGTGAATACTTTATGGTTCGCCTTGGGGAATCGACTGATCAGGAGCAGAGACTTAGCAAGCCCAACACGTCTCCATGTGTCTGGTGGAACCAATGCCCTGCAGGGAAAATGAACGCACAGCGAGAACACACCTCCACCACACAGAAAGGCTACAGGCAAGAGTCCCCTTGATGAATAGAACACCAGCAAGCTAACGCTACTTACCATGCTAACCACCTCTGACTCACAAACAACCTGGACACAGACAAATACAACCCACCCATTCTTCTGTGCTTCGTCTGCTGTTAGATTCTAGATTAACTTGGGCGGCAGTAGCTCAGGAGGTAGAGCAGGTTGGCTGGTAATCGCAAGGTTGCTAGTTTGATCTCCGGCTCCTCCTAGCGTAGTGTCGAGGTGTCCCTGAGCAAGGCACCGACCTTACCCTAACCGAGCTGGCTGTCGCCTTGCGTGGTTGACTCTGCCATCGGTGTGTGAATGTGTGCATGACTGGGTGAATGTCAGGCAATTTTGTAAAGCGCTTTGGATAAAAGCGCTATATAAATGCAGTCCATTACTTGTGATTGAAAAACCGTTGAAGCAACATGCTAACCCTAGCAACTAGGCTAACCCTAGCCACCATGCTAACCCTGGGGTAGCAGGGCAACCCCAGTCCCCCATGCATCCACAGAGCCAACATGCTCATCATCCATGAGTATCCATGCCAACGGGTTCAGTTCAACCATCAATAAGCATGAAACCATCAATAAGCACCAATGAAAATATTTATAAGGAGTGAAAAATTGCAATGAATAAAAAAATCCCAGAAATTAAAAGTTGGCATCCGGACCTAATTAGGTCCATTTGTGTTTATTTGTCGGCAAGGAGAAACCACATTTTCCCCCAAAAATAACAAATAGCATAAGATGTATAAAAATAACAACTTATTTTTGGACTTTGGATTTTTGGACTAAGCGAATATTTCCATATCCACATTACAATAGTTTGAAATGTAATTAGAAATCGCTGTGATCTATTTGGTTACCAGTGCGATGGCATTCATTTTTATAAAGTAAATGAAACATACAATTACACTAAAATCATTGATATATTTTTGGCAAGCCTCCGAAAGTTTTAAAGAGCAGTAACCGGTAGAGTAGGCTGGTGCGGAAACGTTTGTCTCCCAGCAAAAAGGGAGGAAGAGCCCAAATGTCAGGAGTCTACCATGTCCCTCAGCAAGCTGCAATAAAACTTAAAATAATAATAATAACAATAATCCCAACTCATTAATGGCATTTGCATGAATAAAACAAAAGCGCCTGCAGGACTTTCTATGGATATTTCTAAGGAAACATTTAGTTGATCTTTTGACATTTGATCAGCATCAGATCCCCAATAGATGTTGTCCTGTATGCACCACGGGGGGGGGGGGGGGGGATCGCGGCCAGGGGCCAAGGCAACCGCACTGCAATTTCAAATGGGATCAGATGGGGTCCTGCTTTTTAAACTGCTTCTTTCCCTCTCTCCCGTCTCGCTCTCTCCCTCCATCCCTCCACCCTCTCAGTGTCTCTCAGCTCCTAGTCTCTCTCTCAGGTCCTAGTCTCTCTCTCAGGTCCGGGTCTCTCTCTCAGCTCCTAGTCTCTCGCTCAGCTCCTAGTCTCTCTCTCAGGTCCTAGTCTCTCTCTCAGGTCCGGGTCTCTCTCTCAGCTCCTAGTCTCTCTCTCAGCTCCTAGTCTCTCTCTCAGGTCCTAGTCTCTCTCTCAGCTCCTAGTCTCTCTCTCAGGTCCGGGTCTCTCTCTCAGGTCCTAGTCTCTCTCTCAGGTCCTAGTCTCTCTCTCAGGTCCGGGTCTCTCTCTCAGCTCCTAGTCTCTCTCTCAGGTCCGGGTCTCTCTCTCAGGTCCTAGTCTCTCTCTCAGGTCCGGGTCTCTCTCTCAGCTCCTAGTGTCCCTGTGGTTCCCTCTGCCTCTCCCTGTCTCTCTCTGCCTCAGACCAGGCAGGACTTCTAGCTATTATAGGATTCAGCCTCTTCTCCTCACCTCTCTCTCACTAGAACACGATGGACCCACCTACCACTTAGTACGGTCCACTAGGACACGATGGACCCACTGGTACGGCCCACTAGGACACGATGGACCCACCCATCACTTGGTACGGGCCACTAGGACGTCCATCACACCTCATTCTGATCTCTGAACTTGGACTGATTGTCTTCACTCTCAGTCCGTCAGCTTGTGTTTTGATCAGAGCAGAGAGGAGGGGGAGGGGCTGTTTTCAGTGAGCTGAAGCAAAGAGAGCAAATCAATATGATGCACACAGCTCTACCACTAAGTATGATTTGACCTAAATTGACCGGCTAAGTCTGTGTTTGGAGCACTGCATGAGCCACTTGCTAAAGTAGCTAGATCGATGTCTAAATATCAGATTGTTCGAGAGTAAAGGGCGTGTGACGGCATCGACACGTGACCAAACAGAACGGAGCGCTACTGTTAAACTACAGATTTCTCTGGGTTTGAACATTGTTGGAACATTTGGATAATGTCGCTACACAACCAAACAAAGTATATAACATAGGTCACAAGCGTCAGAAACACATCTTCTTCCCCACTTTATTTGAAGGCCGTCTCCCTCTATCTCACCGTGAACAGGCAGAGTGTCTCTGGCATATGAGAAGTCCTCTGCTTCTCGGGGAAATATAATCACTAGCCCTTTTCAAACACTGGAGATTAATCTAGCCAGAGTTCTGACATTAGCCTTGTCTCGACGTGTTAAGGTCACAATGAAGTGATAATTATAGTAATAACAATAATAATGGATTGCCAGCTTCTTTCCACTCATTGTTCACATTTCAACAAATTGTGGCCCAAAAGTAACTTCTCTACAAAGTAAAATAATGTGAAGATGTCGATAAGAAATATAAAGATTTCATTTGGGTAAGATTTCATTTGGGTAACATTTTGTTACCCAATCAATTTTGTTACATCAATCAAATCCAATTCCTTTCCATTTATTTATTTGGCAGTAGATTTTATCCAAAGCCACTAGCAACGGGAACATTTTGAAACATGAGACGTAGACAGTAGAACTAATGTCAGCGTTAGGCTTCTGTTTGGGGCATGGTTCTGTATGCCTGTTGACCAACATACATACAGGTACAGGTAGTAAGACTACATCGTAGGGACCTACAGCTACCACGGCTGCTAGCGCTACAGACCAACAGCTACCATGGCTGCTAGCGCTACAGACCTACAGCTACCATGGCTGCTAGCGCTACAGACCAACAGCTACCATGGCTGCTAGCACTACAGACCTACAGCTACCATGGCTGCTAGCGCTACAGACCAACAGCTACCATGGCTGCTAGCGCTACAGACCTACAGCTACCATGGCTGCTAGCGCTACAGATCTACAGCTACCATGGCTGCTAGCGCTACAGACCAACAGCTACCATGGCTGCTAGCGCTACAGACCTACAGCTACCATGGCTGCTAGTGCTACAGACCTACAGCTACCATGGCTGCTAGCGCTACAGACCAACAGCTACCATGGCTGCTAGCGCTACAGGGTGTGGGTATTGACATTAGGAATATTCTGTTACTGCAATGCTAGGTCATGCTATCCAATGCTATGCTAGTAGGATATCATTTGTTTCTTAAGATATCCGATATTTCAACATCTTTCTCCAGCAGCCTACAGCTACAGTTGTAGAGTCGACTGGAAATCTATTTTGATTTCAAGTGACAAGGGGAGCATTAGCACCCACTGGATGAAGGATGTGTTCCCGGGGCTGGCGGCGCTGGCGACTGAAACACTATGAGCCACTCGGTGACGAGGCAGGGCGGTTGGTGGTTTCAGTTACCAGTTGAGTACCCAGTGTGCTGAGGCTTGCATTCACGGTCGATGAGTCTGATTCTGTTCAAGAGACCTTTTCCTCCAAAGTGACTAACAGAGTTTGGATACAGGTCAGGCGGGTCACGAGTCAGGGAGGACTACAGTCAGACCTGCAGGTCCTGGGGACGGAACACAGCCCCACAGAGTGAAGATGGACAGGGACGGGGAAGACTAGAATCAACAAGGGGGAACTGGGTTGGAAGTGACAGAGTATGATCTTGGCCTCAATGGAAACCATCAGACAGCAACACCTGTATATTTGATTTTGGTCATTTTGTAAATAATGGGATTCAGTGTGGACTGGGAAGCTTAATATTAACCCGTTTTACAGCAGCAAGTAAACTTCTGGGGGGGTAGTATATGCAGGGTATTTGAAATGAAGAAACAATCCCTGTTAAATCCACCATAAAAGCATACATTTTATACATTTATAAGGGGTCGCGGTCTAAATAAATTGACACTACAGGGATTTCATACAGAGATTCCCTCCCCTGTGTCTCCTCTGTCCCTATAAAGCAGCGGTGGCCAGCTGGCTGGCGGCGGTCTCTGTCATGAGTTCCCGCCGTGAACCAAGAGCCATTACCTAATGGGCCCCGACGTGGAATCTACCAGGCATATGAAGGACCCCCGCTGACAGACTAATGGATCACAATGGTGGACAAGGTGCTGCAATTATTAATCAGGTGGTCTGGAAGGCTCAGGTTTTCCCAGCGCAGCAGGAACCAAGGTCTAATGGGAGGTACTTTCGTGCCTGCTGCTTTGAGTTAATAACTCAAATGTTCTGATGCGCCCCCTCCTGACAGATGTTCTCTAGCATGCCTGACTCCTGATCTGATGTGTGTCCACAGCTGGGGGGGTGAGACACTGGGGGGGGGTGAGACACTGGTGGACCACGCTGTGTGTATCACTGGTGGACCGGAAAGAGAGAAATTTGTCTGAGGGTTTTCCTTCTGGTCAGGGTGAAGTGAGGGAGCCTGGAGGCAGCATGGTGCATTTGCATAGTGCATCGATCACTAGTGTTATAATTAGTGTTATAACTCCCCTCCGTTTTGGGAGATGCAGAGGTATTCAGCAGATTGTTAAGGGGCTAGGTAGCTGGCTCCACCCATAGACTGAGTTCCACCATCATAACCACAGAGGAAGAGTTTGGACTGGGAATGAGCAGCCAGACGCCACTCATGAGAGGACTGCAGAAGGCATTCATGTTCCTGTCTGTTGTTGTTTTGATTCAAGGAGGCCGTTATTCGTCCATCACTCTTAAACCTGCCGATTTCCAGAGTAGAAAAAGGTGACAGTTGCGACAAACCCACCGGCATCCACAGAGCAATCCTACGTGATCTTGTAGGTTTGCATTTTGCCTTATTAAAATCGAATTAAAGAAATTAAAATGGAGAACACACAATCATTTGATAAAAACTTGATTCTGCAGCAGTGGTCTCCGCTGGCTCTGGTTCATTTACATTCAGGCTGGGAAAGTTTAGCAACATGAAGTCTTTTTATCTACAAACATTCAGTATTTGCGGAATGACCTTGTGTGATTCATAACTCCTCTTGTGTTCCCTCAGGTGTTGGCCTGTGACGAGTGACACGTCCGTACAGCGGTGCCTCTGACCAGTTGTCTCAATGGCCCATGTCATATTAGGCTAACACAGAGCGGGGGTCGTCAGTATGTGTTGGAGAGAGCTTTTGAACATAGGACCTTTGTCTTGTTCCAATGCTGTCCGTATACATCTGGGGAACAGGAAGGACACTTCACTACATCAGCACTCTAACCCTAACTACGCCAGAGAGACCACCTAGTCCCGGGCACAGGAGGAATGTTCTCAGAAAGGAAAGGAAGCTTGAGAATATGCTAATTGTGTACTAATCAGTACCTTAGCTCTTTCTAAGCCAACAGTGTCGTGGGCACCGCAGACAGTGATGCCTCATTAGAGTCTTCAGCTCTTTTCTTTGGCTGAGCTTACAGTGACTCTTTTCCTAAACAAGGAGCAGAACAAAGCCAGCTGCTTCCCGCCTCACCTGAGCTCAGCGGCCCAGTTAGCCATTAAACATCACCACATAACATGGGGTGTGTGTGTGTGTGTGTGTGTGTGTGTGTGTGTGTGTGTGTGTGTGTGTGTGTGCGTGTGTGTGTGTGTGTGTGTGTGGGGGGGGGGTGTAGAAGATGGCTGCCATTGTTGTATAATCCCATCCTTTCACACTGCAAAACACAAGAAATAAACACACAGACATATTTCACATGTGTGCGCACACACACACGTGTGCAGTATGTGCATACATATTGAAGTACACACTTCAATATGTATGGACGCAACCACACAGACAAACATGCACACACACAGACACACAGAACGCTGGGTGTTACCATGGTGTGTGTGTGTGTGTGTGCGTGGTGGAGAGCCCTGACTGTATATCCCAGTGGGATCGCCTCCCGTTCACACTCCTATGAAACCCACATCAAAGGTCAGGGGTTCTCTTTACTTTGTGGACGCTCCCTAAGGCCATAGCTCTTAAGACCTCGGTGCTGCTGAATGCCTTGGATAGAAAGTAGGGCTAACACCAGACAACTATACCTGATAGCTGCTAGATTGATTAAATTACATTAAACATAACTGTTTGAGCTTCCAGAGAAGTCAACAGCAGGGAATGATTCCTTGTATGCTGTGCTAGACCTTCCACTGCCCTCTTTGGAGGACATTGGTCCCCATACCTCTGAATGAGGATTTCAACCCCCAGATCCCTCCACACCAGAGAGAGAAAAATCAGGAGAACATCCTCGGCATATTGCCATTATAAAATAATGCAGGTCCTACTGCTGAGACTGCGAGACCTTAAGCTGTGGGTTATATTATATCTGCTATGCATCAATCTACTCATTGGTGCCAGTTGATTAAGACTACCATCAAAGAATACCTATTTCACACTAATGTATTGTCATCATCTAGGGGTTAACAAATAAGGGTTAGGGGGAGGAAGATCTTAGTTTTAATACACTGTTTTTAATAGGATGTTTTTTTTAAATAAATCGTACATCCTTTTTAAAATATGTTTAAAAATAAATATGCTTGTAATAAAAACTAGTTAAAGATATTTATTGTATGCGTTTTGACTGTGTACTGATCTATTTTAATGCATAATTTTTTCCACATTTCAGTTACATTTGCTGTAACTGACATACATAATTGAATTAAATCTAAAATTAAATATCTAATTTCTTTGGCTCAAACATAAATCACTGATACTGCAAATCTCAAGTGTATGCAATCTAGACACATTCATTATAATAAAAAGAAATACATATTTACAGGAAAAAAAAGGGTCTTAACTAGAGCAACTATGACATTTCAGAATCCAAACAAATTATCATAATTTGCAGAAATTCAAAATGTGTGCAAATAATTTAATTAAAAAAGCGATTTTATTGCTGATATTTTTTAAAGATGCTAAGGAAATGCATGTTAAGGAAACACTTGGTTTTAAGATAAATCAAAGTGAATAACATATTTTCTCGACCATGACCACTTAATCTAAATGGAGAAAAATGACTCAAATGATTTAACATTTTACATGAATGTTTACACTACATTTTAAATGTCTTGACAATTGCCAAATATATTCTTATTATTTTTTTTAAATATGTCTGGTTTCAAATCCTTATCGGTCAATGGATCTTAGCTTGATGATTTAGGAGTGAGAAACTGCTGCCAAACAAATAACATATTTAGTAAATTTGTCTCTCAAGATCATTCATTTTTTTCTGTGCTTGGGTACAGTACATCGCCTTTGAAGTTCAAGCCCAAACGTACGCTTTATTGTTCTTCACCCGTTGAGTACCAGAGCGTTCAAGGTCCAAATGAGCACAGTGTTATTCACATTAAAACAACATCATATGTTTTATTCACAGCGTTACTGCACATAAATTAATATACTGCACATGAAGTAACATACTGTACATAAAGTAATATACTGCACATAAAGTAATATACTGAACATAAAGTAATATACTGCGCACAAAGTAATTTACTGCACATAAAGTGATATACTGCATATAAAGTAATATACTGCACATAAAGTAATATACAAGTGAACTTCAGGTAAATGTTTCAGGAAGAGTCATTAAAACACATTATTAATGGAAGCATAAATGTTTGAGACAGAACGGTCAGGTTTTATTCAAATACCATCATCTTTTAATTTGGATTCGCAACACCCCTTCTTTAAAACCTCCGCTGGCATAATGTTCATCACTTTGAGAAGAATTCAAATCTGTAGCTATTAAATATATGAAATCCTCCTGCTGAGTGCAGCGCCGGAAGTTCTCTTTGAAAACTCTCCAAACAATTTCTCCAACTTATCAAATGGAGTCTCTCTCTCTCTCTCTCTCTCTCTCTCTCTCTCTCTCTCTCTCTCTCTCTCTCTCTCTCTCTCTCTCTCTCACTCTCTCTCTCTCTCTCTCTCTCTGATAGGCAGGGCATTATATTCCTGTATTTGTGTATTTATTCATTCCGCAGCCTCCAGCCCTGCGAGGCGACCCAGGCAGATCAGAATGCACTTATCTGCTCAACCGCCTTTTTTATTTATCTTCCCAACCGCCTTTTTTTTTCTACGGTATTTCCCTTTCTTCTCTTCCAGAAACACTGTGTTGGGGGATTTGAGCTGCGAGGTGGATTTTTTGAAAAATGCCGAGCGTTGACGAGAGAGGTGGTGGTGTCGGCGTTATAGTGATAAGGACCGCACCACTTTTATCTGTTTACATGGAGGGCTACACAGCCGGGGAGACGAACAGGGAGATACATCCCTGATGAGGGGCTGTGTGAGGCAGAGCTAGCGACTGACAGTGGAGATGATGGAAGAGACTTTGAGGCTAAAGCCAGACACTGATGCGCACAAACAGAACACAACTAACACAATCACAGCGGACGCCTCAAGTGTGAACGAATGAGTGTTAGAGTCCAACTGAAAGACTGCTTTGAAGTGTGTGTGTGTGTGTGTGTGTGTGTGTGTGTGTGTGTGTGTGTGTGTGTGTGTGTGTGTGTGTTGGAAAATAACCATTTAGTAGGAAATCCCCACGCAAACAAACCTGGCCTGGAGTAGTTGATATTGTCTAAGCAATGGTGGTGGTGGTGGTGGTGATGGTGGTGGTGGTAGTGGTGGTGGTAGTAGTGGTGGTGGTGATGGTGGTAGTGGTGGTGGTGGTGGTAGTGGTAGTGGTAGTGGTAGTGGTAGTGGTGGTGGTGATGGTGATGGTGGTGGTGGTAGTGGTGGTGGTGGTAGTAGTGGTGGTGGTGGTGATGGTGGTGGTGGTAGTAGTGGTGGTGGTGGTGATGGTGGTAGTGGTGGTGGTGGTGGTGATGGTGGTAGTGGTGGTGGTGGTGGTAGTGGTAGTGGTAGTGGTGGTGGTGATGGTGGTGGTGGTAGTGGTGGTGGTAGTAGTGGTGGTGGTAGTGGTGGTGGTGGTGGTGATGGTGGTAGTGGTGGTGGTAGTGGTAGTGGTAGTGGTGGTGGTGATGGTGGTGGTGGTAGTGGTGGTGGTAGTAGTGGTGGTGGTGGTGATGGTGGTAGTGGTGGTGGTGGTGGTGATGGTGGTAGTGGTGGTGGTGGTAGTGGTAGTGGTAGTGGTGGTGGTGGTGGTGATGGTGGTGGTGGTAGTGGTGGTGGTAGTGGTAGTGGTAGTGGTGGTGGTGATGGTGGTGGTGGTAGTGGTGGTGGTAGTAGTGGTGGTGGTGGTGATGGTGGTAGTGGTGGTGGTGGTAGTGGTAGTGGTAGTGGTGGTGGTGGTGGTGATGGTGGTGGTGGTAGTGGTGGTGGTAGTAGTGGTAGTGGTAGTGGTGGTGGTGATGGTGATGGTGGTGGTGGTAGTGGTGGTGGTAGTAGTGGTGGTGGTAGTAGTGGTGGTGGTGGTGATGGTGGTAGTGATGGTGGTGGTGGTGGTAGTGGTAGTGGTGGTGGTGGTGGTGATGGTGGTGGTGGTAGTAGCAGTATTAGTAGTGGTGGAGGTAGTACCAAAGAATTCCAACACAAGGACAGAGCCGGTGGGATCCTGTGAAGTGTGGTTTGTACTAAAGTAAATACCAAAGTAAATATTAAAGTAAATACTAAAGTAAATACCAAAGAACAACGACGCCCTCTGACTCAGCCTGGAGCCCTGGCTCAACCATGGGCTCTGAGGGATTTAACAGAGAAGAGCTAAAGAAACATCTCAGCTCCGGGTTGCAGGACCAGGGATTTAGAGCACAGGGACATCTAATGAGGGTTCTGTCTCCTTTCCCATCAGGCTGGGAACTCCTCGAAGGTATTCCACAGATAGAGTCTGTCTGTCTAAACAACAAAATACTATCATTTATGATGTAATTTGTTGAACATTGATTGTTTTTAATGTAAAAAGAAACCCTTTTGCTAATGTCAGCCACACAAGCAATTCTTCTTCCTCCCCCTCTTCCTCACTCTCCCCTCTTCCTCTCCCTCCCCCTGCCGCTCTCCCTCTCCCTGTGGTTATCCAGTCTTGACCATGACGTTTATTTATTGCCCATTACCTTTAAATGAGGGGAAGGGGATTGCATACATAAGTCATGACGGTGGCTGCCTCTCCTATTTCTGCCTGTTTGAGGTAATCTCCATGTGGATGTGGCCTCACTTTATTTGTCCTTAGTATTCTCCACATGTCCCTACGTTTGTGATTGTATAGCATTTGAGGAACGGCGCCAGCCCTAGAGCATATCATATTATTATATATGATAACGTTTATTCACATCATTCTGTAATGGTGGTTCTTTGGACAGCTTTCTCCAGCGCTACACGGCGCTAATGACGGTAGCTATGCGTCTTTGTTGTCCTAAATGTGAAGGTAACGCCGTCGAAAGGACAAAACACGATGAAAAGGGCTAAAATATGGTCGTAATTGCGGCGTTTTACGGAAACAGGCGGCCGACTGCGTGGCTTTGTTAAGAGCGTTTTAATGCCACATGAATATTTCATTGGCCTTTTTCCATTAGCAAGTTCTAAAGAGATGTGAGTCATTTGCTTAACTAGAGCACACAGATTGTAGCGGCGGGATTCAACCCCTACAAGGGCGTGATTCTACCCCTCCCCAGGGCGGGATTGAACCCCTCCAAGGGCGGGATTCAACCCTTCCCCAGGGCGGGATTCAACCCCTCCCCAGGGCATCGATCGGCCGACGTGAAGACGAGCAGAAAGCGGACGCTCTCCGTCCTGGACGCCTCGTTTGCCAAACGACTTTGGTATGTAATAGATGGTTCCATTATGGCCTCTTATTGTTTGAAGTTGCAGTGACCTTATCAAGCGTTTCCTGTAAGTACCACGGTTCATTTCCTGTTGAGTGCTTCAGCGGCGGTGAGCTCCCAGATCTACGCCAGTCCAAACCGCTGCTTAAGGGAATGCAAGAAACCAGGAGGCAAAGTTTTACTCCTGAACATTTTAATTGAATAGTTAATTTAATTAGGTGAGTTAAATAGTTAATGATACATGAATGACCTTTTATTGCCTTCTCTTTTGATGTAGTTCTCTTTATCTCTCTCCCTTCCTCTCTCACACACTATGCATGGATAAGAAGCAGTATCATGGTTTATAGTCATTATTAAACCATGAATACGCACCCTGGGTCACCACAGACTAAATATGAAACATTCAGTACAGAATTAGATTAATTTACGCATAATTGACAATTGTCTGAATAGTTTAAATAATAACACGTGTTCATACAAAGTCAAAAGTCTGGAAGTTATCGACACTCGAATGCAAAGCTTATTAATTGGAGTGTTCTATGATAGACCGGTCGATAGATATAAAGTAGAGCGATTACAATTATTACTTTTAAATAACGTTGTATATTTTATCGTTTTGTCTTATATTGCACTGAGGCCCTGTCACTTTTACATTTCACTGCATACACCCCTACAACAATCCTGACTGAGGTCACGTGTACACAATGTGATTTGTAAGATGGATTATGACAAAGCTTGCATAATTTCATAAAAAAGTAACTAAATGTAGGTTAAGGCTAATGTTAGTAAAAATGTTATATTGTCAGGAATGATAATTTTATTGAGGGAGAGTTTGATGAAACATGCACAACATGTTCTTCTCTGTTTGTCAAGAAAGAAAAGGGGAAACAAAACCAAACAAACAAAGAAAGGTTCAAGGTAAGAAAAGGTTCAAGGTATGTTACCTAAACTGCCCCACACACATTACCTTATGTTACCCAAACTGCCCCACACACATTACCTTATGTTACCTAAACTGCCCCACACATTACCTTATGTTACCTAAACTGCCACACACATTACCTTATGTTACCTAAACTGCCCCACACATTACCTTATGTTACCTAAACTGCCACACACATTACCTTATGTTACCTAAACTGCCCCACACATTACCTTATGTTACCTAAACTGCCCCACACATTACCTTATGTTACCCAAACTGCCCCACACATTACCTTATGTTACCTAAACTGCCCCACACATTACCTTATGTTACCTAAACTGCCCACACATTACCTTATGTTACCTAAACTGCCCACACATTACCTTATGTTGCCTAAACTGATCTTCTTAGTTCTTAAGAATGAGCACATATTTTGATAATTTCCTTATCCATTATTAAAATTTCCAAACAGCAGACAAAAATAAATCTAGTAAATTAGGTCTTTAAACTTTTCTTAATCAACATTTAATCTACACTTTAGGGTGCCCGCAGGCTACATTATGTTCAGATTTATATGTCTTCGCATTGGCGGGGAAAACTCCCAACGGTCCCCTCGTTAGAGAAAGATATGTGAACAAATATAAAAGGTGAAAGATAGGGGAGATGCAGAGCGACGCAGAGGAGAATATGGCCATGTGACGTGACCCTTTCACTGCTAACATGAGATAACCTAAATACCAGCTTTATTCATATGTTTTTACACACCCCAGTGCATTATGGGGTACCTCATTGTTATTGGAATGGAAACAAAACTACACACGGGGCATTGTTCAGGTTTTCTTGCCAAAATTGCGCATTGAGAAATAGTCTCCCCCTCTCTCCAATCCCCTCTCTTCCCCCTCTCTCTCCCTCCATCCCCTTCTCCTCTCCCCCCCTCTCTCTCCCTCCATCCCTTCTCTCTCCCCCTCTCTACCTCTTTTCTCTTGTGTGCTCTCTCTCTCCCTCCCCCCCCCCCCCTTCTCTCTCCCTCGCTGGCCATTCGGCCCCCTTCTCTTCTCCTTCTCTCTCCCTCTTTCCTCTTGTGTGCTCTGTCTCTCTCCCTCCCCCTCTTCACCAGCGTGTCAGTATGGGGGCCTCTGGATGTTTTAATAACAGACTCTCTCTAAGGTGAGTCTTCTTAATGAGGTCGTTGTCAACAGCCATCATGCTCTGTGATGGCTGCTCTGCTCTGTGATGGCTGCTCTGTGATGGCTGCTCTGCTCTGTGATGGCTGCTCTGCTCTGTGATGGCTGCTCTATGATGGCTGCTTGTGATGGCTGCTTTGTGATGGCTGCTCTGTGATGGCTGCTCTGTGATGGCTGCTCTGCTCTGTGATGGCTGCTCTGTGATAGCTGCTCTGTGATCATCGCTCTGCCCTGATGCTCCGAGCCTCTCTCTCCTGCGTGATGACATAATGATAATGTAATGAGTCATGTTTAATTACCCCCCCGTGGCACCGGGCGCTGGGCGACGTGACGCGCTACGACTTCATTTGGCCGCGGATCAGAGAGGATTCTGGGGGATCAGGGAGGATTCTGGGGGAGACGCAGAGCGACCCATCGGGTGGCTTGGAGTGGGTACAACACACACACACACACACACACACACACACACACACACACACAAACTGCAAAGGCACAAATATGTGCATACACACAAACCTCAATACATACACACACATATTTTTATATGCGCATATGTACAGACAAACACACACAGCAAATATGTATGATACAGAGCAAATATGAAATATTAAGTCAAACTTGGCACACTTCTGTATGCCCACACACACACACACACACACACACACACACACACACACACACACACACACACACACACACACACACACACACACACACACACACACATGCACACACAATATGCCCCACTGGGACAGAACCCGACCTCAGGTCTGTGTACGTTAGGTAAACCCTAACCTAACCCTAACCACCACCTAACCCTAAGCCACTAATCTAACCCTAACCACTAACCTAACCGTTATCCTCCTCCTCCTTCCTTACAGTACTGACAGGAGATACAGTACCAGCAGGGAAATACAACGTCTTTATTTTAACATCCAATGGTCATGAATGCATCTGTTGAATAATTCATGACTTTTGTCATTGACCAACATCACACTACAGATAGAAACATCCCAAAACAATGGCTGTCATCATGGTGTTGTTCACGTATTATTGAAGCCTTTCCGAGGTATCCTGTATTCTGTGTTCAGCGGCATCGACAGAAGCCTGAGAACGATCGATCCGTGTTCTACACTCGGCTTGTTGGACTTCACTTTTTGAGGAATCTGTGCACGTTCTGAGCTATTTGTACATACCTCTATTTCGGTTGGTGTGTACAGAGCTATCTGTGTGTGGGTGTGTGGGTGTTGTTTTCTGTGTGAGTACGTGTGTGTCTGTGACTGTGTTACCATTTATCAATGTTTCAATGTGTTAGTGTGTGTGTGTATTTGTGTGAATGGTCTTGTGCTTGTCGATGTTTTTGGAAGGTGTGAGAGTGTGAGTGTGTGAGAGTGAGTGTGTGCGTGCGTGCGCTCGTGTGTGTGTGTGTGTGAGAGTGAGTGAGTGAGTGAGTGAGTGCGAGCATGTGTGAGCGTGTGTCAGTGTGTGTGCGCTCGTGCACTCGTGAGTGCGTGCGTGTGTGCGCTCGGGTGTGTGTGTGTGTGTGTGTGTGTGCGCTCGTGCACTCGTGAGTGCGAGCTTGTGTGAGCGTGTGTCAGTGTGTGTGCGCTCGTGCACTTGTTAGTGAGTGCATGCATGCCTGTGTGTGCGTTTGTGTGTGTGTGCGTGCATGCGTGTGTGCGTGCGTGCGCGTGTGTGTGTGACGGGCGAGGGGTCTGTTTTTCGAGCCAAAGCGCAGCAGCTCATTAGTGAGGCCACGGCCTCCTCTGGTCCTCTGACCCATGCTGCCGGCCGGGCGGCTGGGCGCCGTGCATCCCCAACTACCTTAGTGAGCATGGAGCTGCTCTGCTAAACCACGACACCAGCCAGAACACCAGCCCCGCTAAACCACGACACCAGCCAGAACACCAGCCCTGCTAAACCACGACACCAGCCAGAACACCAGCCCCGCTAAACCACGACACCAGCCAGAACACCAGCCCCGCTAAACCACGACACCAGCCAGAACACCAGCCCCGCTAAACCACGACACCAGCCAGAACACCAGCCCTGCTAAACCACGACACCAGCCAGAACACCAGCCCCGCTAAACCACGACACCAGCCAGAACACCAGCCCCGCTAAACCACGACACCAGCCAGAACACCAGCCCCGCTAAACCACCCACACCAGCCAGAACACCAGCCCCGCTAAACCACGACACCAGCCAGAACACCAGCCCCGCTAAACCACGACACCAGCCAGAACACCAGCCCCGCTAAATCACCCACACCAGCCAGAACACCAGCCCCGCTAAACCACGACACCAGCCAGAACACCAGCCCCGCTAAACCACGACACCAGCCAGAACACCAGCCCCGCTAAACCACGACACCAGCCAGAACACCAGCCCCGCTAAACCACGACACCAGCCAGAACACCAGCCCCGCTAAACCACGACACCAGCCAGAACACCAGCCCCGCTAAATCACCGACACCAGCCAGAACACCAGCCCCGCTAAACCACGACACCAGCCAGAACACCAGCCCTGCTAAACCACCGACACCAGCCAGAACACCAGCCCCGCTAAACCACCGACACCAGCCAGAACACCAGCCCCGCTAAACCACCGACACCAGCCAGAACACCAGCCCCACTAAACCACCCACACCTGCCCCGTTAAACCAGGTCTTGGTCCAGGACCAGGTCTTGGTTGACCCTCCTTGACTCCCCACCCCTCCAGGAGTCTCTCCCTTTTGTTCTGCCCTCGCCTCGCTCCACTCGCTGAAATCAGTCAGGTCTGATTCAGTCAGAGGGACCGGCGGAGCAGGACTGATCCAGGTTCAGGACCAGGATCATTCAGTCAGAGGGTTAGGGTTAGAGGGTCAGAGGGCGTCACGCTGGACAACTCTGATGTCAACAGCATTTCATTGCCTCCGGGTTTAGTGTCACAGCCGTCGGCCTCGCTTCTCCTGACAAACCCAACGTGGTTCAGTTGTGGAAAACCTCCAAACCCACCCTGAAAATAAGCATTCTGTCCCCTGATATTCATGGAATCGAGATGCCTTGCAGCAGCGAGAGGGAGAGAGAAAGAAAGAGAGAAAGAGAGAGAGCATGCAAGCGTAAAATGAGTTAATTCCTTATAAAAAGCATTTGCATTTTTATGAGTCATGCTGCTGTCTGTTATTGCCAGTGTTACATTATGATATATCATCATCAAATGATATATCTCATACTTCATCTGACAAATATGCCCACTGTTAAAGAGCATTCCAATAGTCACACACACACTCTAGGAATATATCCTGTGTGTGTGTGTGTGTGTGTGTGTGTGTGTGTGTGTGTGTGTGTGTGTGTGTGTGTGTGTGTGTGTGTGTGTGCGTGCGTGCGTGCGTGTGAATTTGTTCTTTGAGAAAAGTTCATTTTTAGTAAATAATTCAGTAAGAAAACAAACTTCTGTTCCACCTTCCACATGCATTCTATCGAAAGACGAAGACGTACTTATCCAAACGTTTTTGGAAAGCAATTTTCCATTCATGCGGAGTTGAGCCTCTGTGATGCAGTTGTGTTCCTGTAATTGTCTCTACCTGGTAATTAGAGGGGGGGGGGGGGCATGTCATAGCAAGTACAGCATTTAAGAGTGGGCCTCGTATCCTCTCTCCTTCTGCCCCTCTGTCCCTCTCTCCCTATCTGTCCCTCTCTCTGCCTCTCTCCCTCTCTCCTTCTCTCCTTTCCCTCGCTTTCTTTTCAATTATGCTTTGTGGGTTTGTAATTGTTATTTTTCAGCTGTCGCACACTGACAACACAGAGCGAGAGGGTGGGGGGGGGGGAGACAAGAGGCAGAGGAAGGGAGAGAGAAAATAAAACTGCGAGGGAGGGAGAAAGAGGGAGAAAAAGGGAGACAGAGAGAAACAGCAAATGGAGCAAGGAGTGAAAGGAAGAATAAATAGCAGCGAAATGACAAAACAAAAGATATCCTGTTTAATTATTTCGTACCTGAAGTAAACTTCTCTACTATTACGGGTCTGAGGGCCATGATCTCAGGCGGCTAATCTTTTAGCAGCTTAGAGATAGAGTAGGGCCAAAGGGTTAGTCATTAGCAGATTAGAGAGTGTAGGGCCAAAGGGTTAGTCATTAGAGATATAGTAGTCCAAAGGGTTAGTCATTAGAGATATAGTAGTCCAAAGGGTTAGTCATTAGAGATATAGTAGTCCAAAGGGTTAGTCATTAGAGACTATGTGTACTTTGTGCTTACTATCCCCATGAAGTCAGTAGCACCCTCTCTCATCTTTAAAAGAATCAGATGGACTCTTCCTATGCAGTTCACACTCTTACAAACATACATGTAGAGTGTGTTCTCTTACAGAGACATGTAGAGTGTGTTCTCTTACAGAGACATGTAGAGTGTGTTCTCTTACAGAGACATGTAGAGTGTGTTCTCTTACAGAGACATGTAGAGTGTGTTCTCTTACAGAGACATGTAGAATGTGTTCTGTTACAGAGACATGGAGAGTGTGTTCTGTTACAGAGACATGGAGCGTGTGTTCTCTTACACAGAGACATGTCGACCTCACACCAGTTCTCTTACGGCGACATGTCGGCCTCACACCAGTTCTCTTAAGGAGACAAGTTCCCTGACTGATTGCTTTCCAGCAGGGTCTCCAACCGGCGACCCCAGGAGTGTAAGCTCCGCCCTTACCACTAAGCTAAATGCAGAGAGCCATTCAGCGGTGGCTATCAGAGCGCTCTGAAGACTTTGGGAGTGAGGGTCACCCTGGAGGACACATGTGAACCATATGACGGGTCTGAGGTCGGCTGCTGGAGCTATGCTATCAGACAGCGACGCTAATGTCTACAGGACTATCAAGTATGCACCAACACACTGTGGATGAGGATTCGTGTCTTTGCCAAGTATGCACTTGTGTTGCAGGTTGCCCGGGCAATGGTAGCGCTTGAGTGCAGAGCATGTGTTAAAACAAGTTCAAAAAGATAATTGCTGCGGCTCTGAAATGCTAATAGGTGATGAAGTGGTTAGCATAGTACCAATTCGTTAATGTCGTCTGAGAACACTGTCTACACGGCTACTTCCTGTCTGAAGCTGGGCCACTCCCCTTCTAAAGAGGCTTGAAGTGTAGGATGAATATGTATCCGATACCTGAAGAGGTCACAATTAGCCAAAATACTAACATAGGCGACATCCTTTAGCTGCCAGGGGTTTTGATGCTTTGTCTGGTAGCCCACTACGGCTGTCACTTCAGCTAATTACCCTCAATTAAGACAACTACCCTCAATGAACCAGACGCCCTGTGAAGAATTGCTAATTAGCTAATTTGGGAGATGTAAAAAAAGTCCCAGTAGCGGGGGCAAAAACCACCAGCAGCGCTCGGGGCGGACGGGGCAGAGGTAGACAGCACAGTACCACTTGAACCCCCTCATTCTGCACCCCCTCATCAATAAGGACAATGTGCTCTGGCACAGAGGGCTTGACCAACCCCATTAGTATTCCTTACCCATCCTAGGGAGGCAGCCGTTAACCGGTGTCACTGTTACAACAGCAACGCACGCTTCAAACGCCACGCGGCTCACGGTGTCAGGAGAGGCTAAAGGTGCATTTCCACCACGTATCACGTATCAAGTAACCGATATGAAAAGAAAAACCCAGAAGAAATTGTTGCGTGAAAACTATTTACATCAGCTGCGAGACGGCTATGGGGCTGATTCCTATAATAATCGCACCAGTGCAAAGGAAAGATGGATTACTCAACCTATAAAGCCTAGTGAAGGCGAGCTTATGCTGTGTCCTTTCACCAAAATATCCAATGCGCCTAGAGGATTCAATCATACTGGAGTTTACTTTCTATTTATAATGTAAAATAGGGTAGCAAATGGCTGTGCACAGTTGAGGGGTTATGATTGAGCCGTAATCTGCACACCTTCATTTAATCAAAACAAACACATATTCATGTTCTGAAGTCCAAGTAAACGTCTGCTTCTAGCGCCGACGTAGACTTCCAGCTCTAACCCCTGGGGTCTAATGAAATGATGAGTAAAAAACATCTAACTAACCCTAACCCTAACCCCTGGGATCTAATGAAGTGAAGAGTAACAACCGTCTCACTGACCCTAACCCCTGGGATCTAATGAAGTGAAGAGTAACAACCGTCTCACTGACCCTAACCCCTGGGATCTAATGAAGTGAAGAGTAACAACCGTCTCACTGACCCTAACCCCTGGGATCTAATGAAGTGAAGAGTAACACCTGCAGAAGAGATTCCATTCAATTATTACATTTTTTTCCAAACCTGGAAACAAACAAAGCAACAATAACAGAAAGGATGTACACAGGCCACATGTGAAATTAAATCATAAAATAAAATGAATAAGAAAAAACTGAAAGGTTGAGGAGAAAAAAATACAATAGGATCTCTAATTATATAAGAGTGCTCATGTAATTATATTATATATATGTATACATCCATAGGGTTGTGAAAGGATTGCATAATAATGGAGAAAACATCAAACGGTGGTGATTCCTCATTCCTCCGAGGATGTATAATCGGTCATCCCTATCCGTGGCTGTCCTGCTCGTCTGCATATGACGGAAAACGTTGGCATTCTGCTGTAGTTATAATTGGGGTCAGGTCAGGCCTTCTTCCAGAAGGAGTTGTGTGCAATTGGATATGAAGGCATCTGGACCAAATTAACTTTAATAGGCTTTTATTGAGACTCAGATTGGTTTTAAATCGGCTGTTGTTGAAACTCAGATTGGTTTTATAAAGGCTTTTATTGAGACTCAGCTTAGCTTAAAGAGACCAAAGGATGCAAAGACCTTTCCATTCCTTTCAAACCAACCAAACCTAAATGTACTGGATATAGAATATATATAGTATATGATAGGTTATCTTCCATCATTGAATTACCTCCAATAAAGTGGAAAAACACTGCAACTACAGCAACAACATGCATTCACAAGCTTGAAAATAAATAAATACATGCACATATTCATCTACACATACACACACAAACCTGAAAAAATTACATCTTACTGTTTCTCACTATGTAAAGCATAAAATAACAATGTGTTGCATATAACAACCCATCAAACCATTACACAGCACAATGCTGAAGGGCTATAGAACAGAGCAGCAATAAGGGTTAATGCTACGGCTAACCCTAGCACAGAGCAGCACTAAGCGCTAATGCTACGGCTAACCCTAGCACAGAGCAGCACTAAGCGCTAATGCTACGGCTAACCCTAGCCCAGAGCAGCACTAAGCGCTAATGCTATGGCTAACCCTAGCCCAGAGCAGCACTAAGCGCTAATGCTATGGCTAACCCTAGCCCAGAGCAGCACTAAGCGCTAATGCTACGGCTAACCCTAGCTTGGACCATCAAGGAGGTCATCATCTCCTCTCTCTCTTCATGAGTTCATGAGTGTACCTTCAGGGCAAGGTTTGATGGTGAGGTCCTTAATGTGCAGGTGGGGGTTAGACAGTGAATCCAGAGAGGGTTTTAGGTGAGAATGTAGTGGTTCCACAGTGAATATGGGTTGAGCATCTTACTGAAGCATTCACCCAGGTGTACTGAAGAGCTTGGGGACAGAGCTCTCTCTCTCTCTCTCAGTGAATCTTTATCTCCACGTCGTCAGAGAGATGATGAAGCTACACAGAGCATCTCTCTCTCTCTCCGACAAGGCTGGGGTTGGACCTCACAACCTTCTGGCAGGGAGTAAAACAAGCTCAACCAATAGGCTGCCCAGAAATCACCCAGCCCACCTTGAGCAATAATAGATGAATCCAGACATCTTCCTCTACTGCACGTGGTTCACAATCCTAATTCATTCATTCAACCTTTATTTCATACTCGGAAATACAATTGAGGGCAGTCCTCTTTTTCAATGCAGCCGAGATACATAATTAAACAAGACAAGACAAAGGCCAGTGTAGGCCACTATAACAAATTCATTAAGTAAGTGAATTATAAAAATATTAATACAATATACAAAAATAAAATAAATAAATAAAATATAACAATTTAGTTTAATAAATATGGCAAGTGATATACAAAAGCGACAGTTAATAGGGTCAAGTAAAACAATTACAGACCGGGCTGGGGAGATTTGAAATGAAAACGTTAAACTGGCCATGAGAAATGAGTGAACTCAGTTTAAGGGTCTGTTGGGCTGAGTTCCAAGTTCTAGGGGTGTCAAAACTAAAGGCTGACTTACCCAGTTTCCCACATTTCACAACGAGTGAACACTGGGAACTCTGAGCTGGGGATAATGAGAGGAGCGGGTATGGTGGACATTTGATTGCCAGAATAACAGCGAGGAGATGTAGGGTGGGAGATCGCCCATGAGGGGCCACAATTGAGGGGCAGGGCTTTGGAATGGCATCGTTCAAACGATCCAACAGCATCCACAGTGGAAAGGGGAAGGCAGCGAGACCCGAGCTAATGAGCAGAGACACTGAGAGCGATGGCTCTGTCACTGCGGAGAGGAAAGGAACCCCAAAATAGACAATCAGATGGCCAAAGGGGAGCCTGGAGCAGGTGAGCACATTAATTCACTCACTCACCAGCGTTGGAGCCGGTATCGCACCGGTTGTCAATGAATTATCTGGAATGGGGAGGAGGGTGGGGGGAGAGATTTGAGGGTCACACACACACACACACACACACACACACACACACACACACACACACACACACACACACACACACACACACACACACACACACACACACACACCACTAGGTGTCACTAGAACATCCCCATTGTTTTCATGGGGACTCTTTATCAGGTAGCAAACATAACTATTCAAACAGATATAAATCAGGATTAGTCACTCATATAAAATGTCTAATTCATCGTGGTCCGAGTGAACTTCTCGGCCTCCTCCCTCACCAAACCAACATCTTCATCTGTTTACTCGCATCATACGGAACGTGGTCTCAGACTTACTGTGGGGAGCGATACGATAAGAGTGAAAATGCGTAGAATGCGAATCACGAATCACGAGGACGAATTCCTAAAGAGCGCCACTCAGCGGGGTCGAGGCGCGCGCCTCTGGACGCGCGCTCTAGACGCGCGCTTCTGGGCGCGCTGTCCACGGTGCTGAACATCGGGAACGGAACCTTATTGGGCTCTTCTAGAATTGTGTTTCCCATTCTAGCGATGAGTCGAGGTCCTTATTTTTTTTCTCTTTTCTCTCTCTCTCTCTCTCTCTCTCTCTCTCTCTCTCTCTCTCTCTCTCTCTCTCTCTCTCTCTCTCTCTCTCTCTCTCTCTCTCTCTCTCTCTCTCTCTCTCTCTCTCTCTCTCTCTCTCTCTCTCTCTCTCTCTCTCTCTCTCTCTCACACACAATCTCCCCGACACTCGTGCGCACGAAGACACGCCGATCAAACACACACACACACACACACAACACACACACACACACATACACACACACACACACACACACACACACACATACACATACACATACACACACACACACACACACACACACACACACACACACACACACACACACACACACACACACAGTTTCCTCTCCTCCCTCCCCCCTCCCTCCTCCGTGGTGGGAGGGAGGGGGGAGGGGGGAGGAAGGAGGGAGGGAGGGACGGAGCTCCTCTCTCCCGCCTGCTGGAGGAGACGTCCTCAGACTGGCTGCTGGCTGCTCGCGCCACCGGACGCCGACGACAACGACGCGGGAACCGAACGCAGCGGCGCGCGGAGGACAGCTGAACTCAGGTAAGAGACTCGATCCTACAACCTCCTGTCATGTCCAAGACACCCCGCTGTGTGTGTGATAATGGAGCTATATGGCGTAAGAAACGGGTTTAAGTTCGGATCAGCTGAAACCGTTTTAAATCACAGAAAAGCAGAAGAACGGTTCTGGCATGTCTAGAAAAGTACACAGAAAGGTACAAATGACTTTGGGCTGATCTCCATATCAACCATTTTTTATTACTCTGAAATCAAAGTAACACCAGTCCCATCTCTCCGGTAACTTTGTTGGATTTAGAAACCCTCAACCTCCCCTCTTCCTCCCCTCATCCTCATCCTCCCCTCATCCTCCCCTCATCCTACCCTCATCCTCGATGTTCTTTCACCTCCTCTCCACCGATCTCCCTGATTGCTGAGTGGTTCTTCGTGGTTCCTTTGCTGCTGGGTTGTGTTCATCCTCCCATGTTCATACCTTCGGTGGAGAACGTTGGGCTTTACAAATGTCTTTATTCTGAAAAATATATAGAACCGGAAAGTATGCGCCGAAACCTGTTTGGATCAAATCCCTGCTGCCTTTAAAACAGACTGAAGATTTCTGGTACTAAAATAGTTTTTGGCCCAGGGCGATGTTATTCCCCATTCAAGTACAACCATTCTCAAGGCGGCATTTAATTAATACGCATATCACATCAATTACGTGTTGAATTTCAGCCAGTTGAACTGAAACCAGCAACGCCTCGCTTTCGTCTTCACCGGCTGTGAAATGGTTCGGGTCTGAAATGGTTAGGGCAAGGGTTAGGGTCTGAACTGGTTAGGGTAAGGGTAAGGGTCTGAACTGGTTAGGGTCTGAAATGGTTAGGGCAAGGGTTAGGGTCTGAAATGGTTAGGGTCTAAAATGGTTCGGGTTAGGGTTCGGCTCTGAAATGGTTAGGGTTAGGGTCTGAACTGGTTCGGGTCTGAAATGGTTAGGGTTAGTGTCTGAAATGGTTTGTCACGGCGCGCCACAGCCAAGAGGCGTGCGTAAAAGCGCGCGAGAGGAGCTGCAATGTAGGGCAGCCATTTAGCGACGCACGAGCTCCGACACGGTGATTTAGTATCGTACTTTGAAGATGAAATGATGAAATACGGAATGGAATAATACACCTGTTTACCATGGGGGCACGATGACTCGTGTGCCAGATACGTCTCATGTTCATTCCATTCAGTGTTTTTAACGCATCTGGAATGAAAACACACCGTGCAATATAGCAACCTGTTTAATAATGAAATAACTGATAAACAACATATCATATCCGTGCTGATCTAAGTAGGGTATGTCATGTGAAAGAGCATCATGTTACTAACCCAGCTGAGTAGTCCTAGGAAGGGTCTGACCCTCTGGTCTCTTTAGAGTCTGCTCTGTGGTTTGGTTTGAAGGGACAGTCGACCTCACCCTGTCATCAAAGGTTCATGTAGTCCGTTGGTTGGTCTGATCGTGTTTGACTCCAAAATAAGCAAGACATTTCAATCTTGGTCATTCGTCACAAATAACCAAGATTGAAATGTCTTGCTTATTTTGGATAAGCAAGCACACAAATGATTTGTGTGCATTATTGTGAGCGTGTTATGGTTAAGATAAAGTTGGTTTAAACAGTAAATGATGCAATTTGGAAAGCTTTTCGTGGGCTTTTTAAAAGGAATGCCTCATAAAAAAAAACTATTGTTTGCATTGTAAAGATTACTGTAGACAGACTATCGCAGTGACTCCATGACCTGTTGAAATACCCGGACGCTTGAGGCATGATGCGATTAATATATATATATATATATATATATATATATATACACATATACTGTATAATGTAATTATATATATATAATATATACAGTATATACACACTATAACATTTATCTACACTCTAGTATATATACACTATAATATATACTTGTAAACGGGGGGAGGGCATTGATTTGAGTCGTATTACTCCGCTCCTCAGCCCGCGGTCACACTCGTAAACACAATGATTACGGCCTTTATAAGCTCGTAAAGGTGAGGGGGAGCTGGGTTACAGCTGAGGCATGGACTTACTGCTACTGTGTGTGTGTGTGTGTGTGTGTGTGTGTGTGTGTGTGTGTGTGTGTGTGTGTGTGTGTGTGTGTGTGTGTGTGTGTGCTCGGTTTATTTCAACACTCTCTTGGTCTAATCCTACAGAACTGTTCCCACACTTAGACCGCATCTTAACCCCCACAGCGTCGCCGTGTGGGGGTTAGGATAAGGGGGTTCACCCTATGACCCGGGTTAGAGTTAGGGGGTTCACCCTTTGACCCGGGTTAGGGTTAGGGGGTTCACTAGGGTTAGTGTTAGGGTTAGGGGGTCCACTAGGGTTAGGGTTAGGGGGTTCACTAGGGTTAGGGTTAGGGTTAGGGTTAGTGGGTTCACTAGGGTTAGGGTTAGGGGGTTCACTAGGGTTAGAGTTAGGGTTAGGGTTAGGGGGTTCACTAGGGTTAGGGTTAGTGTTAGGGTTAGGGGGTTCACTAGGGTTAGGGTTAGGGTTAGGGGGTTCACTCGGGCTACAATGAGTAGAGCCTTCATCCACAGTGGGATAAGCAACACCATTGCATGTGCTTTGGATTTTTGTGTTGGACCCTGGGAAGACCTTTTCATCCAAGGCAGTTTGCATCGAGCTGAAGACGTGATGAAGGAGCTGGTATCAGGGGATCGTAGCTCAGGGGGCCTTCAGACATGAAGTCAAACAGCCTGGCAGATAGACGATGGAATACTACCCACTGGAATATTATTATGGAATAAGCTCCCCCTTTAACACAACCTCAAACATCTCTCTGTTGTTAACAAACACAGAGCCACCAGTCCAAGTGACCTCCCTATACCTGGGCTTAATACCATGTTTCAAACAGAACTGTGTACTCAACAGAGCAGCGGATCAGCCCTGCACCATCACCCCCACCTCCTCTCGTAGCACCGGCTAGCTCAGACATTAACGTCAGACTCTCAGTCTCTCACTCTGTCAACAGGGAAATGCCTTGCAGCCGTAGCTGCTCATCACATGCTAGGAGATTGCAGGAGAAGACAGGAGAACTGGTCTGATTCAGAATGGAGGAGGAGAAAGACGAGATGGAGGCTGGATGGAAGGGTGGCCTAGGGGGTGGGGGAGGTTTGCCTCCCTCAGATCATTATCTACCGAGGAGGGAGAACCGGAGTCACATGAAACAAATGGGTGTAATTGCATTTGTAACAAAGAGCTCCCGAATCGATGGACTAAGCAGCGACCTGAATGGGACTGTTTCTTCCGATTGTGTCAGCGTATTTCATTGACATGGAAATGATTGCACTGCGCCCATCGATGTCTAGAATCAGCCTCCTCCACCACACCAACTCCTTTATGGAGATTATCATATTTAACAGACTGAACTTAATGGAATGGAATTAATTCCATCACGTGCATTCTGTAGTGCAAAGCTGGGAAAACCATGCCTAACCCTGGAGGACAGTTTCGTGACCTTCTGTGGTATTCATGACACATCGCAAACGTTCATCAATTAACTGCAGCCTTTCCATATCCGGGCATTGTTACCGCTTGACCGCATGACTGTGAAACGTGGCTGGCGAGGATTTGGTCGTGTGTTTCACCTCGATGAACAGACATGATGATAAACACTCTCTTAGCATGACTGTGTGTCATCCATTAGCTGATGTGCAAGAGCAAAGAGGAATAATAGGTGCTTTCAGTATGTGCAGAGCGTTTAGCATGCTGCTGTTGTATTCTTGTACTAATGGACATGACACCGTCTGCTGAAGACATGCTAGATAAAGGTCTACATGTCTGGGGCCGTTCTGGGGCCGCTTCCTGGGAAGATCAATACAAGATGAACAGTCTTGTCTCAAAAGACTCTATAGCCAATATGATGAGAGACATGATACAGGAGTACTGGTACACACACATGACGTATTAATCATAGACCGGTCGCTCTGCAACCAACGGATGGAAATGTGCAAGCAACAAAATAAAAGACAGGGACAGAATATTTCCACTTGAAAAGATGATGAATCTTTAAAGGTGAAGAAATCTCTGCGACCAAACATTTTACAGCGCTTTTCAATTAAGTAGAGTCATGTTGTCTTTGTTTTTCAGGTCAGTAAGCTTTAGAAGAGAAAGAGCGGCAATACTGGAACAAAATGTGTGGAACAATGAAAGACCTCGACATGGGCCAAATGAAAAACCTCCTAGACTCATCAGAATCAAACCATATTTTCAGTTGCAAAAGCGTTTCATACAATGCCGACATAGCAGTTATTGAAAGTAAAATCAAAAAGAATGGGAAATAAATTAAAAAGATGAAGGGTTTGGAGAGGCTCCGGCATAGCAAATCTGTTTCAGCGGGCGTCTAATCTCTGCAATCTCCGAGAGGCAGCGAGTGATCGTGACCGGAGTCACCGCCTCCTCAAGAGCCTCCTCTGTTTTCCAGAGTCCTGACATTCAACCAGCGTTAACGCGGACGGCTGCTCGCCCGTTTTACCTCACCCTACGCCGAGGCAGCTCGCCGCTTACCTGCAGCTCGCCGTTCACCTCACGCTACACCGTTCACCTGCAGCTCGCCGTTCACCTCACGCTACACCGAGGCAGCTCGCCGTTTACCTGCAGCCCGCCGGGGGAAGCTGCAGGTCGCCTGCTGAACTTGGGGCTCCCCCCCCCCGTCCCTCATTAACACGGGCCCCGTGAGAATGTAGGTGTCTGGCTCCCACCCCTACACCCCCCCCCCACACCCCTACAACCCCCCCCCCCCCCCCCCCTCCCCACCCTCCACCAGGTGGAGTCCGGGGAGGCGGTCATTGTGCGACCGGAGGGGCCGATGCCTTCCTGGTGGGAGCTGTAAAACACGCGTGTGTTGGGGCTGTAAAACACGTGCATGTGTCGGCGCTGTAAAACACGCGTGTGTTGGGGCTGTAAACACGCGTGTGTTGGGGCTGTAAAACACGTGCATGTGTCGGAGCTGTAAAACATGCGTGGGTCGGAGCTGTAAAAACACGCGTGTGTTGGGGCTGTAAAACAGGCGTGGGTCGGAGCTGTAACACACACGCGTGCGTCGGGGCTGTAACACACGCGTGCATCGGAGCTGCCCTTTTCGGTGCCCGCGATCAAACCAGTTTGTGTGTTTGTGGACACGACACATTAAGCCCCTCACTCTCTCCGTCTTTCTTTATTTCCCGCTGTGTGGGTGTTTATGAGCCGGACGTGTCACATTCATCCTCACGGCCTGCGGAGGAAGGCGGGATGTAGTGACAGAATAATGAAAACCGACGCCACACATCCCTGTTGCCGTTTGCTTTCTCCGGGACTAATGACACGAATGTTAAAACCAGACACACGGCGGATGAGTAAACGGGCAAGTTGGCTTGGGCTGAACCGAACGCATCGAAGAGATAGTTAAGCTAATTATTGAATCCAAACCCCCCCGTGCTATTCCTCATCGTTTCCGCTCGGTCGAGTTCTGCAGACGTCGATAAGACGCCGCTTGATCCGACGTCGTTTGTCATTGCTGAGCGTTTTTAAAGGGATTTAATCCTGGCAACGGCGATGGCTATCCTCAGAGGAAGACGGTTCGCTCTCCTGTCATCAACAATACGTCTAGACGCTGATGATCTGCTGTCAAAAGAGGGCGCTCTATTTTGGTCTGTTTGTTTCTATGTTTATTTGTGACTAACAGGCCTCTCCCAGTTATCATTTTCTGTTTTGCAGACGTGTTTATTCTGTGTTCTGCATCGACCCCCCACTGAAAACCTTCCATTTAACTAATGGCTGCCGTGATAATTGAGGACCCGAAAAGGAGTCGAACATAATGGAGATAATGGAGCTGATTGTGTCCCTCTGGATGACGCGGCCGTACTGAAACCTTTCTCCTGTCGATGTTGTTGCTGATCCCCGTCGGCTTGATTTGTCCAAATGAGCAACACAGGCTGAAGCCAGTCCCGTTTTAGGGATGCTTCCTTAAACAACTTTCTGTTGTTCATTACTTTTGTCATAATTCTTTGAAGTTCTTTGTTATTCTTAATTAATTCAACTGTGAACCATTTCTCGCCGTTAAGGGCAGAATACAGGGATACGGCATGGAGCCAGGATTTGCTACAGAAGGCTTGAATAAACACTTATTCCTCTTTTTCATCACTCTACCTCGTGTGGAAAGCAACTCTTAACTTTAACTCAGCCTTCATTTGCATTTTAAAAACAACAAAGTCAAGGGATAAAGTAACGCATAAATCCAGATTGTATTCCTTGCATGGCGACACAAACTAACTGGAAGAACGAAAACTGTTCTAAACCCGTCTGTGAATGAAGTCTCTGAGTCTCTGACGTCTTTAACCCGCCGAGCCGAGGAGGAGAAGTGGAGGAGGTGGTTTATAGGAGGAGGTGGTGTTGGAAGGAGGTGGTGTTGGGAGGAGGTGATGTATGGGAGGAGGTGGTGGAGGAGGCTGTGTATGGGAGGAGATGGTGGAGGAGGGGCTGTATGGAGAAGGTGGTGGAGAGGATGGTGTTGGGAGGAGGTGGTGGAGGAGTGGATGAGTTCTTCCAGTAAAATGTGGCTGGGCACGTTCCTGGACCGGGGCCCCTCCCCCTCCAGGAGCTAGGCGCTAACGCTAATCCTGTGTTATTGTTATTGGGCTCCACGGTTATCCGTCTGTGTGCACAGACTCGGGTACGAGCGACAGTCTTCTTTCTGGTGTTTTTAGGACTCACAGAATCTTCCGAATCCCAGTGTTCACGTTGTTTCACGTGGAGCGCCACAGCTCATTTACTACCGCTGTCAGAGACAGAATAAACATCGGACAAAGCCCAGACGGCGGCCATAAAGTCGATGGTCTACCGCTACCTCCAGGACTGCCGAAGAAGAGAGGAAACAAGGTCAGGGATCACTCCACCAGCATAAACATGACTTCAGGGAGTGACACACAGAGAAAGAGAAGAAAGAGAAAGAAAGAGAGAGAGAAAAAAAAACGCCTGTTGTGATTACCGAGCATGGTCGGGACCAGGATTCCGTGAGAGACCTGCTAGTACATCTGCTTGCCTCGCCGGCACCACCCCCACCACCAACCCCCCCAACTTCCCCACCTCCGGGGGCCGTGGTGGCACATTGAGGCCAGCGTTGAGCGTTGTGCTGGGGGCCAGGGGCCCGGGGGCCCGGTCTTTGTCTGAGGTCGCGCTATTCTGGCTCTCTGACATTTTGGGGGAGGGGTTCCCTGAAGGTCGTGTTCCAGGTGAATGATCTGACATTTGGAGGGAAATGCCAGAGAAGAAGAAGAAGAAGAAGAAGAATGGGCATTTTGAGGTTGTGTGCGTGCGTGCGTGCGTGCGTGCGTGCGTGAGTGCGTGCGTGCGTGCGTGCGTGCAACAATTTTTTTTTTTAGGAAATCACAATTGACTCAACTTTGACTTACATTTTTTTGTGGTGGTTCTGGTTGGTCAGCCCCCGAGCCCTGCTGCCTTCCTATTGGTCCTCCTGCAGACACTCTATTGGTCCTTCTGTCTGCTGACATCTTAATCCTTTACCTTCTGTGCCGTGGGATTGATTGCGATAACTTTGGGATGGAATAGCTCCATTCAATGGAATACACTCAAATTATTCCAAATTATATGGATATTATACATATTATTCCATTCTTTGCAAACAATACGGCATCACCATAGAATCCACCATCGTCATGGAAGGGTTGTCCTTCTGATTGACGGGAACGCAAGCCCAACATTCCAGGGTTAAGGTCAGTGGATTGGTGTGATGTCATCATTCCGCGGAGCCCCTTAGTTAGCCGCTGAGCAGTGGGTTGGCGTCTCACTGCAGCCGCTTCACGTCTGTTTTCTCAAATTGGAGTGTCAATCACAAAACCAAACACTCTCACATGTCATTAGCCTCTGACCGGTTCCAGCCACACCTGAACCAATCGACAGCCTCCCCTGGCAGCGGCGGAGAGCGGCGGGATGGGGGAGGTGTTTCTGGAAGGGACAGCTTGTTTTGGTGCCTTTGTGTGTAAAGAAAAGGAGCCATCTGTTGTTGGATGATGGAATGGCAATTCTTTGGATGAACTTTGATGATTATGGAGCCATTCTTTAAAATAAACTCGCTGTGAAATTCACACCTCCAGGCGAATGGTAGCTACATTTATTCTTGAAACCTTAATACAAAAGTCGGGCATCAAATCACCTTCTGTTCAGTTGTGTATGAAAAACACGAAAGCAATGAGTAATAGGTATTCTGGGAGGGGAGGTAAATACAGCCGGCCGAATGGCATCAAGCCCATCTAAATCTCTGGTCCCTTGAGGTGCTCTGAAATGTGTTTCCACCTGTTCTGCTCCTGGTAATAACATTCCTCTGACCATGCAGACCAATAATGAGCCGACCCAGAGTGGGAGGGGGGGGGGGGAGCCAGATGAGAAAAATGTCAAAATGGTGACGAGAGCTGCTGTGAATTCAGGTGAAGCGGAGAGAAAGAAGATGAAGGAGAACAAAAATGTGTCTTTGGATTCCAGGCGAGCTGGTGGACGTGTGGTCTTGCATTCAAATGTCGCCCCTGAATGGGACGAACACGAGTGTGAAACACGGGGAGGAAGTGAGCCACCAGCTGAGGTCTGCATCCAGAGCTTTAAAGGAAGAAAAAAAAAAACAGAATGACTGACAGCTCAGAGAGGACGAGGAGGTGGAGGAGAAACGAGGAGCAGCAAAGCAATTTAAAAGCAGCTCCCAGACAGAGATCTCCAGTCAAGCACCAGAGTCCTGACGCTTATTGGTTGTTTACCATAGCCCCCCACCCCCCACCCCACACACACACACACACACACGCCTCCTTCCGAGCCAATGGGATTCGGCCGTCAGCGTCGGCGTGGTGGCGGCCGCTCCTTCACACCCTCTTGGGATCCTTCCCCACCCAAGAATAATCATCACTCCCCGTGTCTAATCAGATCGTATTCCGGGTAAATCTGTCGCAAGAGGGTACTACTAGAACATCCCGGGTGTGGGGGGGGGGGGGTTGTCCAATTATCTATTGCCTGGTGATTTATTGGGGGTCTCTCTCCGTCTCTGTTGCTCTCTCTCTCTCTCTCTCTCTCTCTCTCTCTCTCTCTCTCTCTCTCTCTCTCTCTCTCTCTCTCTCTCTCTCTCTCTCTCTCTCTCTCTCTCTCTCTCTCTCTCTCTCTCTCTCTCCCTCCCTCCCTCCCAGGAGCAGTTATGGACTCCATCATGGTGCTCCAAGCCAAATGAAGGCTCACCTCAGCCTTTGGTTAGGGCCCCACGGGGCCTTGGGTCAGGGCCCTGTGGGGCTCCTGACCCGGGTTAGGCTGAGCCCAGACCACCATTAGGGGGTCCAGGCCGAGGGGAGAAATTACCAATGAGTCCCGTTCTGCATGTTTAGTTTGTAACTTGTGTGGTTGTGTTGAGCGACTGTTTGTGTGCAGATGACCCCCCCCTTCTCAGGGCATTTAATGGTTGGTAATGACCCTGTTGTGCCGAAGGCTTTCGATGGCTTCACACGCATCACTGCCACTAGTGAGGCCTACTCTCACACGGGAACTGTTTGGTCGTGAACGGATTCCCAGAGCAGCAGAACGTACGTAGCCATGTAAGGCATTGCACGGCCGCGTTGTGGCTCAGACCTTTCCCCGTGTGTGGCAGTACTTAAGTGTGTTAATAAACACACTTGGTCAGATGAATTCTTCCCTTGCGCACCGATCTGGCCGTCTGTCTCGCTGGCTGCGCCGTCGGGCAAAATGTCTGCCTGCGCCTCGGAGCAGAACCGCAGAACGCCTCCGCCCGCTGACCCCACCAGCTCCACACCAGAGGACCGGGGGGGAGCTTTCGGCTACGCTCCATCAACACTCCTTGTCACCGCTGCATTTTCCATTTACATCTGCGGAGGAGTGTTCCCCTCGGTCACGTGACCAACCAGAGACAGCCCCAATTTATATACCGTCTTCCTCCTTCACTGTCGCTTCCATCTGCTGCCTGCGGAGCAGCTGTCTGACTTCCTCCATCATCTCCTCCAGAGTCGGTCCCCTGTCTAGAGACCGTCTTGCCTCCAGGGCCCACAGAGAGGGCTGCTATCGGTCTGGGACGCCTGCAGCGGACGGGTGCTAAGGTCTGGCCCCGTCGTGTTTTAGCTAGGCTAATGAGTTAGGATTGTAATTGTAATAATGACCTAATGTTATAGTAATCATAATGTGACATTGATTCAGATACAATAGAGTACACGTTTGTTTATCCAACGCAAAGTGAAGTGAGTTCTGTTGTTTCGGAGCAGCTAGGATAGCTAGATTAGCTAGGTTAGTCATCTTGCTTTATGATGAATGACTACAGGTCGGCTGTGGAGTTTGGAGATTGAACCCAGAAACCTTTTGCTGGGTGCCAACCACAACACCATCCTCATTGTGTTGCTAGCGAGGCTGCTTTGAACCTTTTTGGACATTCATATTTTGAAAACGGTGCTTTAACCTTTTAAAGCAAAGTGATTAACATCACATTTAAGATGACAAGAACGAGATGACTCATCTCAACTCAACAACACCTTCCTGAAGGAATCCTAAGACTGAATACAAGCGTGACTAAGTACTAAATGAAGAGTTGGAAAGACATTCCTCACCGTTTGACATGCGAGGCAGCAAACCCGTTTAGGGAACTACGTCAAGCAGCGCAAGGAGGGGTTCCTCAGTGAGGGGGTTTCACCCGGTCGTTCATCTTCATCAGGTGGAGGGGCTAACCCGAACCCCAACCTGTCCCCTCGCCCATCATCTCCTCCTAACCAACTAGATCAGGCTTAGTTGTAGGTATCGACAAGGTGAAGGCAAGCGTGTAAAAGAGCAGACAGACAGACAGACAGAAACCTTTTGAACCGTCTGGTCCTTAGAGAACTTGAATCGATGAACATAGAGAAACATTTAGCACCACGCAGTTCTTGGTTCTTCACCTCCACTAGTTATATGGTGGATGCAGACCCCACCCCTCCGTGGTGTGAACCATCACATCATGAGAAGCTTCAGAGCGGCCCCGCTTAGTTATGACGTCCGCGGCCCTCAGAGGCAGATCCATTGTTTTGAAATGAAGGCACATTTATAAAAGACGCTCGCCTCCTTTCCCCCCGCGGATGATTTGTGAGCGCTATTATCCCCCGTAACCGCTCAGGGGAAACGGACGAGCGTGTGTGTGTGTGTGTGTGTGTGTGTGTGTGTGTGTGTGTGTGTGTGTGTGTGTGTGCGCGCGCGTGTGTGTGTGTGTGTTTTGAGATTCCAGGGGTGACAAACCAGAATTTTCCCTCGTCTCCATAAAAGGGTTTTTTGTGTTTACGATCCTCTGCGGAATCTGAGCCGTCCACAAACCTTCACCCCGAACACAGCAGAGTCAAAACAGACGAAGATGGAGGGAGAGGACGATAGAGGAAGAGGAAGAGGAGAGCCAGAGGAAGATAGAGGAAGAGGAAGAGGAAGATAGAGGAAGAGGAAGATAGAGGAAAAGGAGCAAGATAGAGGGAGATGAGAGCCAGAGAGAGAAATGAGAGGAAGAGGAGAGCCAGAGAGAAATAGAGGGACACGAAGATAGAGGGAGAGGAGAGCCAGAGAGAGAGAAGATAGAGGAAGATTGAGGAAGAGGAAGATAGAGGGAGAAGAGAGCCAGAGGAAGATAGGGGGAGAGGAGAGCCATAGACGAGAGGAGATGGAGAGATGGGAGGAGGGTTGGGAAGGAAGGGGAGAGACAGATAGTTGGAAGTGACAGATGCAATACAAAGAGGTAGAGGGAAATGACCGATAACCTAGAAAAATCAGCATGCAGGTGCCTTTTATCATGAAAGCACCTTCATCGTCTGCTGCTCGCCAGGGGAGGGGGAGAGAGACAGGTAGAGCTGACAGCAGATCTTTTCATTTCCAGGCCTGACTAATTCATTACGGACTGTTCCGGAGAGCCAGAACAAGCTGTTGTCAGAACCCGAGTCAGGGAGGCGCGAATAGATTCTGCTGACTTCTTCGAGGGAAGCCATTTTCAAAGTTAATGGATAGGGCAAAATATAAATAGTATGCACTTTGTCTGAATAGCCCACCAAGGCTGCCACGCACCATACAGATCGAGATCTATCATATCGTTTGAATCCCTCCCAACCATATCTGGATCTGCTGTGTGGGGAGAAGTTTTCTCATCAACAGGCGTTCTGCACTCCAGCCTTACACTCTGTCCGTTTCCTCCGTCGGGCCGAGCAAATCTTTTTCAGCATTTCTTTTGGCGAAGGGCAGAACAGGTTACGGTTGGTGCAGACCTTACCGCTCCACCACACAACGCGCCGTCGAGGAGAGAGAGGCTGAAGCTATCAGCCGAGTGCAGCACGGTGGGGCCCGCTCTCGTGCACCTGCATGGGGGGATTCCAATTCTCGGGGGCAAAAAAGGATGCGTGACGGCGCAGGAGCCTCTGCTGGGTCGAGATAAAAGTGAAAGTGAAAGTAGAATAATCAATTTGGAAAGGAGGCGAGGCGAACATAATCGATGATGCAGAGTTGTCCGATAGCGATCCCCGATTTAGTATCAAAATGAGAAGAGGTTTATTTTAAAGGAGACACTTATTTTTAAGGGTCCACTATTTCCTGTGATTTCAATGAGTGGAAATGTTTCTTCCTCCCAGTCAGAGAAAAAAAATACAATTAACCATCCCTATGCATCCAATAGTCTTGTGAGGAGTACTAGACTAAATGTGATCATATTTGGTGCAGACACACCACTACGGTGCACACACCACTACATGCGTGTGCACCGCTACGTGCGTGTGCACCCCTTAGTGCGTGCATACCCCTACGTGGGTGCACCACTACGGGCATGCAACACTAAGTGCTCATGCACTACTACTACTCATGAACATGAGAAGCCTAGTGCTTGAGGAATCCAAGGAAAGGAAAAATTACTGGATACTTTTACAAGTGCTGTAACTTACATCATTACAAGTGCTGGATCTGGAGAGATAAAAAAAAACAACTAAAAAAACTGTAAAAAGTGGACTCGCACAACATGTCTTCTTCCACCCTCCTCTTAGTCCCTGTTGGTCTGTTGAAACCCCTCTCTGGTACAGATACATCATGCTATGAAGGCACACCTTGTTTCATATAGTGGTGTTTGTGTTGCAGTTCAATAGTAAAGTAAAGGTGCCGTCCACCAAATCCCAGCGCTGTCATTGAATGAAGTGCAGAAACAGAGCAGAATCCAATTATCAACTGGGCTCATGAAAGCCCAGACCGCTGTCTCTAGCTTGTAGTTTTCCTCTGAGGAGGCGTCTGGTTTTACCGTCTGTTTTTCCTCACGCTCAACAGAACCATCGACCTGTTGGGCCCAAAGATTAAATCCTGAGGTTCAACCGCAAAGAAGTCGATCAGAGGCCTGAACCAGTGGCCAGAGATCAAAGCACCAGTAGACGTTGGGTCAGGCTCTTGGGGGGTGACTTGCCCTGTGTGCGTGCGGTCGTAGTCGGGGGTGGATCCATACCCGGCGTTTGGTCCGACCCCCTCCCGCCCTCTGTAAAGAGCAAAGGGCGGGAGGTGATTTATGGAACACAAGGTCATGTTTCAATGCCTTGGATCTTTCAACAGACAGACTGGGATGTGGTAAACAAATATAAAGAGTTATTGATTTTGATGCGCCGTGCTTGTTCCACAGACATTCTGGAAATTTATATAATAACCATAAAAAGGTAGAGGGTTTCTGAAATCATCCTATCGAGCCTTCCCCCCATGGCTTCATCCAATCAGAACTCCGGAGCTAGGTGAGCGAATGTCAGCAGTCAGTGACGTAAAGCGGAAGGTGTGCCGGAGGCAGAGCAGTAATAGGGTCCATTCTGGAATCGATAAACATCTAATCAAAGAGCCGGGGTTATGGCGTCCAGCTCAAGGAACAATGCAGACATCGGGTTTCAAACCCGGAACCTTCCCCTTTACTGCTGGCTGACTGTATATTAATAGTTCTTAGAATAGATATTTGCGTTTTTTTGTATGCTTTATTATAGAGTGAGATAGAGAGGAAGGTATGGGAGATAGAGGGGAGAACATGCAGCAAATGACCAGGGGCAGGATTCAAACCCGGGTCGCTGCGTTCAGGACTGAGCCTGTATGGTACGCGCTCTACCCAGTGAGCCACCGGGTCGCCCCCCCCGGACTTAGAACAGTTTTAACTATTTAAGTTTCAGGTCCAATTTTGTGAAAATGAAAGAGCGCGACTGTGGGGAGCAGAATAGATGAAGCCACATGAAAGTAGAGCGAGACGGCGAACACAAAGACCATTCAATAGGTGAACTACTTCCAGAGCCTTTCAGAGAGGCCTCCACACTAACAGCATACAGTAAGCACTCTGCCAGGGACACAAGAGTCACTCTGGCATGAAGGACTTGATCTCATTCTGTAAAGACGGCAACGACTCGCTGTTGGCGGGTTCCAAACGAGGAGAGTCTGGGTCGGGTGACATGGGGTCAAATAAAATAGATTATGAATAATCATATTTTTAACTCTTTAAAAGTGTCAGTTAGATTTACAGCACAGCTAAATAAATAAATAAATATATATATATATATATTTAGCTGTGCTAAATCTAACTATATATATATTTACCGTTCATTTTCTCGATGATTATTTTATGTTTACATCATATTTCAGTTTTTCTCTCTGCGACGCTGGGGTTTCCCATCTGGGATTAATAAAGTACAGCTCATCTAATCCTCATTCATCCATTCATCATCCCAGCGCATGCGTCTGTGCGTCGGTTATTTATTCATTCTTTATTCAGTTGACTGCGTGGCAGCATTACAGCGACACGGGGAACATATTGAATTAAATGTAGTGTAACACGCAGGCCATTACCGCAACGCGGTTTGCTCTGATGCTATCTGGCGCCGCGACCGGCTACATTCAGAGCTCGGCCTTAATTATCTTTACGACCAGGACCAAACAGAAGCCCCCCCCTACACCCTCCCACCCCCAATTCAGCAAGAACGCTTCGGAGTGCCTCTTAAGGATGCTATCGTCCTACCTCCCCCCTCTCAGATGGAGCAGTCCTCTGTTCGCTCCGAGTTCCTCTTCCTCCTCTTCCTCCTCTTCCATCTCTGTAGTCCTGTGGGAAACAATGGGAACAATAATGTCTCCTTACGGTCCGTCCACCATGATGGTCTGACACCAGAAAGAACAACGCACTGGGTTTGATCCCAAATGAAACGCTGCTCTTCAAGACCTGATCTGAATGTGAAAGCTTGTTTACAAAACAACCTTCCCCCCGTGGAGGGAAAATAAGGTTTTAACACAAATAACGATTGATAATAACCTTGAACGCCTGCCATCCCATTTGATGCGGACCGACGGCACACATTAAAACTCACCGAGTTGCTTTTATTATTTCCTGATCTTCAGATGAATGTCAGCCATTTTGATTTCTGAGCACAGCAGGGATCACATGTGCAGCCAATAAAGTGATTGTGTCAGCCATTTTGTCTTCTTCGTTTAGGGAATAATGCTGGTCTCGAGTGCCATTATCACATGTCATCCACAGGTCTGGAGGTCAACACTATATGGGGCAAATAGTAAAAATGCACACTCTTTGACCATTTTGAGTATACCATCCGGGTCCTTTCAGTACACTTCTTTTCGCCCCGATCATAATTGGAACGCCCTACATACTCAAACTATAGTAAGTACGGGAAGTATGGATATTGGAACACAGCACAGCAGGACTCTACCTCGTCCTCCTACTGACGTCTGCTCTCACCAGAGCTTCCACACCCACACCCACACTCACTGTCGACGGCACCATTGTCTCCCCCTGCCCCCAGGCCCGCAACCTTGGTGTCATCATCGACTCCACCCTCTCCCTTGAACCCCACATCCGCCACATCGTCAAAACCTCCTTCTTTCACCTCCGTGATTTTGCAAAGATCAGATCCTCGCTCACACCCCCCCCCCACCCCCGCTGCCGAAAGCCTCATCCATGCCTTCATCTCCTCCCGCCTCGACTACTGCAACTCACTCTTCTCCGTCAACAGACTCCAACTGGTCCAGACTGCAGCAGCCCGTCTCCTCACCCACACTAAATCTTGGCACCACATCACCCCAGCCCTCAAAAACCTCCACTGGCTCCCCATCTCCCGCCGGATCCAATACAAACTCCTGGTCCTCACCTATAAAACTCTGCACCATCTGGCCCCCCCATATCTCACTGGCCTCCTCTCCCCCATCAACCCCCCCCCCGGACCCTCAGATCCCCCACAGCCTGTCTCCTCTCCACCCACACATCAAAACTCTGCAGTCTCACAGAGCATTCTCCAGGGCAGCTCCCAGGCTCTGGAACTCCCTCCCCCAACATATCTGTGACTCCCAGTCTCCCAGTCCCTCACCATCTTCCAGTCCCACCCCCAAGTCCAATTTATTATTATTATCCATAAAACCTGGAAAAGAGTTTTAACCCTCCCCTCCTCCTCTCCCCTCTCCTCTTCTCTCCTCTCGTCTCCTCTCCTCTCCTCTCCTCTCCTCCCCTTTGATCTCATTCATAAGTGACAGTTACTTCAACACAGTGGACAGTTGCTTCGGACAGGTTGTGGCGTTATTCAATTATTAAATAACACTTTCTCACTTCCTCCCTTGAGGCCAAGACAACTAATGGATGTTAGGGTGATGGAGTGCAGAAGAGATTAAAAAAGGAACAGGAAATATACTCACCGCCCTCATCAGCTCTGCATTGGAGCGTTGTTAAGACCTCGTACCACTAATGCCGTGGGTATGATGGCAGCTAGGAGCTGCTTAGAAGACCTCATGGTGGTCACCATTCCCCGCCGGGCTGGCCCTTGCTTTCTCTAACCCCACCTTACACACGCAGTCTGGCTGGGTTCCTCCTGTGTAGATTCTAGAGTCGCCGCCTCAGCATCATACAGTAAACTAGAAAGGACAGCCACGAGCGAACGGCAGAAATGTGCAAACAGCAGAATGTGTAGAGAATAAATACTCCTAACCTTTTAAAGAGACACAGTGTGTTGCAGCTGTCGGGTACAGTCAGACATCTCTCTTTCTCACAACCCTTGATTTCGTTTTTTCAACTCTGTCTCTTTCACTTTCCCAAGAGCATGGCTCTGCCAGTGTCCTTAGCCATTAAAACCCACTTGGTGTGCTGTCGTCATAAACACGTCTGATTCACCGCCACTGCGCTCCCTTGCACTGAACGGCAGCACTGTCATTGTACTGTTAGTGTGATAGCCACGAGAGATCCTTAACCTTTGACCCGGCGACCTCAGGGAGACGCCTCGGGTGTCTCCTGTTAACACCAGGTGATAACTCATCATGTATCTGTGCCGCGTTGCCCTTCTGCTACGTACCGTTTATTCATTTAGCAGATGCTTTTGTCCAGCGACATTTTGGATAAACACGATAAAGGGTAAGATATGGTTTAGGGCGTCCTGCTAAAAGGACGACTACAGACTGCACGCAGGGATTCGGGAACATCCGAATCCCTCTGATATTTGGTGTGCAGTTTATTTGCCCCGCGGTTCAGTGTTTCCATGCGACGCTGCGACTCCAAAGTGCAACGCTCTTCTACTCTTTCTTCCCCTGTCCTCTCCTCCGCTCAGTGAATCTAAACAAGGGCTTGTTAAGAGACACTTTCAGTAACCAGCGTTCAGCAAAGAGCTTTTCCAGAGTGCTCCTGCAAGAAGCCCAGACTTAAAAGAGTATTTAAACACAAGGTGTGGGGAGGAGGTGCTGCTGGGGCAGGGGGAGTCATGTCTGGTAAAAAGGCAGGGTGCTCTCTCTGGGTTTAATGGGCTACAGGGTGGAGGGATGCATACACAAGTTGAACACAGGTCACACACACACACACACACACACACACACACTATCTCTCACAAACATATACACACATGCTGTATCTATCACTCATGGATATAAGCATACACCAACCCAAAATTGTGTCTGTTTGCAGATGCTTTTGTCCAAGGCATTAACAGTGAACTTGTAGGTCCATGTCATTAAGGAGCAGGTAGGGGCGGGAAGTCCTGTACACGGACGCCCACAGGTCAAGACTTTGGGGTTTAAAACCAGAAGACCGGGCTGGTAGATGACCCCTGAGCACCAGAGGTGCCCTGTTCCCCCATGTTCATCCCAACGGTGGTCAGGGTCAGGGACAGGTTCAGGGCCAGGGTTAGGGTCAGGGTCAGTGTTAAGGTTAAGAGCAGTGTTAGGGTCAGGGTTAGGGGCAGTGTTAGGGTCAGGGTTAGGGTCAGGTTCAGGGTCCGGGTTAGACTATCACCCTGTGTTGGAGTCACCTGCTGAAAGAAATCTGGAAATCAGATCAGAACGCTTTGTCAGTTAAAAGTCTCTTTTCTCTCTGAGATCAATAACGGCAACGTTGCAGAAATCATACGAGTATTGATCGGTCGTTTACACGACGATCTACTAGATTGATGAAGAGCATTATGAGGACAAAACGTCTCATTGATGCGCACAAATTTGGCGTATACCGTTCACATCATCAGTTCCAATGACCCAGCGGGGGGGTTTTCGGTGGGTTATAGATCATCCCCCATGATCACATGCAGCATAATTTACCATGCTGCTGAGGCAGAGAGCCGGGGTCAGAGTCCACCTTCTAATCACCACATCAACATAGTACATGACGCATCGGCCATCGCCAGGGTGTGTGTGTGTGTGTGTGTGTGTGTGTGTGTGTGTGTGTGTGTGGGGGGTTCTTTAACCTCCCAGTAGTTATAGTATAACGTCGTAGGACTGCTGGATCCAACATTAGCGATGGACTGAAGCGACATTGCAATTTGCATGTGTATAATAAATACCTATGAATATGAAAAAGATTCATACCAGTTTTGGTTCTTATGGAAACGAGATGTGGTGGCTGAGGTCGTTGGGTAGATCTCAGCATCAGACATTAGAGTTGTTGAATGTTTAAAACTCCTTTGACTTTACTGCTCTGTGGTCCAGTTGACCTTTGTAGCCTAAGAGCACTTTTTAAGTTCTGTCCAGTCACAGCTTGTCGTGACATTTACCATCAGGGACTGATCCAGATCGACCAATCAACAACAAGAGATTGATGCCATTGATGCTCAGAGAAGCACACACACACACACACAAATACGTACACAGACACCTGATATACAAGCACACACACACACATATAGCACACACAAAGTCAAACATCATTTAGGAGCAAAAATATACAATGTCAAACATAATATAACATACATACACACACACACGCACGCACACACACACAGACAAAGGCAAATATAATATATATTTGAACACACACAGTTCAGTTCAAAGCCTTGCTTCTCCTTTTGAAATATTGCACTGGATAACAGCATGTTGAAGAGACACACTGTTGGGGAAATAACATCAAACACCCGTTTTGTGTGTGTGTGTGTGTGTGTGCATGCGTGCATGCATGCTTGCATGTGTGTGTGTTCCGTTTGAATCCATTCGGCGTATGTGTGGTGTATACTTCTTATACTATGATTGACTTTGTGTCTGTAGTGTGCAAAGTTGCGTGTGTGTGCAGTTGCATACATTATGGTTGACTTTGTATGCGAGTGTGTGTGGTATTCATTAGGTTTGTATGTATGGTATCCTAGAAGGGCATTGTGGGTAATTGCCTTCATTTTGCCCTTCCCCTTCTGCATACACACACACACACACACACACTAGTTAGGGTTAGCGGGTGGGGTGGGGGCGGGGGTCTGCTGTAACCCGTGTGTGTGTGTGGATCACCGTGACGAGGGATTAAGTGGACCAGGGGGCCGACGCCTGTCTGTCTCTGAGGACGATCCTGTGTGGAATACAAACACACACCCGGGGGGGAGGGGGGGGCCGGGCGCACAACACACGTGTTTCGTCGTATCTCCCTGCTGTCCTCTTATCTGGCCCTGAGTTCCTCAGCCTCAGGTGGAAGAGGTGTTGGAGTCCTTTTGTCCGCTATCAGGCCCTGGTAGTGGACAACAGGAGTTCTTCAGACCCGGTAAAGGCTTAGTTATGGTTCCACATCGACGCGTCCTTGCAGACCCTCCTTGCGTCCACCACAGGCGCCTGACGCGCGCCTCCCAAAAAATGTAACCTTGCGTCGGGGGCGACACATCAGCAAGGGCTGCGATTGGACCGCTGACTAGAACCCGACGACGAACCAAAACAGGTTCACGACTGCGTCGAGGCGTCTGCGTCGAGGCGTCTGCGTTGGTCCTCGTGTTGCGTCGACGTGGGACCATAACTGAGCCAGGGATCGGGGTACATTGGGGAACCCAGACCCTTCTGGCCGGGAGTCGAACCCTTAACCTACAAGGTTGTTCTGAAAAATGCCCACGCGTGTGTTGCTCACGGTCATCATTACCACTATCATGCACTTCTTTTGTATGTGTGTATTTCATATTGTTATTTTTTTTTCAAGCCTGCTTTCTTAACCATGATGAGACATGGGGGGGAGCGAGAGGTGGGGGGAGGGGGCGAGAGAGATAGAAAGCGTGTCAGAGAGAGAGAGAGAGAGAGAGAGAGTGAAAAATAGGGTGAAAAGGAGAGAGGGGGAGAGACAGATTGGGAGGGACTGAGAGAAAGAGAGGGAAGGAGAGACAGCGATAGAGCGGGGTTACCCGCCCAGAGTCCCAAGGCCCCGGCACCTTTAAAAAACGACTAAAATACCAAACCAAACCAAAAGAATAATGCGCCAATTAGCCCCGCAGTGCAGGGCTGGGATCAGACAGGCTCTCAGCCTGCACACTTCAAGAGGATATATTAAACATCACACACGTTAATATGCGTTCTGGAAGTTCCCAGGAGCTCTGCGCAGACCTCAGCTTTCACACGCAGCTGTTCCACTCGGGCATTCATCAACAGCTTTTTATTTTGTACGTGTGTGTGTGTGTGTGTGTGTGTCTCACACCTCCCTCTGTCTCTGTTTCTCCTCCCTCTTGTTCTCCATCTCCCATCTCCCCTCTCTCTCCTTATCCGTCTCTCTGCCACCCACTCCTCTGCCGGCCTCTCTCTCATTCCCTCGCTCTCGCCTTCCTATCTCCACCACTCCCCCCCTTCACCCGCACCCCTGTGTGTGTGTGTGTGTGTGTGTGTGTGTGTGTGTGTGTGTATGTGCACGTGTGTACGTGTATGTTTGTGTATGTGTGTGTGTGTGTGTGTGTGCACGTGTGTACGTGTATGTTTGTGTATGTGTGTGTGTGTGTGTGTGTGTGTGTGTGTGTGTGTATGTGCACGTGTGTGTGTGTATGTATGTGTGTGTGCGTGTGTGTACGTGTATGTGTGTGTGTGTGTGTGTGTAATGTGCTGGCTGGAAGCTCTGCTGTGCTCATGATTCTTTATCGTCAGCCATTACTCTGTCCAACATCGCTGCTTTTTGCCTCTTTGTCTGTCTAGAAGAACACATAATCATTGCGTAATACCCCCCCACCCCCACCCCTTCGGAGGTCGACCAGCTATGACCTCATCGGAACCACAGATAGGTGTATGCAGCCCCCGGTCTCAAGGGACCAAAGGGTCAAGGGTCAAGCTCATTTCACTACAGCCATAATCATCAAGGCTGTCGGCTTCATTCCTCACCACCTCGTCTTGCCGTGATGGGGCTCGGAGAGAGCAGAGAGAGAGCAGAGAGCAATCTGCTGGCTGCTGGAGACCCTGAGGGTCGTGAAGGTAGAATGATGAGGTGAAATGGTGGAATATATTGGTCATATATAAACAGGCACGGAGGCATTCGGTTGTGAACCACCCCCGGCTGAGCTTGGTCAACACTTCAAGCCTTCAAGTCACTATTTCGAAATATTCTTCTGAATAAGATGCCGTCAATGAAATTTTACGATGTGTTCGATTTATACTATTTTAGTATACTATAAAAATACTGTCTTTGTTTGAAATAGTACATTGATGACCACATTCAGTGCACCCTTGCAGCAACGATCGCAGCAAATTGTGTGTTTGTGTGTTCCTGTGTGTGTGTGTGTGTGTGTATTGTGTGTCTGTGTGTGTGTGTGTGTGTGTGTGTGTGTGTGTGTGTGTGTCGGCACTTGTGTGTGTCTGTACGTGTGTGTGTACTTGTCTGTGTGTGTGTGTGTGTGTGTGTGTGTGTGTGTGTGTGTGTGTGTGTGTGTGTGTGTGTGTGTGTGTGTGTGTGTGCATCATGCAGTATGATGCTATGCATGATGCATGTGCTGCTGGTATGTTAACTTATGGGGGGGGGGGGGGGGGGGTCACAAAGGACATTTAAAGAGTGGCACTCAGCTCAGAGGAGAGCAGCAGGGGCGTTGGGATGATGGAGTGCGTGCTTGTGTGCGTTTGTGTGTTTGTGCGTGCGTGTGTGTGTGTGTGTATGTGCACTCTAATTAAAATGGAGCTGTATCCTGGCCTGCTGTGTCTTGTCATTAACAGTGAATCGCTACACGTTTCCACACTGACATAACTAATTTGATACGCTGGACGTTATTACTTGCAACAATGCCCCGGTGGAAATGACAGCACATGTGTGTTTGGTTTATATAAATGTGTATGCATTATTCATGTCTTTATAATTAAATGACAACAAGGAAAAAAACCTTTTTGTCACCCGCGAGGCAGATCTTTGTGTCTAAGATCGGCTGCTTTGTTGAGCTCTGACACAGACCCAGAGACCCTCTGAAAGTGAAGTGTAGTTCTTTTTGTGTTTATTCGTGTAAGCGGAGTTGTGTGCGTCCGTCCGTCCGTGTCCACACCGTGCGTGTGTGCGTGGGTGCGTGTGTGTTAAGGCGGACACACACACCGCGCTGAAAATTAGGCGTTAGGTGAGTCTCGAGAGGTTGTGACTCTTGGGTGTGTACGGTGAGGTCGGCCGCCGATAAGGTCGTCGGCATTCAGCCGATTCAACGTGTGTAATTGGCCAGTACAGTCATTCAGTCTTTACCAATCTGATTGGGGGAGGGCTAGCCCTTGACTAGCAAATCAGTCAGGCCCCGAAGTAAGGACGGTAAACATACAAACAGTGAAAGCTCAGACAATGGCGGCACACTGTCAAAGCATTGTTTGGCATCGTTTTGATAGTTGATATTGAATTCTTTGACCATGGGGGCCGACGAAATCAAGGAACAATTTATCAGCATGGTGGAGGATAGACCGTCGCTGTGCCGAGATAGGTCCTGGTATTTCCGGTTTTCGTTCTTTTTTGGACCACAATACAGATTAGTGGCGCCTGCTGTTTTGGAGACAATCTCGCACAAGCGCAGAACCTACAGTGTCGTCTTTAGTCATCTAGGTGTGTATTTCACACTTTTTCGGTGAGAAAAAGTGAGTCGGTGAGATTAATAGCCCTACTCTCGTCTTGGTGTGTGCCCACCTTTAGTGAATGCGTGTGTGTTCGTGAGTGCATGTGTGTGTTGATGCGTGTGTGTTCGTGAGTGCGTGTGTGTGTTGATGCGTGTGTGTTCGTGAGTGCGTGTGTGTTGATGCGTGCGTGTTCGTGAGTGCGTCTGTCCTTATGAGTGAGTGGGTGTGAATATGTTATACGATGAACAGTGTATACACATGAAGAGTGTGCCATGATTGATCATTTTAGATATCAGTTTGGTACATGCAGCATTAATGCAGAACATGGATGGTTTCAAACCAGGAGGAACCACTCAACATCTGCCTTACGGTGGGCGTGAACGTAAACAGGTTGTGTGTCATCACGCGCGGCCCCCTCCTCTCCGTGTTACGGACACCTGTCGACACACATAGCCTTTCTCCTTTTCAGTCTTTAATCAGTCCTCCTGATGTCAACATAACCCCCCCCCCCCCCTCTATGGTCTGCTGTGGAAACTCTCGCTGTCCTCCTCCTCCACAAGGTTCTTCTCCTTTCCCTTACTCCTCCTCCTCCAGGAGGTTCTTCTCCTCATCTTCCACAAGGTTCTTCTCCTCCTCCTCCTCCTCCTCCACGAGGTTCTCCTCCTCCTCCTCGAGGTTCTCCTCCTCCTCCTCCAGGAGTTTCTCCTCCTCCTCCTCCTCCTCCTCTAGGTTCTCCTCCTCCTCCTCCAGGAGGTTCTCCTCCTCCTCCTCCTCCTCCTTCTCCTCCTCCTCCTCCTCCTTCTCCTCCTCCTCCTCCTCCTCCTCCTCAAGGTTCTCCTCCTTCTCCCCCCCCTGAGGGACCTCAATAGAATTTCCTAGCTCCCAGACTCCTTGGTGCGTGTAACGCCACGATCACCACCATCGCCGCGGCAACATCCACAGCATCCCCCCCCCCACTCACCCCCCCCCCCCAACAGCCCCTCATTCCCATTAAGATGAGGACAGATCCTTCAGCAGAGAGAAGAGAGAGGCTGGTCTACTGAAGGCATGCATGAATAATGAGAGTAAACAGTAATTACTGGGAGAACCTGCTCATTGATTACAGTCGGGGCCCTCCGGGGAATCACCAGGAAAAGAGAGAGAAAGAGGAGATCTCCAGATGCTGACACACCGCAGGTCTCAAGCTCCCCTGTGCCACGGTGGAGGTGTGAGGACTGTGTTGGCGTCTCCACGGCGTCTCTCGTGGGGGGGGGGGAGGGGGGCAGGGTGGTATCGTCTCCCCAGTGGCGTGCTTGGGAGGAGCCTCAGAGATGAACCTCCACAGCCCACTTGGTCTTTTCATGCATTTGTTTCTTTTGAAAGGCTGATGATGAATCTCTTGGAGGGTGCTTGATGGTGAATTATGCATGTGGTATAGATCTGTGGTCTGCACCCGAAGGTGTGGACCGGCGTTCCGACGCGGTCACGTTGGCGAGGGGTCTGCAGACGCCTCGCTCAGAGCAAGACGCCGGCTTCTGGGGGCGAGCCGCGAGGGGGGGGGGGGGGGGCGTCTTATTGGCCAAAACGACCCTACGGTCCCTTTGAGAAACGGGCCGAGAAAAGGCTCTGGTGCATGCCAGACCAGGAGGAGCGTGAACAGTGTGTGTAGTGTGTAGTGTGTGTGTAGTCTGTGTAGTGTGTGTTGTGTGTGGTGTGTGTGTGTGTGTGTGTGTGTGTGTGTGTGTGTGTGTGTATGTAATGTGTGTAGTGTGTGTGTGTGTGTGTGTGTAGTCTGTGTAGTGTGCTGTGTGTGTCATATGTGTGTAGTGTGCGTAGTGTGTGTGTAATATGTGTAGTGTGTGTGTGCGTGAGTGTGTAGTGTGTGTAGTGTTTATGTAGTGTGTGTAGTGTGTGTGTAGTGTGTGTAGTATGTGTGTAGTTTAGTGTGTAAAGTGTGTGTAAAGTGTGTCGTGTGTGTAGTGTGTGCGTGTGTGTGTGTGTGTGTGTGTGTGTGTGTGTGTGTGTGTGTGTGTGTGTGTGTGTGTGTGTGTGTGTGTGTGTGTGTGTGTGTAGTGTGTGTCGTGTAGTGTGTGTAGTGTACGCTCTGAGCACACAAACTAAGTCACTTGCTCCGAAGGTTATCTCCAAGCTCTCAGGCACATTCTCTAAATCCTCTTTATCCAGCAGAGGACTTTTATTTTGTGCTCCCGCGGCCCGACACCACTTCCCCTCATTTGTTCTCCAACAGGTCAGAGTGTTCTGCTTCTGGGTTTGGAATCAGATGAGAGTCAGCGTAGTGCTGTGTTGGAGAGGGCTTGTATTCATAAAGAGATATGTCTCCTCAGCCTTGGATTCAATCCATTTTTTTAATCGTATAGGTAATAAAAAGGATAGGTAACAGGTCATATCATTTACATCGTTGAGTGCAGTTGCCTAGCGACAGCCAAAACAGCCCTTACCTAACCTTACCCTCTCCAGGCTCAAGCCCTAACCCCAACCCTAAACCTATTAAGCTCTGTAACACAGACACTAGAAGTGTGAGGACAATGGGTTTGGGGAACACATACTATTGGAGAATGTGCTTGTGTGTTTTACTGGGACCACTTTATCCAGGACGGCAACTCCGGTCAGAGAGTAGACTCATACACAGGGAACAGTTCTGGTTGTTTATATCTTCAATATTGCGAATGACATCAAGGAATCAAGCAATGGATGAATGATGAATAGTTGAATGAATGATGAATGAATGAATGAATGAATGGTGAATGGTTTTCTGTAAGACAGAATAAGAAATAGACAAATACTTATTACAGATCCACCTAAAACATCGGGCTTAACACCCCATAAAATGCTATACAAGCATAACAAATAGTTTCCACATTACACACATACACGTTAACACGTGCAACATAACAGCCGACAACGGCGCAGCCGAGTGACGTATACACATATGCTACACGAGGTACAGGCTCATACAATAGCTACCCAATTCGTGAGTGAATCAACTAAATAGCGGAAACCGGCTCAAACATAAAATCACGCCCACTAATATGGAACCGAATTGCGGACTGCATATAATATTTATCATATGTAAATATTCATAAATATACGTGGTTCAGTACATTACTCACTCTTCACGAACGCATTCTTGTCGTGGCGTGCTATGCGGTCGCACGCAACAGGCTCTGACGTAGCCCCGTACACCTAGTGATTCTAGGACCCCACGGCGCTACCTGGGCTGTCCCAAATGCCTGAACAGAAATAACGATATATATATATATATACACGTTATATACGTAATACAATAAACGAACTAATAGGGAATTTACAACAGCCGCCCCCTGAATAGCATGGCTATTATGTAAACAAATATAAATTCCCTAAGGCGCTACAGAAATCCCTGGATCGGTGTCATCGTCCGGAACAGCTGGCAGCCGGACAAGGCGTGCCACTGGTCGCAGGTAAGTCTTGTCCCCCACTTGGACCTCAGCAGACCGAATGCGTCCATCAGCACTGGCATTCAGCTTGACCACCTTCCCAACGGGCCAATGAGCACGTGGTAGCTGAGGATCGACGATCATCACGACAGTGTCCTGGAGAAGATCATCGGTAGGTTGGCGCCACTTCTGACGGACTTGAAGAGACGGTAAGTAGCTTCTGAGGAATTGTGTCCAGAAGTGATCCACCATCATTTGACAATGACGCCACCGTCTCCTGGTGAGTGGGTCCGGGGCGTAGGACACCTGTGGCAAGGAGGCGTCCCGCCGCCCCATCAGCAACATGTTTGGGGTCACAGGATCCGGATCCCCAACGTCTGACGACACGTATCCTAAAGGCTTGGAATTAAGGATGCCTTCCACCTCGATTAAGACAGTGAGCAGGACTTCTTCTTGGAGGGACTGAGCGCCAATCACCACCTGCAGGGCTTTCTTGACGGATTGTATCTCACGCTCCCAGGCGCCACCAAAGTGGGGAGCTGCTGGTGGGTTGAACTTAAACTTGATCCGTTGCTTAGCAAGTCTCTCTTGTAGCTGTGGTTCCATTGCAGCGAACGCCTCCTTCAGCTCTCTCTCTGCACCTCGGAAGTTTGTTCCCTGATCCGAGAGAACCTCGAAAGGAGTGCCTCTACGTGCAATGAATCGCCTCAATGCTAGGAGGAAGGCGTCGGCGTCGATACTATTCAGCAGATCCAAGTGGACACATCGAGTGGTGAGACATTTAAATATGACACCCCATCGTTTCTCACTACGCCGCCCGACCTTGATGACGTATGGTCCAAAGCAGTCCACTCCCGTCGAGAAGAACGGAGGCCTGAAGATCCGCAGGCGGGCAGGAGGTAGGTCCGCCATCACTGGAACCACTGGTTGCCCTCTCCATTTCCTGCATTCCGTACAAGTCCTCTGATGGTGCTTGATAGCCTGTCTCCCACGCAGGACCCAGTACTTGCGCCTGATCTCGGCGAAGACCCTATCGGGCCCTGGGTGGAGTAGTCGTGCATCCACGTCCTTGATGAGGAGTTTCGTTATCGCATGGCTGGGATCGAGAACTATGGGGTGGATATCGGTTGAACAGGAGGTGTCCATACGACGAAAGCGTCCACCGACTCGGATAAGACCCATTGTCGGATCCATCTCCGCTGTAAGCGTACTGAGCTTACTGCTGGGCAGTACTGGTTTACCAGCCCTGAGACACTTAATCTCTCCTGGGAAGCAGTCTGCTTGGCTGGCCTTCAGCAGGAGGGCTTCGGCGTCAAAGGGGTCCGGTTGAGGTAAGGATGGGTCAGCCGCCGCCCCATCAAAGAACTTCTGGGTGGCGTTGACCAGGTCTGTCCAGCTGTCGAACTGTGTGACGTCTGGTGTTTGAGGTGCCAGACTCGTCTGTGTGAGACCGCAGAAGATACTTTGCTTGAGCTCAGCAGCATCTTCTGGCTCTGTGAAGGTGGGAAGCGATGGCCAATTTTTAGGTGGATCACGGAGGAACGATGGCCCTTGAATCCACCGATTTGGTGCCGCCAGCTCAGCCAAGGTCTTGCCACGGGTGAGATCGTCGGCAGGATTGTTGGCCGTGTCCACATACCGCCAGGTGTGCACGGATGTCAAGTCCTGAATCTCTGAGACTCTGGTTCCTACGAAGACCTTGAACCTGCAGGACTCGGATGTCAGCCAGGTTAAGACTGTGGTGGAGTCAGTCCAAAGGAAGGTCTGGGTGATGCTTAAGGTAAGCTCTCGATGAATGAGGGAGGACAGCTGGGCCCCTGTCAATGCTGCACAGAGCTCCAGCCGTGGCATCGACTGCTGGCGCTTTGGGGCCACCCTAGACCTTGCCATAACAAATGAGACATGAACGGTGTCGCCACTCTTCGTTGTGAGGTAAACTACCGAACCGTATGCCTGCTCGGAGGCGTCACAGAAGACATGCATTGTATAGTCTGTGGCTTCAGTGGCGATGTCCTGTGGTGCGTAGGTTCGCGGTAGGGAGATATTCGCCAGCTCGGGGAGCTCCCTCTCCCAACTAGACCAGGCCGCGAGGATGTCAGGAGGAAGGTTTGGGTCGTCCCAGCTCCTCTTCTTCGCCCACAGTCTCTGGACGAGAACCTTGGCCCTCGTTGTGTAGGGAATGATGAATCCAAGAGGGTCATATTGTCTGGCCAGCACCTTGTATACGTGGCGCATGGTGGGAATCTCGCTCTCCATCGGCTTGGGCTTGTAGCCAAGTTGATCAGTCGGACAATGCCACCGTAGACCCAGAGCCGGCTCTTGAGGGTCGGTGCTCTTCTCAGCTAGCCATAGCTCTGTGCTCTCTGATCTGGCAGTGGAAGGCAGATGGGAGACAACAGATGGGAAGTTACTTGCCCACTGCCGGATTTCGAATCCTCCCGAGGCTAGACACTGCCGCATCTTGTCCACGAGGAGCTTGGCAGCCTCGGATGTTGAAAGGCTCTGGAGACAGTTGTCCACATAAAACGACTGCTCTATGGACTGCAGGATGTCTTCGTTTCCCTCTGCGTGGTCTTTGACGTGCTTCTGCAGCGCAAACGTTGCACAGCATGGGCTGCTCGTTGTACCGAACGGCAAGACCTGCCATTGGTAGATGTTAGGTTGCTCTTCTTTTCGCAGGTTTCTCCAGACGAACCTCAGCAATGGCTGGTCCTCTGGTAGGAGACGAACCTGGTGGAACATTGCCCGGATGTCTCCACTGATGGCGACAGCAAACTGCCGGAATCGCAGGAGGACCCCGATGAGCGATGGTCCGAGGGTTGGACCCGGGAGGAGTTGCTCATTAAGGGAGAGGCCGCAGTAAGTGAAGGAGCAATCAAAGACTAGGCGATCCTTGCCGTTGTGATGGACGAGGTGATGGGGAATAAACCATGACTCGCTGGACTTATCCATCTCTTCTTTGCTGAGCTTGGTAACACACCCTCCATCGATGAGCTTTTGGATCTCTGCTTCGTAGACTTTAGCTTTAGCTGGGTCTTTTTCCAGTCGTCGCTCTGTGCTGCGGAGCATTGGCATGACTGCTTCAGCAGCGGCTTTCAGCAGTGGCGCATCCTTAGCCCGGAGCAGAGGTGTGGCGTACCGGAATGTGTCTATGACCTTTACCCTTTCAGTGCGTGCTTCCAGGATGCTCACGGCCTCTTGGTCCAGACGGGACCGTACTGCTAGCTTCTCGCTTCGAAACGGGAGCACGTCGAGCTGCCAGAGACGTTCAACATGGTGGTAGTAGTCGTCTGGTGCTGGCTTGAGAGATGTGAAGTAGCATGAAGCAGCATGAGACCCGAGACCATCTGGACCCTGGAGCACCCAGCCGAGCGCTGTGTGAACAGCTGCGGGTCCACCTCTGGGGCCGAACCTGACAGGCTCCTTCGCTGTGATCAGGTGGGTGCAATCTGCACCGATTAGCAGTAGCGGATGTACCTTACTGAAGTTCTGAAGCTGGAGGCCCCTCAAGTGGTGATAGCGCTTCTGAAGTGCAGTTACGGGGTAAGATTGCTCTGACAGGGCTAGCCGACCCGCTGTGAAGGCACCCTTAACCAGGTGCTGTTCTGAAGGATGTGCCAGGGAGGCCACATGGAAGTTGACCGACGCACCAGTGAGGCGAGCCACGTCTTGGCGGATCGTCCGCAGAGCGAGAGATTCGGCTTCACCTTTGAGTTCCAGGTGACGAACGGCAGCTGGCAGTATTATTGTGCGTTCGGCCCCATCGTCAAGGATCGCGTAGGTGTGCAGCGACTTGCTCCCATGGCTAATGATGATTGGCACCACCTTGAGGTACACCTTTCCTCCTTGCTTGGAGTTGGCGAGTGAGGCGCGATCCTCCGGCGTAATGAGGTAGACGCCGGGACCTGGCTTGGCGATGGTATGGAGAACTCTGAGGTGAACCTCATGACATTCACTGCACACTTTCTTCAGGGTGCAGGCGTCTTGCCCGTGGTTGGTGCGACCACACTTACGACAACGCTTGCTGTCTGCTATCCACTTCTCGACCTCTTCCGGTGGGCGTCGGACGAAGTCTGGACACTGTGATAGGTAGTGATCGGCACTCTTACAGAAGAGACATATCTTCGTGAACTTCTGCTGCTTGGCCTCCGACCGAAACCTGTCTGAAGGCTGATGACTGTCAGATTTAGGCTTGTCGGAGCCATGATAAACTGAGAGGTTGCGAGGCCTGGTCACAGGAACTTGCCTATCTCTGTTGGGGGCCTGTGGCCCTTCAATCCGATGGCGCTGTGCCATTCTTGCGGACAGTCTTTGAGTTTCAGCCTTTACCCTGAGCCAATCGGAGAGGTCTCGGAGGTTGTACGGGTTTAGGCTGTTTGTATTGAGGCGACCTTGAGCCTGTAGATGCTCCACGAAGCCGTCCCTCGATTGTTTAGGGAGCTTACTGAGGAGCCGATCGACATGGCCGGTCGACATCACTTCCATCCCGTTGGGCCCTTCCAGCGATGCAAGCATTCCCACTAGCAGGTCGACACTAAGGGCGAAGCTCTGGAAGGCTTTGGCATCTCCAGCTTTGAGGTCAGGAGAGTTCAGGATCGCGGCAATCTCGCTTTGCGCGAGTTGATGTGGCTGTCCATATTGCCGCTGTAAGGCCTGCATGGCAGCGGTGTAGGGCTGCGCATAATGCCTGCAGGACTGTGCTATCAACCTGGCTTCATCCAGGACCAGGTGCTCTATAAGTACACGGTACTTGTAATGCTCAGAGAGTTCAGTGTGTGGACTGAGTAGGTGGTCCAGCGCCATCTTCAGGTCAGTGAAGTCTCTCTCATTGTCGTTGACCAACTTAGGCAGTTTCGGTACTGGGACTGGCTGCCTGGGAGGCTGGAGAGTGGATGGCATTTGTGTTGGTGTATAGCTGGGCTGAAGGGCATACTGGACCGGCGGAGCTGGTACAGGCTGATACGGTGCTGGACCAGGTGCTGGAGGCACCAGCTGATAGGCTGGCTGAGTTGTTGTAGCAGGCTGGGGCTGGTACACCGGTTGTGGATGATGGCTCAGCTGGTACGGTGCTGGACCAGGTGCTGGAGGCACCAGCTGATAGGCTGGCTGAGTTGTTGGAGCAGGCTGAGGCTGGTACACCGGTAGTGGTTGATGGCTCAGCTGGTACGGTGGCAGTTGATACACTGGCTGTGCAGGGATGACTGGCGGAGGCTGATACGCTGTCTGCGGGGGAGCAGCAGGTGTGTATGGTGAGGGCGCCACTGCCCATGTGGGTGGTTGATAGGTAAACTGCTGAGGCGTGCCTAGTGGGTGCTGGCCCACTGGCTGGAGAGCAGCTGCAGCGGGTAACTGGTGTGCAGGGTACTGCAGTGTTGCAGTCTGGGGTTGATATGTAGGCTGTGCAGGCGTAGCTGGAGCATATTGGTATGCAGTCTGGGGTTGATATGTAGGCTGTGCAGGCGTAGCTGGAGCATATTGATATGCAGCCTGAGGTTGATATGTAGGCTGTGCAGGCGTAGCTGGAGCATATTGATATGCGGCCTGGGGTTGATATGTCGGCTGTGCAGGCGTAGCTGGAGCATATTGATATGCAGCCTGGGGTTGATGTGTAGGCTGTACGGCCGTTGGCGTGCTGGCATACATGGTCTGCACAGGCGATGACGCAGCGTGGTTTGGCTGGTAGGCAGGCTGGTACCCTGGTGCTGTTGACAGCTGTTGGCCCACTGCTTGCGTCGCCTGGAAGTTAGACTGCGTCATGACCATACTCGTCGCAGTGGGCACTGGCGGCCTAGGAACTGCTCCGAATAACGGTGCAGAAGTTATTGTTGACGGTAGGGACTGAGTCAACGTGTAGCACTGTTGCCTTTGGCCTGGCAGACAAACTGTTGTCACTTGAGACTGTAATGCTGCAGTTGTTGTGCACAGCGGTGGTGTTAGCAGCAGCTTATCTTGAGGCTGGGTAGATGGTCCCAGCTGGGGGAATAATGGCTGCTGCTGAAAGACACGGCTGTCTGGTTGGGGGTCTAACCAAGGTGAGTGGTTTGACGGGTCGCCCAGACCGATAGATGACGTGTGCTGTTGCGTAGGAGGACCTGGTCCGCTTGCGTTGTAGCTGCATTCCGTTAAGCGCCGACTGTAGCAGCTCTGTTCGGAGGGAGCTGGCGATTGGGGCCCCACACACGTGTGCAGGTGGCTGGGCAGATTACTAGCATACGATGCTATGTCCCATTGACTCGCCTTATCGACTGCTCCTGGTGAGAAGGGACAGGGAGGAGGCCCGAGCGCGGTGTATAGCTGGTCACCTGTAGCGGCAGACTCGGTCTGCAGGCTGAGTGACCGCAGCTGCTGTGCGCTGGCGCTCTCGCTGTCGTCTTGGAGGGGGGCAGTATAAGGCATGAGGGACTGTGGTAAGCTGACCTGATAGCCCTGCATGTGTGCTGGAAGCTGTCGCTGCCTTCCTTGTCCTTGTGTTCCGCTTCCGGTTGCTGCTGTTCTCTGTGCGTCCATGGCTCCGTCGTGGGTGAAGTAATTCCGGTTCGAAGGACCAATATTGGAGAATGTGCTTGTGTGTTTTACTGGGACCACTTTATCCAGGACGGCAACTCCGGTCAGAGAGTAGACTCATACACAGGGAACAGTTCTGGTTGTTTATATCTTCAATATTGCGAATGACATCAAGGAATCAAGCAATGGATGAATGATGAATAGTTGAATGAATGATGAATGAATGAATGAATGAATGGTGAATGGTTTTCTGTAAGACAGAATAAGAAATAGACAAATACTTATTACAGATCCACCTAAAACATCGGGCTTAACACCCCATAAAATGCTATACAAGCATAACAAATAGTTTCCACATTACACACATACACGTTAACACGTGCAACATAACAGCCGACAACGGCGCAGCCGAGTGACGTATACACATATGCTACACGAGGTACAGGCTCATACAATAGCTACCCAATTCGTGAGTGAATCAACTAAATAGCGGAAACCGGCTCAAACATAAAATCACGCCCACTAATATGGAACCGAATTGCGGACTGCATATAATATTTATCATATGTAAATATTCATAAATATACGTGGTTCAGTACATTACTCACTCTTCACGAACGCATTCTTGTCGTGGCGTGCTATGCGGTCGCGCGCAACAGGCTCTGACGTAGCCCCGTACACCTAGTGATTCTAGGACCCCACGGCGCTACCTGGGCTGTCCCAAATGCCTGAACAGAAATAACGATATATATATATATATACACGTTATATACGTAATACAATAAACGAACTAATAGGGAATTTACAACACATACAGAAGTTATCTATATATATATACTGTCATATATAGATGGATATATAACAGGGCTAAGGGGGGTAAGGTGTATTGCACTGGGTTCGATCCCCAATGTCCACAGCCCCCCTGTGTAGAAGCTTTATGCAGATGATCAAGAGGCCCCTGCCTGCTTGAAGGAAATGTATCGCTGTTACGCGCTGACCCACCGCGCTCGTTGTTCCTCCGGGTAGTCAGCCCGTAACCTAAAGTCTGTCCCTGCGTGGTGCGATGAACATGAAGTATGTTCCTAAGAGTGCAGTCTTAGCTATCTAGGGGGTTAGGCGGGAGGTACTCACCGCATTGTCCACAGCCACCGGACGCGAACAGCTCTCTCTCCGTGACACCGATCGCCCCAGTGGGGTGAACCGTCAGTCCGGGTGACCGGCCGGCGCCCTGACTCCAGCCGTCCAGTTCCAGTGTGTATTAGGCCTGGGCAATAGTTGAAATTGAAATTGAAATTGAAAAAAAATTTAATTAGACATTAACAAATCAAATATTTAAGAATCAACAGACATATATATAAAAAATAAAATAAAAAAAGAAATAAAGTCCCAGGGAGTAGAGGGAAGCAAAAGCTTGTAGGTCCCTACCCCCATCTTTCAGTTAAATTAACCAATTACACGATCAATGTTAAGTATTTACATATATTTTTATATTTACAAACCTTTTTCTTATAACTGCGCATGTAACAGACATCACTCCTATGTTTATTTATGCTCACAAAAATAAATATTACGTTGATGATTAAAATAACTCATTGTTGTATCAACATTGGAGTATTTATCAATGACGAACAGTGGAAGGTCATATTAAGTTTAACACTTAATATGTGAAGGTCATATTAAGTTTAACACTTAATATGACCTTCCACTGTTCTTCATTGATAAATACTCCAATGTCGATTCCTAGTCTTTCGAGGTCATTGAAATGATCAATAGTTATCGTTATCAATCAATATGATCAAGTTATATCGTGATATGTCTTTCAGTGTCGCCAAGAGCGCTGTGCGTCCTCCCCTCGGGTTAGGTTCAATCACTCACCTGCAGGACACCTTCCCAGACGCTCTACCCAGAGTCTCACTTCCCGAGACTCCCTGTAGCCTCACCTCAACACCGCCCCCTCTGTGTGATGTCAGTACTGACCCTAACCAGAAGCACCCTAAAACCAACCCTATTCCTAACATCCTAACAATCGTAATTCACTCTTTATCTCTAGAAGGAAAGAAAGGATAGAAGGTTCTCTGTTGTGTTCTCTGTTGTGTTCTCCGTTGTGTTCTCTGTTGTGTTCTCCGTTGTGTTCTCCGTTGTGTTCTCTGTTGTGTTCTCCGTTGTGTTCTCAGGATTCTCTGTTGTGTTCTCAGGAGGGGAGACTTTAGTGGTCCCGCGCTGAGGAGAGGAGGAAGAGGAGGAAGAGGAGGAGGAGGAGGAGGAGGAGGAGGAAGAGGAGCTCAGGGACCGCTCACACCTGGATGCTCGTGTGGTCACAGCGCTGCTATGAGGACAGGTACGTCCTCGTACGTGCACGCGTGTGTGTGTGTGTGTGTGTGTGTGTGTGTGTGTGTGTGTGTGTGTGTGTGTGTGTGTGTGTGTGTGTGTGTGTGTAAGTGTAATCTTCCATCCCCAGTGATCCAGTAAAGCAGACACACAGACACATCAAATAACATAATTTCCTGGGTTACTTCCTGGTAGAATCGAGGAGAGCGTTAAAGAGAGAGAGAGAGCGAGAGAGAGCGAGAGAGAGGGCGTGAGAGGGCGAGACGCACAGCGGGACAGAGAGAGGGAGATTATGTCACCATGTTTGTTGTTACATGGTCAGGGAGGCAGAAAAATCAATGTGTGTTCTCATGAGAAGGTGGTCTGTGTGTGTGTGTGCAAGCAAGAGAGGGAGAGGCAGAGGGAGAGCGATATAGAGAGAGAGAGAGAGAGAGAGAGAGAGAGAGAGAGAGAGAGAGAGAGAGAGAGAGAGAGAGAGAGGGGGAGAAAGAGAGAGTGAGAGGGAGTACAAGGGAAATACATGTAGGCTGTGATGAAAATACATCTGATATTATCGTTAGGATACATTTTCCTTGGCAGGGAGAGCCAGAAAGAGAGAGAGAGAGAGAGACCCAGAGACGGCGGGGGTGTGTTGAGGGTCATGCAGACCCCTGAGGTGCTGTGATCCCCTCCCACTGAATAATTCACGTCCTCCGATTGGACGGTTGTGGCGGTTCGCGCCGTGTGTGTTCCAAGTGTTCGCCAGAGCGAAATCTCAGACACGCAACGGCCACAGGACTCCTCCGTCACCCTCCCACTTTAAATGTGTGGATGAACCGCAGGAGTCAAACACATCAGCGGGTCCATCTGGGGCCCCCGCCGCCCCCCGTGGGAGACGCGTGGTCCCTCTGTGGCCCCCACCGCAGGTCCCACTGGGGGGGGTCCCTCTGGGGGGGGTCCCACTGCGGGGGGTCCCACTGCGGGCCCCCAATGCCCCGTGGGAAGAAGCAGTACCCTATGGGGCCCCCCACTGCCCCGTTGAGAGACGCGGGTCCCTCTTGGGCCCCCACCGTGGGTCCCCACCGCCCTGTGGGAGACGCGGGTCCCTCTGGGGCCCCCCACCACCCCGTGAGAGATGCGGGTCTCTCTTGGGGCCCCCCGCCCTGTGGGAGACATGGGGAGTGGGGGAGGGGGAGGGGGGAGGGGGGGGGCCCTGTGAGGTGACCTCCTAAAGGTCACATCCTAAAGGTGACCTCCTCCAACGCCCTGCTGCTGTCCCCCTGACCGGCCAAACTTCTCAAAGAAGGAAATCCAATGAATTGTCCGGAGCCGGAGCCAGCGTCTGACAGTCGTAGTTTTCTGTCTTCCTGCGAGGAGAGAGAGTCCTGATGCGTCCCGTTTGATTTATGTGTGACATCACGGGGCGATCAGACGGCTGAACGCAGCTGATGGATGGCCGGTGAGCTGGCGATAACAGACACCCTTTCTTCTTCTTCTTCTTCTTGGGTCTCCTCTATCTGGTTCTCCTTGGGGCCTGGGGGGGCAACGGCGTCCGTAAGAAATGGACGGGATTTCTATTTTTACATCCAAGACCTTGAATGTGTGTCACTTTGTGGATCCCATTACCTTTGGAGTGGGTCAGGAAGAAATACAAGCCAGTCAATGGCACTGTGTGTGTGTGTGTGTGTGTGTGTGTGTGTGTGTGTGTGTGTGTGTGTGTGTGTGTGTGTGTGTGTGTGTGTGTGTGCGTGCGTGTGTGCGTGTTCGTGTGTGTGTGCGTAACCAGAGCTGGAGAAGGGTTACATTAACCCTAACCTCCCGCTGTGACCTGGTTTGCACTATAGGGTTTCCCTTAGGTCCTCATTGTGACGCATGAAAGATTAATGATCTTGTTTGTGTTGAGAAGAGGAGAGTGTGGCCCACACCTACACAAGTGCTTAAACACTTAAAACATCAGAGTCTATGTGAGTGAAGGTTGAGTAAAGGTTGGTTCAGCCGAGCCACAAACTCTTAAAAATAACACCCGGCTATCGCGGCTGCAATCCAAAAAATAATGATTTTAATAAAATTAAAATTCCCTGCAAAGGTAATTTATCAAAGAAATCCTGGCTAATCCGCTGAAGGCTTCCTGACGTCTGTCCAACACGCAACCTCATTATGGACAAATTACTTCACAACGTATTGACTTCCCCTCTGTGCCCCTTGCTTTATTAATCCCCCTTTAATCCCCACTAAACTATGTCCCTCGTGGTTAAGGGTAATGCCGGCCGTGTCCCGGGGACTGAGGGGGATGAGGAGGAGCTTGATCGATTCACGCTAAACCCTTACGTAGTCCCTTAAATAATGAGGAGAAAGAGGCCGTCAATGAGATGGAGTCACATGACGTGTACAGCGTTATGTTGACATGCTTTATGAACATACATGTGCATTGCCGATGCACGTGCAACGTAAAATAAGATTCATACATACAAATTTAAAAAAAATGTCAGTCGAGAGAACAATAAAGACATGATGTGCACAGGGAAAATAACTCAAACATCTCTCTACTGAGTCTTTCTTTCTTCCTCTCGAATTCCATCCTTTTCGTTTTCTCCTCATCTTCCACGTTCTAATCGTCCCTCTCTCATTCCCCTTCTAAGTCTGATGGTATAACATACAAATGCATACACCTATATCTATCTATATCTATCTGTCAGGTATACAGTAGGAGAGGCAGCGCTCTAAATGAGCTGAGCCAACATGGAGGTGGGGGATGAGAGAGAGAGAGAGAGCCAGTCCTACTGTACGCGGGGCTCGCTCGCCCCACGGTGACTAATACCTGGCGGCTCCCAGTGGACGTCCTGAAGGAAATGTCAACATCTCTGTTGTGATGAGAATGAATGCCATCCCACGCAGGGGAGAGACGGACGACCTGGGAGGCACAGAGCGCTCCATTAGGTTTAGCGTTAAAACAGTTCTGATTATCTGATATTATTTCAGTGTGTGTTCGTAGAAGTGCTGATGGAAAAGTTTGTCTTCCTTAAAGTCCAGAAATCAATGTTATTTTATGTTGAAAGCGAGTCGGCAGTCGAAGCAGACGTCCACTGTTACCCACCCACTGTTTAAATCCACCCAGCCTTTGAAGCCTCCAGTTCTGTGGGCATCAGCCAGGGTTTACACGGCCAAGAGCGTGGGCCTCTCCAAACAACACCTCGGCTACCATTACGAGCCTCCTTTAGCCCTGATTCATCCAAAGAGACTTACTTGTGAATTTGTCTTTTTCAGTACAGGACAATATCAGTCTGGGCTGATTAAACCCATCGTAGCCTTCCCTCCTCGCTCCACTAAAACATCCCGTGCCAATAACGTTTGGCACAATAACTTGATTCCCATTCTGCAGGAGAGTATTCAGCGTGAGAGCACCTGCCTGCCACAAAGGTAACCATAAAGCCCTTTTGTATTTTGGATTCGCCGTGCGTCCGTCAGTCCATTTGTGGATAAGCTAACACTGAATCGTCATACAGGTATTTTACAAAATGTCTAAAGACCGAAGACCGTTCGTGCAAATGCTTTCGTTTGTTGGAGCCCGGAGAGACGGTGCATTGATCACCAGGACCAGGAGGAGCAGCTGGAGGAAGACATCTTCTCCAGAGATAAGGCAAATAAATGTGTAAATGGGGATCCAACCCAGTACCTTTTTGGCTGGGAGTACAAACACCCTAACTGCTGAAGACAATTCACAATCTGGTGAATCATTTCCAAAATGTGCACGTGAACGCGCACGGCGAGTTCCATTGTGCTCTGTGAAGCTCGCAAAGTACTGGAAACTGGCAGAAGATGGCAACAGATGAGGTTATAGTAGGGAGAGGTGCAGCTGCCTTGAGTGTGTGTGTGTGTGTGTGTGTGTGTGTGTGTGTGTGTGTGTGTGTGTGTGTGTGTGTGTGTGTGTGTGTGTGTGCGTGCGTGCGTGCGTGCGTGCGTGCGTGCGTGCGTGCGTGCGTGCGTGCGTGCGTGCGTGCGTGCGTGCGTGCGTGCGTGTGTGTGTGTGTGAAAATGCCCACCAGGGAAAGGACATAGAAGTAATAGATATGAACCCATGAATTTTTAAAAGCCGCTTCCTTGTGTTGAAAAGTTTCCCGATTTGTCTCGTGTGTAACTGAGTGACGGGGAAAATTACGGGGGTATTATTATTCCAAGAATCTAATTTTAACAACTGTGAGCCAGCGATGGCATCGGGACGACTACAGGTTTAGAAATAATGAAGTAAAGGATTTGGAGGATTCTGCAGGAATCAGATCATTAGGCAGCAGCTGTTCATGGAAACAGATGACACGTCTTTTGGGAAAATTAGAAAATCTGTTAAATTAGCCATCTTCATCGTTACACAGTGTTCGACAGTTTGAAATTTGATGAGCGATTTTTATATTCACTCGCTAAAACCACACACCCTCACGCAGTCCGGCGGACTTAGATTACATAACATACACAACATACAGTACATGCATAACATATATAACATAACATACATAACATACATCACTTACATAACGTATATTGTATGTTATCTACATTTTTATCACCAGCTTGTAGCTGGCCAACTGTAAATGTGAAACTGACAACAAACTCACAATTCTTATGACTTGGCTGCATATGATGGCGTTTTAAATCTTATTCGCTTAACTCCTAGTTGTATTCCATAGCTGTCGACACCTTACTCCAATATTTGAATCTATAACATAACCTTCTGAGCGTTCCTGGCAATAGGTACTTAAAATGCACTTAAAATGCACTTAAAAGCCGCACAAAACCCTCAAACAGATCTGTTATCCCCAGTCACACACCAGTTTCTTGGAAACCTTCCAGAAATAATAGACTCTCACAGGAACCACACAACGAGATGCATTCGAGTCCTAAAGGATTCTGTGCAGGATGGGGGTGGGACAACTAAACCAAGGTCTACCGTAATTGGTGACGGTGAACGTTCTGGGCCAATAGCAGGGAGAGTGCAGCAGCAACCAACCACAGAGCTTGCCCCTGCCCTTTCTGGGTCCCTGATGGATAACGCTGGTGGTCTTTGTGATTGCAGGGTGGGTGACAAAGCGGCCTCATGAATGTGCTCAGAGCACAAATGATTTTCTCTTCATAAACTGTACTTGTGTGTCCCACACACACACACACACACACACACACACACACACACACACACACACACACACACACACACACACACACACACACACACACACACACACACACACACACACACAACAGGAACACACACACAGACACGTATCCCCCACCTTAGAGAGGGTGTAGTTATGAAGTCAGAAGAAGCTCCCACCCTCCGCCCCCCCCTTCCCCGCGGCCATTCATACAATTCCACCACAAAAGGAAGGCAAGGCAAGGCAACTTTATTTATATAGCACTTTTCATACACGAGGCAGACTCACAGTGCTTGCTCACATACAATACAGCGTCTCAGCTATAAGGGGAGGGGGGGGGGGGGGGGGCTCATCTTTAGAGTCAGTCACCATAATGGAAGCGGGAAGGGAGGTGGTGTGGAGGAGATAAAAACCCCAAACCCTGCTGTGCTATGAAAGCTGGCCTGTGTGACGTGGGCTGGTGAAAAAAAACCTTATTCTTCTCCTCCTCCTCCTCCTCCTCCTCCTCCTCCGTCTCCTTCTCCTTCTCCCTCTCCTACTCCTACTCCCTTTCCTCCTCCCTCTCCTCCTCCCTCTCCTCCTCCCTCTCCTCCTCCTCATTACTGTCGTCATAGCGATGGCGTTCTGATGGCTGTGTTCGTCAGACTGGGCGCCAGGTGGACTCTAATCACTTCCTGCTGTCGGGGGATAAAATAGCCTCTTTCCTCTGCGTCCAAACTTCCCAAGAGCTCTTCCTGCCAAATCCTGTTCTTTTCCCTCATCCTGTGTTTTTTGGACGGAAACACAGAGACCAGGAGAGAGGCTGTGGACACCACCACTCTGCAGCGTTCAGTCACACAGAGACCAGGAGAGAGGCTGTGGGCACCATCCTCCAGCGTTCAGTCACACAGAGACCAGGAGAGAGGCTGTGGACACCACTCTGCAGCGTTCAGTGACACAGAGACCAGGAGAGAGGCTGTGGGCACCACTCTGCAGCGTTCAGTCACACAGAGACCAGGAGAGAGGCTGTGGGCACCACTCTGCAGCGTTCAGGAGACTATTAGACCCGGCCACGCCCACTTCCTCAGGCTGCTGCTTCCCTTCGCCCTTCAGCTCCCTGCCGCTGCGGCGGCGCTAATTACTTTCATTAATCAGAAAAGAAAGGGAAAGGCTGGAAAAAAAGGAAAAAGGGCGAGAGAACGAGAGGGATGTTTGTAATGAATCTGATGCAGAATGGCTTCATGGAGATCTCTCTCTCTCTCTCTCTCTCTATGTCTCTCTCTCTCTGTCTCTATCTGTCTCTCTCTCTCTCCAGATAGAAGCTAATGATGCTAATCTGCTAATGGCCTGCCTCCTACTGCACTGATCAGCAACCCGCCCAATAGAGGCTCTGATCTGATTAGAGTCTGCATTCGGCTGGACAGACAGACAGACAGACAGAGAGGGACAAAGAGAGAGAGACAGACAAAGAGACAGACAGAGAGACAAAGAGAGAGAGAAGGAGAATGACAGGGACTTGGGGAGGGACGTGAACAGTGGTGAGAACAAAAGCGGATGACAGATGTGAAGAGGAGAGAGAAAGGAAGGAATGAAGAGAAGATCATAAGAGGATCTAATGAGAGGAATGAGACAAAGAGGGACAGACAGACAGAAGAGAAGGAGGCAACCGAGAGAGAGAGAGACAATGACTAATAAGAGCTAATAAGAGAGAGAGAGAGAGAGCTAATAGAGTGGAAGAGAGATGGGAGACAGAGAGAGGCCGTAATGAGGGAGAGCAAGAGGGAGAGAGAGCCTAATGCCTCTGTCTCACTCTCCACTGGGAGATCGACAGTGAGACAGGTGGAGAGCAGACAGGCTGATGTTGTGTGTCTACGGTGAAGGCGTCACCGAACACAGTTCTGTGTGGAATGGTGTGTGACTGGAGGTCAGTACTAACACTCTCTAATATTCTGCAGTGGTCGTACTCCAGCGGTGGTCTCATTTAAAAACAATAACGGAGTGAATAAAAAAAGAATAAATCGAAGATCGCTACCGAGATTGAATGTTTGATTGATGCGGATTCCTGTGTGTGCGTGCGTGCGTGTCTCACTAAAACGGGAGTCTTGGGAAATCAGGAACATGGACTGGAGGAGAGAGTAAACAAACAAAAGCAGTAAACTAAACACACACACACACACACTGGTTTAAGCATCATCAAGTCTCCATCACCCACCTCAAATTAAATATCTACTTTAAGAGTAGAGTTCCTTCCCCCACATGCTAGTTGGGAAAGACACAGGTAACAGGTAATAGAGTCAGACAGGTCATTACGGAGCAGGTAGGGGTTAGACAGTACAGAGACCGGCTATTAAGGAGCAGGTAGGGGTTAGACAGTACAGAGACAGGTAATTAAGGAGCAGGTAGGGGTTAGACAGTACAGAGACAGGTAATTAAGGAGCAGGTAGGGGTTAGATAGTACAGAGACAGGTAATTAAGGAGCAGGTAGGGGTTAGACAGTACAGAGACAGGTAATTAAGGAGCAGGTAGGGGTTAGACAGTACAGACAGGTAATTAAGGAGCAGGTAGGGGTTAGACAGTACAGAGACAGGTAATTAAGGAGCAGGTAGGGGTTAGACAGTACAGACAGGTAATTAAGGAGCAGGTAGGGGTTAGATAGTACAGAGACAGGTCATTAAGGAGCAGGTAGGGGTTAGACAGTACAGAGACAGGTCATTAAGGAGCAGGTAGGGGTTAGACAGTACAGAGACTGGCGGCTATTAAGGAGCAGGTAGGGGTTAGACAGTACAGAGACAGGTCATTAAGGAGCAGGTAGGGGTTAGACAGTACAGAGACCGGCCATTAAGGAGCAGAGGTTAGACAGTGAATACAGGGACAGGTCATTGAGGAGCAGGTAGGGGTTAGACAACACAGAGCCCAGTTATTGGGGAGCAGGTTTGACAGTAAGAACAGAGTGTGTTTACTCAGGTTTGGAGCATAATTTGGGGAATCGAACCCAGCACTCATATCATACATAACTGTGATGTTTAGCTAAATGGGTTGATTTGATTGGATCATGCAAAGCGGATAGAATCACACTAGCCCATCGTGGGTTAACTCGGTGCAGACTCACATGAGGGGGTGGGGGGGTCTAAACATGATATGATTAGATAATATTTAAAGTTTGTCATCACAACATGTTTTCAGCTGTAGGGAAAGTTTGGTTGATTTGATTTTTGGATGGTGAAATAACTAATTAACAGAATTTAATTATAAGAGAGATTTCATCATTTTACGCATGAAAGAGATTTTCAAATGCTAACTTCTTAACGTCAGCTTGTCGTATCCGATTACACTTCTTCATGCCATATTGGAGACCATTCAGAGATGGATGATACAGAGAGAGACACACACACACACACACACACACACACACACACACACACACAGATCTTTGCTGGGTCGGTAATACAATCAAATCATGATAAACTGCAAGTTGTTCATGCTTTGCAACTCATTTACCAATAATGAATGCCTAGTTACAGCTTTGGGTACATTTCAATAATATATACATATATTTATTCATGAGTATTGGCTTTTCAAACGTTCATGTACAGTGGTCCATTAATCAATTAGTCGTGGACCGGTCGCCTGCAGAGTGCATTGAGCTGCCCACCCAGCATGCATTGCGGTGCCACAGTGAAAGTGGATGAATCTTCTCATGGTTTCACCCCTATAGGTCGGTCTGTTTGAGGGGGAGGCTGGTCAGGTCCTAACATTTGACAGAAGACAAAAGATGGATCGATGTATTCATTCTCTTTTCAGTCGTTCCACTAAGGGTGAGCTAACAGTCCTTCACAAATTGTTTTCAAAGAACCTCCTAGTCTTTCCCCAATAACACTGAGACACTTTCCAGAAGAAGTTGAGCGTTAGAGTAATATATATATATATATATATATATATATATTTAGATATGTATACTCGTCGGCCGTGGAGTGACATTCAGCAGCGACAGCAGCTGTTCATCTTCCCCAAGTTCATCTCTCTCCCCCCTCCCTCCCTCCGTCTCCCTCTCTCGCTCTCTCCCTCCCTCCCTCTCTCCCCCTCTCTCTCCCTCTCCATTTGACAGACACCATGATTACTCTTTAATCATGGGCACACACAGAAGTGAATCTAATCTCCACACAAGGACCTGCTCAACCATTGAATCTGGTTAGACCCCCCTAATTCACAGACCTTTTATCCAAACAGACAGTGAATTCATATTCTGTATGGAGGGTTAGGGTGGGGGTCTCTATATGTAGAGGTTAGGGTGGGGGTCTCTATAGGGAGGGTTAGGGTGGGGGTATATGGAGGGTTAGGGTGGGGGTCTCGTGTTAGTGGACACCCACAGGTTAGACTGTGGACATCAGTTCCTTTTGGCTCTCACACCCTAGCACACAACACCCATCCTACCCTCTAAATATAACCTCCTAACAGACTCACTATGTGAGTGTGCTCCTACTCAGAGGCAGATAGCGACCAAGCAGCTCTGACTGAAGCATCGAGAGACGGCTTGGTTATCACGTTGTGTGTCTGTTGTGTGTCATGGGCCAGCGTTGTTATCACGTTGTGTGTCTGTTGCATGTCATCAGTGAAGCAGGTCTCCAGCGATAGGGTTAGGGTTAGGTAAGAGTATTAGGGTGCGTTGGTAGGGTATCCCACGCCCTCTCACACGTTCCTGTAGCTCAGTGAATCCATCGTGTAAAAACCAATGGAGTCATGCAGATAGTTTGAACTTTTGAAAAAAGTTTGGCTATTAAACTAGGGTGACCAGATTTCCTGAAACTAAAACCGGTACACTTTGCACGTGACCGTAGTGCGTGTGCATGTGAGGTCATAGACGCCGATGTTAGGCGCAATTTCAACACATCCAGTGGCGGCTCGTGATTAAATTTGTCGGTGGGGCATAGTCAGGGACGGGGGGTCTGGGGGCCATAATTTCCTGTATTCTGGTGCATTTTGGGGATGACCACTAGCTAAAAATGTATTCAGATTCATAGCCTACATCCAGACTTGCAGGGCCTGGACAGGCTTACACTGCATATACAGACCTACTTTATGGCATTCCACCAACCATTGCTATTTGTCCTATGGGTTTTATTCTGATATTGAGGCAAATCATGATCACAGTCCTATAGAACTAACAAGAACAAAGCCTAATGGGGAAAAAAATTATCTATCTTTTTGGTAGGCCTATTTACACATTTATGAGAAAATATGTAAATACATTGAATGAGTGTCATGTGGGACTATATTTGTATATTTTTATGAATTAGCCTGAAGCTTCAGAAAGCTTTTAAACAAAGGATAGTTAGATAGATAGTGTGTGTGTGTGTGTGTGTGTGTGTGTGTGTGTGTGTGTGTGTGTGTGTGTGTGTGTGTGTGTGTGTGTGTGTGTGTGTGTGTGTGTGTGTGTGTGTGTCGTCAACCTCATAGAGCTCCGAAAACATGACCTCAACACAGAGACAAACGCTCTTCAAATTAGCCTACACATACTGTATTTGTTTGAGGAGTGAATTTGCTCCAAAATCAATTTGCTTAATGTTTGTTCTGTGGAATTGCAAACAGGTGTCATCAAAATTGGCCCACGTAACAAGCAACGCCTTTTATGTGGGAACGGTCATGCGGTTCCTCTCGTCAGTCCGAGAGTCAGTATTGATCATGATGGAAAGATCAGCTCAACTGGAGCATTTGTGCCAGGCGTACACATGGCAAACTGACAATTAGACATATATTTTTGTACGGAATCTCCCTGCTTCTGAAATGCTCGAACATCTCCGCCCAGCGCTTGGTGGACAAGTGCTGCATTCCACTGTGCAGATTCAATTGCGCTGCGTTCCACTGTGTGATCATCCCTGTTGCGTATGCCCTCACACATTGTTGAAATCATATGCTGGATGCTTTAATCTTTCTATGTGTTTTTTAGTTAATGACCTTTTGCTGGGACTCGGGACACACAACTCAAAATCTGGACTGTCCCGGTAAAATCAGGACGTCTGGTCACCCTATATTAAACTATTGGTCTAACCAGTACTAACCAGTGCTAACCCTAACCCTATTAAACCCTTGGACCACTTCTATGCCTCACTAACCTGGATAGTTTCAATCAGATGCTTTTGAACAGGACCAGTGCTAACCCTAAGCAGTGCTAACCCTAAGCAGTGCTAACCCTAACCCTAACCAGTGCTAACCCTTACCAGTGCTAACAGCGAGCCTGTCTGCTGTTTCATTCATGCGTCCCTTGAAAACATCACTTCACCGCTCGTCAACCGACCGCTAACAGGAAGCGAGAGGAGAGGGGACGACTCGAGGCGCAGCTCCAGGTCCTGGTGCCAACAGCTAGTTGACAATACCTACGATGCATCACAACAGGGTTTAGCCCCTCAAGGGTTAATTAGATGAAATTAAAGGAGAAAGAATGTGACTGACATGGACCCATTTTGTGCCACACATTCTGCTGTTGATTTTCCCTCAAGCACCCAGCATCACCAAGCAATATGCAAACAAACAAACATGGAGCTCAGCATATGGCCCTCTGAACGGCGGGAGTTTGCCTCGGGCCAAATTACATAAAGATTGACCAATTAATAAGCATGTAGTTGTTGACGGAGCGATGGCAAGAGCAACGTACCCACCCCCCCCGGACAAACAAATGTAACACCCAGCCTGCTCTCCCTCGCTCCCACAAGTGTCAGGCCTCTAAGTGAACATTTTTCGCTGGAAGGCATACACGTCTGGTTGACTCGGTCACGCGGCTGTGTTTTGACGGGAAGGCTAGGGGCTAGGGGCGCGCTGCGTGCTAATGGCACGTTCTGGAAACACAAATTATCCTCCCTGGTAGCCAGAAGGAGGAGAGAGGGAGATGTAACCCTCAGCCTGGTCGCCCTGTCACTCCAATCCCTATGAGCCCTAACCCTAACCCTTCACCTCTACGCGGGTTGAGAGGTCTGGGCCTTGCGTCTGTGTTACGCACCAGACCTGCCCCACTCGTTGTTACTCGGGTAGTCAGCCCTTAACCTAAAGTCCGTCCCCACATGGTGCGATGAACTTGAAGTATGTTCCTACGCTTTCCTCGGGTGAGTTGCAATCTTACCTATCTAGGGGCCGGGGGTTCAGAGCGAGGTACTCACCACAGCCACCGTAGGCGAACAGCCCTCTCCATGACACGCTGCACAGGAACCTCAACAAGAACAGACGTAGACGTCTACACAGAACCTCAGCCTTAACCCTAGTCAAATGAGTGAAGTTGCAGAGAAGGACGTAAAAGTGTTTTGTACACACACCATGTATAATGGATGACTAAAAAAGTTTGAACATTAATTTGTTGCTTTTCACTACTTTTTTACCCTTTCGGTGTAGAGACCTAAACATAAATAGGCCCTAAACAGTTCAACAATAAAGAGTAAGTATCAGTTGAAACAACACTATCAGCATTTTAATAGCCGACAATTCAACTATTTTGTCAAAACCAAAGAAAAGATATCTTGAGATGGAGGCGGACAAAAGTGGTGGAGGATCCACTAAAAGTTCCCCCCCTCCTGTGAGAAATGAGCAAAGCTTTCTATCAAAGCTGCTGCTAATAATTTCATGCATGGCTCAGCTATACGGAATCTGTCAAGCGTTAATCTACACTGAATCTTTGCCACGAGTCACGGTGGGGAAGACAGTGACAAGGGAATCAAGCACACAAGCGAGTTTTGGCGAAATTGCCCTGTCTATGTAACAAGCTCGCTTGACAGGCTATTGCGTCTTCAGCCCTTTCCGCGCGTTGCCGCCATGCATTTGATATTGGGATGGGGATCCAGTTCGGCGGATTACCATCACACTCCGTGGTCGGAAACCTCAATACGAAAAGCCAGAAAGGGGTTGAGGCTGGGACTGTGAGGATGCTGATGCACCCCTAAGTAACAATAAGGGCAAAGGGTTAACATTCGTTAAGTAATAATCACTATTGTATAGCATCAGCATAGGGGCTAGTGTAAGCCCTAACCCTATAAAATAATGTATCAATGAATACCGCACATAGCACAAGGCAATTATTTCTAGACCATTAGTGAACTGTTAATTAGCTGAATCAACTTATTAATTAATTAATGGTTAATGTCTGCAGCCATTGATGTGTCTGAATTCTCAAAAAAAGTAAAATATATTGTATACCTTTGAGGTATAGAAATCCTAGAATAATAGAAAGAAAGGTTGAGAGTTTTTGCATTTGGAGAAAATGTGTCTGTTGAGTAAACAATCTAAATGCCTTTAAAATTCCTCCGGGCCTCGGCTCATTTTCTCTCCGCTGATCCAACAGAAGAATCCTGTCTCTGGAGGGTCTCAAGAGTTCAGAGAGAACGAGCCGGTCGACTTGTTTTGAATTGGGATCTTTTGCGATGTGAGCACAGACATTATTACACAGAGCCTAAAAGAGCATTTGACTCTCACACACACACACACACGCACACACACGCGCACACGCACACACTTGTGATTTGCTTATTATTTATGTGGTCTTCCTGTACGTGGCAATGTGTGTAGTACAGTACTGTGCAGAAGAAAAAAAAGCTTCTTGTTGAAGGACGGTCTTTGTTGCTTACTAAAGGGGAACGCTGCAGCGGGATAAAGAGCGAAACAGGAAACATTGAAGTGGAACGACTCCAACAGCCGCCCCCCCCCCTCCCCCGCCGCTTTTCTGTCCTCTCTATCCTTCACTCTGTCTTTATCTTAACGAGCTCCGGGACATCCTATCTCTGGGAAGGTGGCACCATGAGGCATCACAGACAGCAGCCGGGGGGGGGGGGGGCAGAGGGACAGAGAGGGAGAGGGGGGGTGGGGGAGGAAAGAGGCGATTGGGAACCAGAGAAGAGACTGAGGAGGTGTCAGTCGCCCATACATGGGCATAAGGAAAAGAAAACATACCTGAGACTCAAGGGTCTGAAGAGGAGAGGAGGGGGGGGAGGGCGGGATGGGCGGGGGCGATGGGGGAGCGAGGAGGGGGGAGTGCGGGGCTGATACCGGGCAATGAGGAGGTTTCAGTGGGGCAGGGCGGTGGAGGTGAGGATGAGGAGGAGGGGGTGGGTTGGTTGTACTGACCCGTGCAAGAGACTGTGTGGAGGGATTTGGGGCAGAGGTGACTGTGAACCTGCAAGGGGAGGTTGGATTAAACTGGATGGGGGTGAAGGTGACCTCTTCGACTTCTTCGACTTCTTCCCCATGGCAATCGGCCTTCTGAGGGACCCACCGCCCAAAGCCCTGAGACACCTCGAGGCCGAACTCCAGGAGCCCCAGAGACCCAGACAAGACTATGAGGGGGGGGCGGTTAGACACATATATAATGGCATCATGGAACCAAACAGGGAGGTCATGAGGGGTGACTTAATCCGAGACAAAGTACTGGGAGGCAGCGGTCAGGGAGATATGTGTGAGATGATCCCGTGCATGTGTGACTGGATCCAGCCCGGACGCCTCACCCTCTGGGGAACAACGTGATGAAGCGACACGTCCGGAGAGAGATTCACCCCGCTCGGCTCGGCGCCAGCGGCAGCTCAGACCCCGTCACGATGATTCGCCGAGGCAGAACACCTGCCCCAAGGTGGACCCGGGCACCAACGCTGGTGTATTTTCACCAAGCGGTGACATGGACCAACGCACCTAATGCAGTGTGAACCCAGTGTCCCTCTGTAGCCTGGGCAATAAAACAATAAATTGTCGTATTGTGATAGACTTTTGATCAATATCACTATAAAACATGTTCAGTGTATATCAATAAGAGACTGGACCACCGAATCTAGCTGCTGGGTTTGTTACACAAACACGGCTCCATACTTATTTACAATAGTGTTGTAGAGTGTTTTTCATTGTTGTATCGACATTGGAGTATTTATCAATGAAGAACAGTGGAAGGTCATATTAATAGTGTTAAATAGTGTTAGTGTTAAACAGAAGTTTTTAAATCAGCATAGTAATTCCTATTCCTATCTTTTTAGGTCATTAAAATGATGAATGGTTATCCATATCGATCAATATGATCAAGTTATATCGTGATATGTCTTTCAGCCATATTGCCCAGGCCCCCACATCCTTTATCAGGGAGAACTTTATGTTCAGTACAAATATCTTAGCACTGGTCTCCTTGGAAATTCTACGGGAAAGCTACGGCAGCTACGCTGGATTCGTTTCCCCTTACATTTCACACATGGGTTGGCCTGAGTGACACTGCACAGCTGCGCCGCCACATTCACTAATGGCATCGAGGGAGGCTTTACTTAGACCACCAGGAAAGAGAGAGAGAGAGAAGGAGCGCGAGAGAGAGAGAGAGAGAGAGCGAGCTTGGGGGTGGCTCCAGGCGTCGAAAGGCTGCGACCGTCCGAGGCTACGGTCCCGCGACGAGATGGGGAGTCGTTGGGTTCAAGGACCTCACTGCTACACGGGAGTGAGCCTGAGTGAAGGAGGCTCCCCGATATCAGAAACGGATCGGGGATGCAGAACCACTTGGGTGGGGGTGAAGGGGGGGGAGGGGAAGCTCTCTGAGATCATCCATCGGGGCCGTGGTTCATCACCAGCAGGATGCAGCCCGCGGGATGCCTTTCTTCCTCCAAATCGATGCTCAGCAAAGCTCGGCCCTGATTCAGTCACCCTCCTTCGATACCCGATAAGGGGAGCCAGTGTGAAGATAAGATCGCTGTCACGGAAAAACCCACAACCTGAAAAGGAATCCTCCCAAGGGGTCTCACAGGATAGATATGTGCAGTCTACTAGTTCACAGTGGTGGGGGGGGGGGGGGGTTGGTGGCACCACTCTGCTCCAGAGATGGGAGGGGGGGGGGGGGGGGGGGGGTGGCCAGGTGTGGCGGTTCAAACGTCCAGCCTCTGGATAATGGTTTATATCTGTCCTTGGTTCCCCTGTCAGGGAGAGGTAGGAGGGGGGAGGAGGGAGGGGAAGTACCAGCTTTAACCGGTTGCCAAGAATCACACCTGGGACACAAGCTTCCATGTGGGCTGAGAGTGTGTGTGTGTGTGTGTGTGTGTGTGTGTGTGTGCGCGTGTGTGTGTGGGTGTGTGTCATAGGATTTATGGAGGTGTCAGACATTGTAACAAACACTGCTGTCTGTCTGTACAGAGCTGGACGGGATGTTGCAGTCACCTCGATCGGTCACATCTTTATAAACATTGTTTCTTATAAACTTCTGGAGCAAGAGCGATATAAACAGAGTAAAGTTTGAAGTCTTCTGATGACTCTGGGGCATTGCCGTGTTGCGGTGGTTGGGTTGTGTTTGTAACACCCTGCATGTAATGTGAAGCGAGAGGCCGGAACACGAGCATTGGACGCGCTAGTGTGACTGTCAGAGCTGCAGAGCTGGGGGGACCATCCAGGACATCCACTGACCTCTGTTTCCCTGACCCACCCCCTGTTTTAGAATAAGAAGATAAAAATATCGATAAATAATCATGATTGCAGCAAAATGAGCTCCATGTTACTTTAACATCTTAGATATGAACACTTGTGCCTCGGGTTGTTTCCTCACTATTCAATCCGTTGAAGACCATAAGAACCATGTCATTAAAAGTGACATTTTTCCTCTTAGTTTTTCTTAGCATTCCTTCATATCTACGACTCCGAGCTGTCATTCGCTTCAGGTAATGGTAATTTTCCTGAGTGAAAAAACATTCAGTTTGAGTTGAAACAGAAACATAAATCAGCATATTACCGCTGACGGGTGAGGTCATATTTACAAAGTCCTTCTCCACAGATGGCATGACGCGCTCCATCGTTATGTAGCCGGAATACCGAGAGGTGTGTGTGTGTGTGTGTGTGTGTGTGTGTGTGTGTGTGTGTGTGTGTTTATCTGGAGATAGAGGGTTGGTGAGGTTTGGGGGGGGGGGGGGGGGTGGTGGTGGAGATGGTTGGGGGGGGGGGTGGTGTGTAGATGGTTGGGGGGGGTGGTGTGTAGATGGTTGGGGGGTGGTGGTGGTGGTGGAGATGGTTGGGGGGTGGTGGTGTAGATGGTTGGGGGGTGGTGGTGGAGATGGTTGGGGGGGGGTGGTGTGTAGATGGGTGGGGGGTGGTGGTGGTGGAGATGGTTGGGTGGTGGTGGTGGAGATGGTTGGGGGTGGTGTGTAGATGGTTGGGGGGTGGTGGTGGAGATGGTTGGGGGGTGGTGGTGGTGGAGATGGTTGGGTGGTGGTGGTGGAGATGGTTGGGGGGTGGTGTGTAGATGGTTGGGTGGTGGTGGTGGTGGAGATGGTTGGGGGGTGGTGGTGGTGGAGATGGTTGGGGGGGTGGTGTGTAGATGGTTGGGGGGTGGTGGTGGTGGAGATGGTTGGGGGGTGGTGGTGGAGATGGTTGGGGGGTGGTGGTGGTGGAGATGGTTGGGTGGTGGTGGTGGAGATGGTTGGGGGGTGGTGTGTAGATGGTTGGGGGGTGGTGGTGGAGATGGTTGGGGGTGGAGATGCCTTGTATAGAGGGCAGACCCCACAGTGAGATTAAATAATTGTAATGTGTAGAAGCATCGACATCATGTGAGGTTCACACCTCTCCGGTCTGTAGGGGACAACAATACACAACAAAGGTGTGTGTGTGTCGTTATATGACACAAACACCTTCTGACATGTGATCATGTGCACCTCAGTGTTTCCTGCGCTGAAATGAATCACCTTCGATTGAAATTGAACGCAGTGGCCATACCACGTGAAATTCATTCGGAATATTTCAATACTAAGGCCAAAAGGGTGATCAATATATTCATGAGCCTCAGGGTGGAAATAAATGTCGGAATGATTTCCATGAATTCTGATCGGTGCAAGAGACAGAAAAACATGCCAAAAGTAAAGAATGCATCCACTGAATCCAGTCCTGATGACGATTTCTTCTTCACTGCCCAACCAACAACCCCAACTCAACCAGAAGCAGATCTTCTGGTCTCAGATGGGAGCAATAGAAATGGATGTTGTGCGTGTGTGCATGTGTGCGTGCGTGATGCATACTGATGGACGGATCTCATGCCTTGTTTTGTTCTTTCTTCGTGGACAAAACAATCTCCATTCTGGAGAACGCTGGTCAATATTTTCCTCAGAGGGAGAGAGAGAGACAAAAGACAGTGTAGTCCATTTTGCCTGCTGGGCATAATCTCTGCTAGTTTGCCCGTTGAGGCCTCCACCCGTTTGCCTCCGCAGGCTGAAAGCATTTCAAGAGCGCAACTATTTGTTAAGATTATGTATATGTATGTCCTCGGGTTGCATTTGTTTCGTATTATCAACGTGTCGGTAGAGAGAGACAGAGACAGAGAGAGAGACAGAGTCAGAGACACAGAGAGAGACAGACACAGAGAGAGAGAGAGAGAGAGAGAGAGAGAGAGAGAGAGAGAGAGAGAGAGAGAGAGAGAGAGAGAGAGAGAGAGAGAGAGAGAGAGAGAGTTGTGGTACCCTGCAGAGAGGCCGCAGTGCAGACGATCTCACTTGTATTCCAGTCATGCACCTTCCACCATAAAACAACAACAAACAGGTGGGGTGGGGTCTCCGCCCCAGCACCATCACCTCTGCTGCATGCAACACTTTTTCTCCAAAGCAACTTACAGTGATTTCAGATCCAAGCGCTTAAGGAGCAGGTAAGGGAAGGGGGCGTCTTGCTACAGGTCAAACCCCTTTCCTTCCCCGCCCCTTCACTGTGTTTCCATATCAGCAGTCATGCCGAATATTCCCGCTGGTCTGAACACAACCCCCCCATCTCCCACCGCTGACCTGGCGAAACCCTTTTCTACTACCAATAATATGCCTGCGACATTTAGGCAGAAATGTCAAGGCTGGTTCTTCCTTCAGATGCTTTGCTATTTAAGGGCCTCCAGTTATTGGGCCCCGAGGTGAAGGCGGGGCGGCCGGAGGGCAAGACAAGACTTTAACGGAGAAAGGTTAAAGTTGCCCTTTTTTTTCCAACCTCCTCCCAAAAGAGCACAGGCAATTTTCAGCTCTGGTGAGCCTGTTGTGGTGTACAGCCAAGAGAGTACACAGGACAATACGCACCTTTCACTTATTCATCTCCTATCCTTTAGTAAATGAATTGCTTCTTCCTCTCTCCATCTCTTGCTCCCTCTCTTTCTCGCCTGCACTTTCACACTCTCCCTCCCGCTCTTTATTGGGCTCTCTGTCTCTCTCTCTCCACCCATCTGTCTCCCATTGCTCTCTCCCACTCGCTTTCTCTCTTTCCTTCTCTCCCTTGCTCTTTCACACTCCCTCTACGTCTCGGTTTTCCGTGCTCTTTATTTACGTCGCTCCCATCTGTCTCCCCTCTCTTATCTCTTTCTTTCTCCCACCATCTCGCCCACTGTATCACTTAATCCCAAATGAACCAAACAGCCAAATGCTTCCACAGAGGTTTGTAGCTTGAAACCAAGCTTTCCTCTTCACACTATGAACTCATAAACACATGTAGATCAAAAAGCCTTGTGTATACTTGCACTACTTGCCAAATTGATAATGTATGTGATAATAAGGAATATAAAGTTTGAGGTGATAATGTGTGTATGTTTGGCCACATCTGACCTGATTACCATCTTCTTGAGCACACAGTGTGATCTCCGGTGAAACCAAACTGGTTTCCCCTGCGACTCTGCAAGGGTCTCCCCATGTAGTTGAGGTTAGGGTGAGGGTAAGGGTGACGATGAGGGTTAGGCCACACTGGTGTTAGTAACTCACCCTTATCATGATGGCTGCTTCTGTAGAGAGGTTAGGGTGAGGGTGAGGGTTAGGGTTAAAAGGGTTAGGGTGCTCCTGTGAAGACACCATGGACTGGTAGCGACAGCATCTGGAGTAGAAACCAGTAGAATCCGAGCAGCATGGGAATCGCCTCGTTATCGGTGATGGACACTTGGACACTTCATTTAAAGTGCAATCAGTAAAACAATTCCACCTGCAGAACCTTTCATCATGCTTTTCTGAAGTTCAATCCTCACAAAACCAAAGAACTCAGTAATTGCATCACTCTCATCCAATAATACAGCTTTTCGTTTTAGTAACTGATATTTCCACCCACATAAGAGGAATAAACAAGTTATTTTAACAAGAGGTGATTTAACTTACCAAGAAGACGTTTTCCTGGTTTTGTTCCCACCTCTAATTAATTATGTTACATTGTGAAGTGCCAAAGAAACTTGGAATTCAAAGGTCCCATATCATGTCAATACCAATCAATTAGGGTTAATTGATTGGTATTATTTATCCAGAAACATTAACTAGTTAATCAGTTAGTAATTAAAAGTTATTTTGCAGATTAGCAGGCTTGATTGCTCTTCGATTAGTTTTATAATGAATATTCAAGAGTGGATTTGTATGACATTAAAGGAAAATGGGGCTTGTTTCCTGGTTCATGAATTGAGTTTGGCTGTTAATAATTGATTAATAAGCAATATTAAATGAACAAGTCATCACGTATTGAGAACAGTCCAGTTTTACTTTTGAAATGACTCAATGTGTTGATGAAGGCTTTTTATTTTGACCCAGTCCGTGGGACCAGTTGTCCTGGAAAGCGAGAGCGTTAAGTGGCTCCTAAAAGGACAGGATTACATCTTGATCCCTCAATATGGCCGGCCTGGGGGAGGTGCCTGCTTACCGAGACCCCAGGGGTACGTAGGGGCTTACAGTAGCTAGAGCTGGAGGTAGTAAGCCTCGAAGGACAGTTAGCCTCAAAGGGCAGTTAGCCACTCTGGGGAGTTAGCCGCTAAGGGGAGTTAGCGGTGTCCCCGTTATGCTGTGACCCGCTCCATCCACTTCACTTCCCCATAATCCACTTTGTCTCTTGTTGGCCACAAGTCGACCAATCCCAATCGTATTGTTGTGGTGTTTTTCCAGTTGAAATCAGAGTTAAACATTTTACGGAGGATTAGGGACAGGCTCAGCTCCGTGGCTAATGCAATGATTAGGGATTTCTGGTGCGGACGATAAGTGAATGCTCGCTAGTCACTCAGAAAAGCCCCGAGCTCCAGCGCTAAAGACCTTGAGCTTGAATGGCAGTCTTTGGGCCGCTGAACGTGGTGGAGGCCGTGTGCGACGAAGCGTTTCACTGAACCTGCCGTTCCTGGGTATCGATTTCACATTGAGAGGAGAAGGACACCGTTTCCAACCGTTCTCGCCCCGTGGAGCGGTTGGAAACAAACGAAAACGACCATAAGGTGGTGGTTTTCGTTCTCATGGTTGATAATATATTGTTTCTTTTTTTAAGCCAAAACATGTCATAAGATCTTATGTGGCACCAATTAATCAACCGTCACCTTGGAGAATAGCACTTATGAGGACCGTAGTCATTAAAATAAATTACAAAATCTCGCAAGACATCCTGAAGAATCAAAACACTTGAATTCCATTTTTATGAAATCTAACAGCAAAGATTAAATAAACATTCACACTGGCAAAGAAGATCAAGAACCAACAAATGTTAATAACTAATACTTACATTTGGATTGGCCAAACTAAACAAATATTTCCAATATCAAGCAATCTTGTAACATCAAAAAAGCCGTAGAAAATGTCTTCAATAAATCCCTCTGATGTTAATTGAGTTGTTTGTAGGCTGAACTCTGTGGGTTTGCCAATTTAGTTAACAAGGTGGAAACAAGGATCATCTTAGATCAATGATTTAAAAAGCCTTGACATTCTACAAACAGCAAATGCTATGCTCTTTTTTTTCTGCGTTTACTTCTGATAGTACCTTCCGATACACACGCTGTGAACATTGATTTGTGTTTGTTGTGGCCGGGAAGCAGATGCTACATGGCAGTTCATAAAGTGTGATACACAGAGAGACAATAGAAATGTCACTTCCTGCCAGATGTGATCCAGAAACTAAACGCAGTTTAGATGAGATTATTATTATGTTTTAAAATTCACTGTAGTTCAAAGTTAAAGACAAAGCATTGAAGATATGTAGAAAAATACACAAAAGCATTGAGCATATATACCTATGTATAGCAGCAAATATGAAAGCGCATATAAAAGCTTAACTCACATAATGCATACATCGTTTGTAATGTTTTGAGCAACAAGTACTAAGGTTTGTTCCCAAAGGACCATATACCATCCCCATAAATAGAAAAGTAATATAACATCTGTAGCAGGCCCGTGGGTGTGGGGTTTCCACGCCACCAAGTCAAGGTGCAAAGAACAAACACACACAGCAATATAATGTTCAGGGGGTTCAATATAATGTTTATTTACCCACTTGTTCCATATTCCATAATCAAAAACGTTCAGTCCAGGGTTCGGCTCCAGAAGAGTTCTCAATACAAGCAGTCGGTACACAGTAGTCCAATTAAGTTCTCCTAATCACACTTTCCAGTGCACATGGTGTTAGCTTCTCAGCGGCTAAATCTGCCCTCAGCGGCTAACTCTGCCCTCAGCGGCTAACTCTCCTCTCAGCGGCTAACTCTCCTCTCAGCGGCTAACTCTCCTCTCAGCGGCTAACTCGGCCCTCAGCGGCTAACTCGGCCCTCAGCGGCTCACACAGACACCCCACTTCTTACCAATACCTAGCCTATCCCTTCCCTTTTAACCACCCAGCACTCCAGGTTAATGGTCCCCAGGTTTGGGTCGTTAAGGGGAGGAAGTCCATTTATGGCTTGGGGGTGGAGCCAGCAGGCTGCCACATATCCCCGTTCAATCAAGCCTCCCCTCACTCCTCCCTGGCGTCTGCCACACATCATATTAAATACTTGTAATACTAATACATATGAAAAAATATTGTTATGAATACATGGAGGGTGTATTTATGATGGTTATCAAAGGAATTCTAAACGTTTATAAATGTCATGTAATCTGTCTCGATAATGGATGGATTCGCGGTTTCCATAAACGCTATCTCATTGGAAGATGTGTGCATGGATGACAAACAACATTTCATCATAAAATGAATTATTGTTTCTGCAAATGTGGGTTTTTATTCAATTCTAAGTCTTCTACAGCAGCATGTTTTCCAATTAAATTCAATTATGTTATCATTAAACACCATTTAGGGGCCCCTATCCTCGCAAGCAGTTGATCGTGATATAATTTTAAATAGCAATTAAAACCGAGGTTTGTTTGTTTCAAATGCTTTTTATTAAGAGAAATCTCATTAACCTACCAACCA
>NC_140288.1:13155662-13178693 GCF_964030765.1 Micromesistius poutassou
GACTGGGATATCCAGGTCCTATTCCCTGGGTTGGATTCCCAGGTCCGTTCCCTGGGTTGGATTCCCAGGCCCTCTTCCCTTGGTTCCATAGATTTTAGTTCAGAAAAGTATTGCCGTCTGTTTCGTTATATACCCCCCCACCCCCCCCCCCCAACCGGTAGAGCTTAATTTAGATTAGCCGTCATTTGGCAGATAGATGGAAGTATCTGGCCATATGAATTAAGGATTAATGAATTGAGGACACAGCTGGTTTATTGCCCTTAAACTAAGTCTGCTTGCTGGGGGGATCCGGACACAATAACGTGGCGAATCTGTGGACTGAGTGGGAGCTAGGGGGGGCGTCCAGGAGGGCTCAGACATCTGTCACCCTGATGAATCTGTCACTGAGATGCCATCTGTCACCCTGATGAATCGTGTCTCCACCGACAGTCGCTGCATTGCGCGACGCAGCAGCACAGCGCGACGCACCCTCTGTGAATATACCGGTTAATCGGGGGCTAAGCTGCCGTTTGAGTGATACCAACAGGGAACACGAGGTGCCACCCAGGCCTTTGAGCAGCTTGTTGAGGTGTTGGATGGGAATGCGAGGGGCAGGAGTGACACAGAGTCCAGGGACTCTCCATTTGAAATACATCTCTCAACCTGCACTACAGAGTTCACCATGAGCAGTCGCTAGTGGCTTGAGCCTGAAGCTACAGCTTCACTTCTCAGACTGTTTCTGTGCTTTGAGATATCCCCACAGTGGACGGAGGGGGGGAGGGGGGTAAGGTTGCTTTCAGCGGCTGTTTTGTGAACATTTTGTAGTTCAGAAACGCTGAGTATGGTTTCATCGTCACGGTCGTCATGGGATAGACGTAAACAACGAACGATGGCCAGGAAGCCAACAGAGTACAGAAGGTCGGCAGTGGGCCGGGACTGAAGCAGACCCCAGCAGACCCCTGGACGGTGGAGTCCACAGCCGTGTATGGAGAACGCTTCGGTCCCTCAGAGGGCAGCCAAAGTGTGTTCAGGTGAATTGTTGACGTCCACATCGGTTGTATAAACACAACTGCCGCAGTTCTGTTAACTGTCTCTAGCTCCGATTCTATTTCCCCTGATCATTTAATGTACAAGTTCAGAAGAGGCAGAGGATTCAAAAGGATCAAAGAGATCCGCATGTTGGGTTTGATTTAAAGTGCACTCACTACCATATATTCATATTCTTTGATGTTAATCTAACCCTTACCCTCACCCATTCCAATTCATCTCACCCTAACCCTCACCCGTTCATAGTCCTCACTCGGCTGGTCTCCAGCGGTCGAAAACACTGTCTCCATGGTGACCAACAGACCATAATGTGCCGTCAGAGCAGCTGGGCTCATCTTCACACGGCTAATAGAAAAAGGGCTCAACTCCTTAAATGGGGAAACTTGTCGTTTAGTGTATTATTCCTTTTTTAAATTCCTTTTTTTTAACTAACTAAAGTAAACCAAGTTTTTTTTGTTAATTTTAGCGTGGACATGATCCCATGATGATGGACTTTCCTCATTCATGGATCATGTTTTAATATTTGGTGGTAGCATCGGTGCAGTTTAGTTTTTTTCAAGGTTAAAACTTTTGTTTGGAAATACATAAAGAACAGTTGGTATGTATCGTATTAAATGATTTATAAGTATTATATTATATTTAATATGGCAAAGTCGAAGTGTTTGCAGTGACTGCAAGCTTGATGTTCTGGTGTATAACGTAGACATTTTATTTCTAACAAAATAAAATATATATATGTATACATATACATATACATATATATATATACATATATATATATATTTATCTATCGCCAGATTGTAAGGAGCAATCCACAGTGCCTTAAATGAAATGTGAACACAGATTGCTCCATTTTCTCTTTAATCGTTCGAACCTTCAATCTTCAAATCTGAAGCTGCTGTTGGTGTTTTTTATTCACACAGATACTGCTGAGTCGTGATGGTCTTAAAGTCATCCTTCTGTGTCGATAATTCAAAGACAGCGTCACCGTTTTAACGTCTGAGTTCCTAACGAGTGTGGGTCCTCGGAGGCTGGATGAAGACACATCGTTTTGTAACGAAGCAAACACTAGATAATAGAACATAACACAACTGACATTTGCACACCCTACCCTGGAGGCAAAGCGGGCTGTTTTTGTTTGGTGTGTCTGTGTGTGTGTGTGTGTGTGTGTGTGTGTGTGTGTGTGTGTGTGTGTGTGTGTGTGTAATGTGCATGCGTGCGTGCATGCCTGAATGTCAATATGGGTGTGTGTTTCTGCGTTTGCATGACGTTTTCTTTCGACTTTGTTCAACATTGCAGTATTTTCTACTATCATTTCTCACTGTAAATCTGTACCAGTATTATTTTGCGTGTAGATTCTTTGCGCGCGTGTGTGTGTGTGTGTGTGTGTGTGTGTGTGTGTGGGGTGGGCGGGGTAGGGATATGTGTGTGTGTGTGTTTGTGTATCAGTGAGTTATATGAGGATTATACTTTTTATGCTGACAATAATTTTGTCTGAACACAAGGGACATACAGGGAGGAGACTCACTGTGTGACTGTGTGTCTCTCTCTCTCGCTCTCTCTCTCTCTCTTGCTCTCTCTCTCTCTCTCTCTCCCTCTCTCTCTCTCTCTATCTCTTTCTTCTCATTCTCTCACAAGAAGCATCAAACTTCCAAAGACATGGACTTGGGCACAGTATGTTCTACCAACAAAGAATTACTGATTAACCATCATTGTACATTTTGTACCACATTTTATAAATATTTGATTATTTTGTCATTGTAAAAATATATATACATAATATCTACGTTTTAATGCAATTGCAGTATGACATTTAATGGGAGCTCCTCTGTCTGAATTCAAAGATGTACGATGTGTATGCAGATGAGATATTATCATTTGGAAAGACCAGGATTATCTTCATTATGAAAGGAATATATAAATCCATACATAGACATATCTTTATTCATGAGGGCGTGGTTTTCTCAGTTTAAGGTTCACCTGCCTTGCCAAATGACCGAACAGTACAAGAAACAGTGAACTACCAACCCTGGCTCAGAGTGTGGCATGAGACTCCAACATATGAGAACATTTTCACCGCTTCCACCAGTGGTGAAATGGTACAATATCAGAAACCGGTGGATGGACAAATTTAATATTAATAGAAAAGAAAGAAATCAAAAAAAAAATAATAATAAGCTTGCTAAAAAAAAAGTGTCTGGGATGTAGAAATATAAATGCTGTAGCTGTATTTCCTTTTTGAATGCAGTGGCTTCCGTGTGTACATGCTCCTTGTGTCTTCACCGTAGCTCTGCAATAGGTAAGCGTTCAGTCATTGAAGACGTCTATCGTTAGGTTTCTTTGTGTTTGTATATATACCTGATATGCTATAGATTATATGTACTCCGATGCAGCTGAAATGTACATACATGTGTTAATTAGCTGAGTTTGATCTGAATGTGTCCCCCCCCCTCCTCCCTGTACAGTAACCGTGGTGATCTATTCTATTTTGCTGCATTTGTGATTATTCACTCTTAACCAATAAAAACTCTGAAAGTGTTAATATCCCTGGCCAATTACAGCACTATAAGACAAACTCATACAACCACACGTACGTTCTTATATTTCTTTAAAAAAAGAAGGACAAATCAATGAATTACAAACGATGTCATTGAACAAAGAAACTGATTGCTCAGTGGTATGTATGTGTATATGTTTTGTGCAGGGTATGCTAGTGTGTTGGAAGACAAAAACACCTTTTTGGTTCTTAATTTACTTCTTTTATTATTATTTATTTCAGAAGGTAGTAGGCAGGGAAAAGCGCATTGTTAAACACCGACAGCTTTAAGAAAAGTTTGACACTGGAAAGAAAATTCGACAGAGATCACAAGACAGAAGTTCCCACAGCACGCGTCCAGAGGCCTGCTTAACGCAGTCCCCTGGGCAAAAAAATAAAACAATGCATTATTTCATATCAGGAACATAACACAGAAAAGTAATTAATCACAAAAAGAGCCCTCAAATGGATAAAAGAATAAATCATAAAGCCCTGACTCAAACCATATTCGTAATTGCATTAGAACAACTTTTTGTTCAAATTAATTAAGTGGGGATGAGGACAGCTTGTAGTGTCCAGTGCCAGCGCTTTTTAAACCCAACTTCAATCAAGAGTTGGGTTTTTCCGTTGGGCAGAAACAGAATAATTCAAGCGATGACACGATTAGGTGAAAGTGCCCTACGACAAAAACACACACCTTTTGAACTGATTAATGGTACGAGGCGAGGGGTTACAAGGCTTCACCAGGCTGGAACAAAAGAGGGACAAGATGATAAAACACAAGGTCAAAACTACTTTTCTATTTGGTTTGAATCCCAACTGGTTTTTGTTGACATGATGTGTTGCTATACGGTCAACCTAAAGGACTCTCTCTCTCTCTCTCTCTCTCTCTCTTTCTCCCTCGCCCTTGCTGGTGATGTCATCATCCTAGTCCATCGGAGTGCGTTCCCGTTTCTTTCCCTCCTTCTTCTGCTTCTTTGAGTCTGAAACGGTGGGGGGAGGGGGGGGGGGGGGGGGGAGACATTCCAACTGTCAGGTGATGTTGATCATGCGATACAGCAATCTTAGAACTTAGAAGATGGGGCAAACCTATTTTGCTCGATATGTTTAGCATAATATCAAAAAAATGGAATACCTAATATATACCTCAATATTTCTGGTACACTTTTCAATCCATGCCTTGGTTTTTCACAGTGATAAGGCAGGCACACATTTACATTGTGAAGAGATTGTTGAGATAAAAATCTGCCTGATTTCCACCACGGACATGAAAAAAATCAAAAGGAAAAAACAGCTAACTTTCATTTTCCCACCAGGAGGAAAACAGTGTTTTCTACACTCTTTGCTACAAGCTTGACTGTGACCACTGGTCAGCCTACTGGCTCCACGGCTGTTAAAAACATCCTCCATCCAAACCCCCCTGACCGCCCAGGTTGAAGGTGGGTCTGTGTAGGTTTGCTCTGTTCAGTCACTGGGTGACACAACACATTTCATTTCTCTTAGAGAAGAGGACAGAAGCCACACTATTGTGCAGACTCACTTATTTGCTTTTTCCCTGTGGCCTCTACGCTCCGCTGAGCAGGAGGAAAGCAGGCATTTACATTTACATTTAGGGCATTTAGCAGACGCTTTTATCCAAAGCGACTTACAATAAGTACATTTGTCATAAGAAGTGAAACAATATATCGCCGTTGGTACAGTAAAGACGTTAGTACTAACAATCGCCAGGCTAACCCCATTTCACGTATACAGCAGTGATAGCTAGCTACTGCAGATGCTACACAACTAAGTACATGCTACACAACATGCATACACAACACAATTAAGTACATGCTACACAATTAAGTACAGTGAGTGAATACAAGCTGCATTAAGTGCGTTCATCAAGTGCCAGGACGTACAACAAACAATAGTGCAACAGACAAATAAGGGACTGGATGGCTATGTAGAGTCTAGGTGAACTCTGAACAGGTGGGTTTTGAGTCGTTTGCGGAAGCTGGTAAGCGACTCTGCGGTCCTGACATCAGCAGGGAGCTCGTTCCACCACTGTGGTCCCAAGATAGAGAAGAGTTGTGATTTTGCTGATCGACCTTTGCTTGCTCTTAACGATGGCGGTACCAGACGTCCAGCTGAGGTAGTTGAGCGGAGGGATCGAGCTGGGGTGTGTGGTTTGACCAAGGCTTGGAGGCATCATCTCTCTCTCTCTCTCTCTCTCTCTCTCTCTCTCTCTCTCTCTCTCTCTCTCTCTCTCTCTCTCTCTCTCTCTCTCTCTCTCTCTCTCTCTCTCTCTCTCTCTCTTTTTCTCTCTCTCACCAGACTGCTAACCCTAACCTTAACAGTCTCAGACTCAAGCATACATGATATAAAATCTGTAAGTGTGTGTGTGGTGTGTGTCGACATAGGAGGGGATCCAACCCCTCATCATGAATCTAGAGTGTAACTGGAATGAAAAGGCTTAATTAAATTAATATTAACGCCAACCGCCATGCCTTTATTTACGTTTCCTACACACTGCAGGAAGCCATTAGACCGCAGAACAAAGGGAAGAATGGGTCTCTCAAATAGCCCTTATCTTCTCTGGAGTCTAGTGACTTGGGGGCGTTTAGGAACAGAAAGGCCCAGATGGTCTTGAGTGTAATTAAAGAATGTGTTTGGATCATCCCAGCCTTCCCATTACCTGATCTCCAGTGAGGTAACTAAGATCCACACTCAGTTTATTATGTCGTCACAACCTGGAGTCTCTAAAATGAAGAAACGTTTACATGGCTGTGGGACGATATTAAAGGTGTGGTAGGGTTAGCCTGACCCCTAACCCTAACCTACCTATTAGGGTTAGGGTTAGCCTGACCCCTAACCCTTACCTACCTATAAGGGTTGAGGTTAGCCTAACCCTAACCCTTACCTACCTATTAGGGTTAGGGTTAGCCTGACCCCTAACCCTTACCTACCTATTAGGGTTAGCCTGACCCCTAATCCTTACCTACCTATTAGGGTTAGGGTTAGCCTGACCCCTAATCCTTACCTACCTATTAGGGTTAGGGTTAGCCGGACCCTAACCCTAACCTACCGATTGCCCCTATTTTATTTCCATGATGTGATGTTGATTTGCTATTACCAGACCAAATCAAAGTCTTCCCTCTAGTGACATCACAAACGACACGAGTGTCAACTCGTATGGTGGAGAGGTCGCTCAGTGGCTTCTGTCTGCTGTCTGCTAAAGTGACGACAAAGGATGTTTTCAGGCCACGCTTCCAACTGATGTCAATCCTTGGAGCGCCAGTTTGAAGAATTCTTTCAATTAAAATAAGGGCAAAGCAATTTTGTCAGCGGTATGGACTCACCTCTTCTGACCCCCAGCTAACATTCTCATTTAGTGAAGAAGGGAAGCAATGGTTTGAAAGGAAAGGAGTGAAGCCTCTGTAATAAGACATTTGACGAGCACACAATTAACCACCCAACATCAAGTTCAACTCTTGACCTTTGCCTTTCGGCCATCTTCCGCTCTCTCCACTTCATTACTTTGAGAAAGAATTCTTCTCGGATTTAATAGCAACATGAGATGGGGCTATGTTTTCGGCTGGAGTGTCAGAGTTTTGAATGGTTCAAATAGACTGATCTGTAGTAATGTCTGCAGTCTACCTGTGGGCATCCTTGAGATGAAGCCCGCCCCTGCCTGCTCCTTAATGTCTGGATTCATTGGGAGTCGCTTTAAATAATAGAATTTGCTAAATGACAAAGACAGTGAATGAATTCAGGATTCTTTTTTCTTTGAATATGATAATTATTATTAGTTAGTCTGTGAGTTAGTCTGTAGACTGTGTGTTAGGCTGTGAGTTAGTCTGTAGACTGTGTGTTAGTCTGTGAGTTAGTCTGTAGACTGTGTGTTAGGCTGTGAGTTAGTCTGTAGACTGTGTGTTAGGCTGTGAGTTAGTCTGTAGACTGTGTGTTAGGCTGTGAGTTAGTCTGTAGACTGTGTGTTAGTCTGTGAGTTAGTCTGTAGACTGTGTGTTAGTCTGTGAGTTAGTCTGTAGACTGTGTGTTAGTCTGTGAGTTAGTCTGTAGACTGTGTGTTAGGCTGTGAGTTAGTCTGTAGACTGTGTGTTAGTCTGTGAGTTAGTCTGTAGACTGTGTGTTAGTCTGTGAGTTAGTCTGTAGACTGTGTGTTAGGCTGTGAGTTAGTCTGTAGACTGTGTGTTAGGCTGTGAGTTAGTCTGTAGACTGTGTGTTAGGCTGTGAGTTAGTCTGTAGACTGTGTGTTAGCTAGGCTGGCGATGCTGTGGCTCGGACCCAGGAACGGTCACTATCTTGCAGCATTTGGTTTTGATGGTAAACAATAGCAGGGTCCCGGATGTCCTCTGAATTGACATTCATATACAGTATGTGTAAATATATATACATATATCTGTAGTGTATGTATTCTTCAGTGAAAGTCTGTCCATTTATGCAAATTGTGATCCGATGGGCATGTGCTTCATCAGCTCTGGATTGTGATCTGCTCTCTGCATCACAGCTTTCATTTCTTGCCACCCCTGGCTCTGAATCACATTCAGCATTTTAGCTGAGCTAAAATGAAGCATGGGGGTCCAGTTTATTGGCTGTCAGGATTATAAATGGAAAAAACTAACACAAGAAATAACCAAAAAAACGTATCCTTTGTAACAGGCTGCTGCATAAACACACTGCATACAAATCTTAAAAGGTTATTTAGACAAACTCAGAGAATCTCAAGGAAATTCTAGGAATATGTTTCAATGCGTCACGAGACTATTTACCAATAACATCCACACTGTTAACCAATGACAGCGTCCCATAGCAGGGAGCTTCGTCACCCATGGTGTGAAACCCCCAAAGAGTCCTGCAGTGACACCTCTGTGAAGGAGCAGACCCAGGTTCAGTGTTAAGAGTGTCCTGTGGTGACACCTCTAGAGGGTCCATAGGGTCACCTTTATGCCGCTTTTCCACCGACAGTATCAGCTTGACTCGACTCAACTCGCCTCGACTCGACTCGGTTCCAGGCACGTTTCCATCTAAAAAAGTACCTCTTCAATGTGGGCGGGTCGTAGAAAAGAACCTCTCCACCATGGGCGGGTTGTCATTAGGTTTTAATCACGGGAGACGCGATTCCCGGGAAATCTGAATCTGATCAAGACTATTTCCTGATTCCTGGGAAAGGTTATGATGGGAAATAAAATAAAATAAAAAGCGCAATGACTGCGCATCTATCGTCTATTGTCATACGGTAACATTGATGGAGGCGAAACTCAAGCCCCGGGAAAGGAACGACACTAAAACGAAACAGCGAGACGCTGATCCTCGGGAGCGGGTCCGTGGACACCAGCCACGCCGGACACACACAACCACGCGCAGCCTAACTCTAGCCCCGGGAAAGGAGTGACACACACGCCGAAATGTTGATCAGTGTCCCCCTCGGGAGCGGGTTTGTGGACTCCAACCACGCCGGACACAACTTAACTTGGAGTGATTATTCCCATTTACAGCCGCTGGCCAATCAGTTACCAGCAGCCTGTTTACGTCACACAAAAGTACCTACTCCGCTCGCCTACTCCGCTCGCTACTAAAAAAAAGTACCCGGTACTAGGTACCGGGTACTTTTTTTGCCAATGGAAACGCAAAAAAGGCGTGGCGAGTCGAGTCGAGTCGAGCTGGTACTGGCGGTGGAAAAGCGGCATTAGAGGGTCCGCCACTCTCTCCTCAACCCACCTTGCAGTTTGGTCTTGTGGGTCTTCCCACAGGGTTTGGTGGCAGTGACGGTGGCGGCACAAGTGGCGTCCATCAGGGCTCTCTTCAGGGTGCCCGTCCGGTTCTTCTTCCCGGTTGCCAGGTCACACTCGCCCCAGGCCTGGAACTCGTACTTGCACTCCCCTGGAGACAGGGTTAGGGTAAGGGTTAGACCACAAGAGGGAAGACAAAACGTTATGCTTAAAGGAGAGTGTGTGTGGATGATGGTTGGTTGGCTTAGGCCCTGTTCCAATTCTCCCCCTTCCGCTAGATTTGAGCCCCAACCCTAGATTTTGCGTGTTCCCGCGAAGGGGTAGGGTGTCCCAATACTGTTTTTCCCTTAAAACCAACCCTTGAATGCTAGCCAGCTCGGCAGCTGACTTGCAGCTAAGGACACTCAAAGTAAGTGTTCTTGTTAAGGGGAGAGAAATGGGACTGGGCCTTAAGCAGCCTCCCGTGGCCGAGTCTGATCGGACTCGTCTTGGGGCTAGGTGAGGCTGCACACCAGCCATCTCCACACGGGAGATCTCCCCTGAGTGCGCGTGGAGTTGCTGGTCTAACCTGTGCACACTGATCACTCAACGTGCAACACGTGTGCAGCCTCACCCAGTCCCAGATTCCGATCAGACTCGGCCAGATCAGGCCGCTTAAAGCAGCCATCATCCACACACACACTCCCCCTGTGGTCATTCTAGGGTTGGGCTGCTGGCCTTCCCATAAACGCCCCTTTAATTCACTTTCAGTAAGCAGAGGATGTTGTATCAATTCTACATGAGCAGGTGACCGGACATGCTCAGCCAATCAGAGGGTATTCATGTCACAGCATATTTTAGTTTCCCCTCGAGAAGGGGCCTTCTGATGCAAACCGTTGTAGTGGTTAGGGTTAGTAGGGTGGGGATTTGGTTCTCCTTGAGGCAGATTGAAACAGCATCAGTTTCCATCTCGGAATGCTGGAATCTTATGTTATAAGATAACTGTCGACTAATGAGGAACGTCTCAATGGAACGATACTGGGGTGGTTCTCCTTCCAGAATTGTCTGCTGTCTTTTTGATGTGGTCTCATTTGGGATTGCCACCTATTTCCCATCCAGGGAGCGAGGAAAATAAATAATAATGAAGTTTGAGTCTTTCCACATACTAATTAGCCCTCTCCCTCGGAAGTGTTCGGAGAAATACGAATAAAACATAACACTGAATATTCTGCAGCTGATGAAAACAATAAACACAGCACAAGTTTTATTCTGATAAAAGTGATTTCATCCTCTGATTAATAAAATATTTGGTGTGTTCAATTTCCTCAGTTTTAAAGAAACACTGATAGGTGTGCACGTGTCCTAGCTTATTAACATCAGCATAGTCGCGCTCCTTAAGTGCATGCATGCATCAACCATGTTTGCTTGGCGTACATGTTGATATACATGTGTTGGTGGAGATACTGTTAGTGAGGACTGTAAGTCATGTCTGTAAGTCATGTCTACAAGTCATGTCTGCAAGTCATGTCTGCACATGGTTTTATTTTGTAATCGTCTGCCTCTGTCGTTCCACCATCGTTACTCGTTAGCCCGTTTACAGCTTCAACATAAAAGCACAGCGGATCCTGTGTCACTGAAGTCCCAGGGGGTCTACAGAGAGGAGCGAGAGAGTGATAGAGAGACAGAGAGAGAGACTAAGAGAGAGAGAAACTAATAGAGAGAGACTAAGAGAGAGAGAAACTAATAGAGAAAGACTAAGAGAGAGAGAGACTAAGAGACAGAGAGAGAGACTAAGAGAGAGAAACTAATAGAGAAAGACTAAGAGAGAGAGAGACTAAGAGAGAGAGAAACTAATAGAGAGAGACTAAGAGAGAGAGCTCCATGTTGCTGGAATTCTTCTCGCCAGCTGAACACACTTTGTTGGCTGATATAGCACACACACACACACACACACACACACACACACAAATATGATATATCCTAAAGCAGTGAAGTCTGTCACGAGGTCAGGAGGGATTCTATGGACTCCATGCATTAGTTGATCCCACCCCACGGCCTGAGGCTGGTGGGGGGGGGCGATCTTTACTTTAGGTCAGTGCTCTTACTGGCCCTGGCCCCCTTTTCAGCAGCACACAAACGATAAACACTAGACACGTGTGTGAACACATGCAGACAAAGAGAATGTGCTTGAAGGCATGTACACAGAGACACACACAAACAAGCACAGACACACATGTACATGTACAAATAAACACACACAAGTCTCCCTGCCCACTGCCTCTGAACTACCTAACAGACATAGATAACCCTAACCCTCTATCTTACCCTAACCTAACCCTAACCTAACCCTCTACCGAACCCTAACCTAACCCTCTACCTAACCCTAACCTAACCCTCTACCTAACCCTCTACCGAACCCTAACCTAACCCTCTACCTAACCCTAACCTAACCATCTACCTAACCCTAACCCTAACCCTAACCATCTACCTAACCATCTACCTAACCCTAACCTAACCCTAACCTAACCCTAACCTAACCCTAACCTAACCATCTACCTAACCCTAACCTAACCATCTACCTAACCCTAACCTAACCCTCTACCTAACCCTGTACCGAACCCTAACCCACCACCTAACCCTAACCCCTGTCTGTCTGTCCGTCTATCTATCCCTAACCCTTATAAAGTATCTCTCTATCTCTCTATCTCTGTATCTATCTCTCTATCTATCTCTCTCTCTAGCTATCGATCTATCCATCTATCCATCTATCCCTGTTGAACGTCGTGCCCACCTCCAAACTTCTTCTTCCAGTTGCAGGGGATCTTGCAGCGCTGGGTCTTGACGGTCTGCTTGCACTCGGCTCCGCCGCGTGTTCCCTCGCGGGTCCCCAGGCCGCAGTCGCCCTCGTTGGCCACGCAGACGCTCCACTGCCACTCGCTGCAGTCCGACCGCCGCTCCTTCTTACCTGAGGAGGCGGAGCCACAACATGAGAAGGGCCGCTGACCACCATATATATATATATACCTTTATACAGTTTATATTAAGACCTTTATACTGTTTATATTAAGACCTTTATACTGTTTATATTAAGACCTTTATACTGTTTATATTAAGACCTTTATACTGTTTATATTAAGACCTTTATACTGTTTATATTAAGACCTTTATACTGTTTATGTTAAGACCTTTATACTGTTTATATTAAGACCAGTATACTGTTTATGTTAAGACCTTTATACTGTTTATGTTAAGACCTTTATACTGTTTATATTAAGACCTTTATACTGTTTATATTAAGACCTTTATACTGTTTATATTAAGACCTTTATACTGTTTATATTAAGACCTTTATACTGTTTATATTAAGACCAGTATACTGTTTATATTAAGACCAGTATACTGTTTATATTAAGACCTGTATACTGTTTATATTAAGACCTTTACACTGTTTATATTAAGACCTTTATACTGTTTATGTTAAGACCTTTATACTGTTTATGTTAAGACCTTTATACTGTTTATGTTAAGACCTTTATACTCTTTATATTAAGACCTTTTTCTTATATATTGGCTTCATCAATACTCTCATCTGGGCCATCAAGACCTAGATATAGATATAAGACCTTTATCGCTTTATACTGCACTTTATCAATACTCTCATCCTCTGAATATGATACGACATCCAGACCTTATGATTTATACTGTTGATATAATCTTTATCAATACTCTCATCCTCTTAATATGATACGACATAAAATACCAGAGTAAATAACACAGTCACGTTAGAACAGGGGTAGGGTGAGAGAGAGAGAGAGAGAGAGAGAGAGAGAGAGCGAGAGAGAGAGAGAGAGCGAGAGAGAGAGAGAGAGAGGCCTATAGTCATTCAGTGAAAGGTCAAAATATTCAACCTAACATGGAAATGCAAACATAACTGACTCATAATTAAGTCTGAGCTTATTTGCCTTTCAAGGTTTTTTTTACTCAAGGTTTATATTATCATAAAATGAATCCGACACTTCACCCAATTAGAATCTCATTAACATTCCTATGATAGGAATATAGTCATGTGACATACATTAGGCACTCACTCTGCAGTCACTCTGCTGCTCTATAAATCTAGATATGTAGAAATATGCACAGCAGAGAAGAGGCGGACAGGAGGAGGTGAAGGGCGGGTAGAAGAGGAGGTGAAGGAGGTATAGAAGGTGCAGAAGAAAGGAGGAGGAGGAGGAGGAGTCACCTTGTTTCTCTGTCTTTCCTCCATCAGTTGCCATCACGGCGACCACCAGGAGGGCGATCAAGGCCACCTGAGACCACAGCTTATGACCCTGCATCCTGAGAGAGAGAGAGAGAGAGAGAGAGAGAGAGAGAGAGTAGAACGGTAGAGAAAGAGAGAGAGAGAGAGAGAGAGAGAGAGAGAGAGAGAGAGAGAGAAGAGAGAGAGAGAGAGACAGTGACAGAAAGAGGGGGAGGGAGAAGGAAAGAGAGAACACGATCTGAATAAAAACATGGAAAAGAGGCAGTCACCCATTCATTGATTTATTGGACTAATCAGTCATGTGTTCACTCGCCTTAATTGTGAGTGAGGTGAGGTAACAAAGCGTTATATAGTTGCCGAGGAATTATTAAAAGGCAAACAGAGAAAACAAATATTACTTCTTCTCTGTTCAAGAGGAACAGTTCATTTATCCTCCTTTTATTCAGAAATAAGAATAAAATACTTCTTGTCTGTTATGTTATATCCAATATATGAGTAATTAACTCACTCCTTCTTAAGTATCCCCTCTCTATCATTCCTGAATAAATTAGCCAATTAATTCTTGATTTGCATATTTAGGTCTATTTCCGTAATTTTTTCAGTTGGTTCTGGGTGAGAGATAGACATAGACGTCGCTATAGGCTCCCCGTCCTCTCCCAGCTCAACTGTCTCTCCTCTCTCCCTCTCCGCTGTCTTTTTATCTCCTCTCAGTCTCTCTCTCTCTCTCCGTCTCCACCTTATTTCTGTCTCTCTCTCCGTATGTATTTCTGTCTCTCTCTCGTCTGTATTTCTGTCTCCCTCTCCATCTGTATTTCTCTCTCTCTCTCTCTCTCTCTCTCTCTCTCTCTCTCTCTCTCTCTCTCTCTCTCTCTCTCTCTCTCTCTCTCTCTCTCTCTCTCTCTCTCTCTCTCTCTCTCTCTCTCTCTCTCTCTCTCTCTCTCTCTCTCTCTCTCTCTCCGTCTTTGCATCTCGTTTGCTGGAGTCCTGAAAGCCTTTGCTGCGTCGTGATTGGATAGACAGCATGAGACTGGAAGCAATTACCGGGCGCCTTCATGCCAGAAAACGTTTCTCTGCACTCAGACGACGAGGACAACGGTAACACGTCTGTTTGTTAATCAATCGCTGGCTCCTACACCTTGGCACTACGAGGCTCTCTCTACGCACCTACGTTATAATGAGTTTCTACGTATTGATGAGACACTCCATGTCTAGCACAGAGTAACACTCTACAATAATGGTATAATAATGAACCATATATTAATATTAGTTTATGCAATAATAAGTATTAACTAACAATTATCTAACAGTTGATTAACAGTTAACGAATGGTCTAGTAAGAATTGACTAATGGTGTAATACCTTAGTCAACATGACCAACGTCAGTAAACGATAAGTAGACAAGTGACCTAGCTTTCCAGCAGGTTTAAATGTCCCATGACATGCCACCAGGTGTGGTGTGCCGTTACAAGCTGTTTTTGAAAATCTGTCTCTTATGACATCACAGGTGGGTGTGTCCACCTGTGATGTGTGACGGCTAGATGAGCAACGTTTGCTACAGTCCACTGGGTAGGCTGGTAGACTGATCTAACCAGCACACATCTAGGTGGACACGCCCCACCTGTGATGTCATAAGAGACAGATTTTCAAAACGGCTTTTAACGGCTAATCACACCACACCTGGTGGCATGTCATGGGACCTTTAAGGACCACCCTTGACATCCTATGAGCCGTCCTGCCTCGCTGTGGAGGGGCTTCACAAAGGGAACCTCATGTGACTACACTTTATTCTGAACCGTTCAATAAGTTCAATAACTTAAACGTGCTACTCGCCAACTCAGGCCGGATAAAGGCTGCACATGCGCAGCGTTGCTAGGCAACGTCACGGGAGTCTTTCGTACACATATTGAACCCAAGTTCGCGGGTTAACAGTTCAATAACCAATAAAAATGTACACAAGCACTGTTACGTATTAAACTTCAATAGCTCAATAATAAAACCTTTTAATAAAACTCATTTTCTTGTCCAGAAGAAACCAAAACGGCACAGAAGTTTTTTATTCAAGCAATGTAGCACGAGTTGGAGTGGAGTTGGTAATGGATACAGCCTACCCACGGGTGTCGCAATTTTTTTTTTATAACAAAATTAACAATAATAATGGGGGGGGGGGGCGCCAGAGGATCAGGGTAAGGTAAGGGGGGCGTTTGCTCAAAAAAGATTGAGAAACACTACCCTAACCTAACCCTGTACCTAACCCTAACATTGTCCTCTACCGAACCCTAACCTAACCCTCTACCTAACCCTCTTTTTCACCCTCTCACCATCTAACATCTCACCATCTAACATCTCACCCATAGTAACTACTAGTGCTCTACTAGTAACTATCAGCACTCTAATAGTAACTACTAGTGCTCTACTAGTAACTATCAGCACTCTAATAGTAACTACTAGTGCTCTACTAGTAACTACCATCACCCTACTAGTTATATAAACTGGGATTGGGCTCTTCAACTACAAAGCGTACAATGGTTATACTGGTGATACTGGGCTAGTGCTGTGATTGGCATTCAGCTGTCAAACTCTATTCCTCCTCTTTCTCTCTTGCTTTTGCAGCTCAATGACGTATTATATAAGTATTTATTTTGTTCCGATTCAACAAATAAAATGACACAATACAGCAACTCAATATAGCCTTGGCAGGAAAGAAACCACGTAAGATATAGGAGATAAAGTTTTAAATTCAAGTCTTGAGAACGATTAATAAAATACAACATCTTAAGAGTGAAAATAAAAAGAGGGAAAATATTTATACAAATACAACGAATACATAAATATATGTGTGTGAGGGTTTATGTGTGTGTGTGTGTGTGTGTGTGTGTGTGTGTGTGTGTGTGTGTGTGTGTGTGTGTGTGTGTGTGTGTGTGTGTGCGAGAGGGCTTTTCTAAACACATTTCATATAATAGTCTGTTGAAATGAAAAGAGAGAAGGAATATCAATAACCACGGAGGCCAAACGCACACCAGAGGGGACTAGCGAGTCGTTTGATATCCGATGGAACCTGTGAAGCCGACACTTCTGTACTTCAAGGACTATTGTGTTTACTTCTCAAAACCCACAGATGCACTCACCCACCCACACACACACACACACACACACACACACACAGCAACAGCCACACACACACACACAGCAACAGCCACACACACACAGCTACAACCACACACACACACACACAGAGACACACACACACGCACACACGCAAACACATAGTCACAACCACTCACACACACACACGCAAACACACAGTCACAACCACTCACACACACACACACACACACACACACACACACACAGCCACAGCCTTACACACACACACACACACACACACACACACACACACACACACACACACACACACCACACAGCCACACACACAGACACACACACGTTCACAAGCACATGCACACACTCAGATACAACCACACAGCCACACAGTAGAAACATAGAACAAACATGCTCACACCTTCATGCATTTCCTGTGGGCGAGAAACTGAAGCCCAGCACACATAAAAACACTTTGAAACGTCTTCTCCCAGGCAGCGATGGCTTAGTCACCCTCAGTCTCCTTTTAGCACAATGGGAAGGCTCACGTTGATTTATCTTACCTGTGCATTGGTGGAGATCTTGGACTCCGATTACAGGAGGCTATAGTCAAAGGGACCGTATCAAATATAATAAACGCTTTTAGTAAAAACCTAAGATGAGTTGAGTTCTTGGAAGTTTTTGTAATATATAATTTTTGTATTGTATTGTATTATTATATGATTGTTAATTAATATTGCTGCCTGCTCCTTATTATGACTCCATTGTAGTACTACTCTATCCTGCTGTTCCATTTTGCCAAACCAGCTAATTGACCCAATTACAGCGACGCAGGAGGAAAATTAATTAAAGAAATGAGTCTTTACTTTTGGATTCTCTGCATAAAACAGAAACGGTCACGCACACAAATGCAAATTCTAAACCCTGTGTTGACCTATCACCCATACAGCCACACACATACAGTACATGCACACCATCACCACCACACACATACATGCACACCGCCACCACACACATACATGCACACCACCATCCCCACACACATACATGCACACCACCACCACACATTCATGCACACCACCAGCACACACACACATACATGCACACCACCACCACACACACATACATCCACATAATTTCCCCACACCCTGACACGGCTCAGTAACATAATGCAGCGCGAGCTGCAATGAACCTTTAAGTCCACAGTCCACATGATTGTAGATTGTGTGTGTATTGTATCCTACGGAGATCCTGAGTGTCGCCCACGACTCCAGGCTGTGACTCTCCCGGCAACGACAATGCAGATTACCAACCGACCGCTGCGGCGTTCGTTTTATTTCTGTCGGCGCCATCGCACTCAGCCGCTTCACCTTTTCATTCCTGTCCTTAATCCCCGGGCCGGGTTAGTGAGGGTGAAAAGCGCCCACGGAATATCTCCCGCCACAAAGCCCCCCAGTGTGCGCCGGGGGGGGGGGGGGGTCTTACGGCCTTGCTTGGCTTTCATGCCCACACGCAATTTCTTTTCATCGCTTTGAGAAATACATGTTGCGTGTTGTGCGGCTCTCTGTCTGCTCCTCCCCCTCCCCCCGCCAGCCCGCTGGCGCTCTTCATATACATATATATTTATATATATTTATATACCCTCACTCTGTAGAAGTGTATTGAAGAACGATGAAAGGCAGGACGGTATATGGATTCCGGTCTTATCAGTCCACCTCATTCCTGTCCGCTCTCCTTCCTTTTCCTTTGGTTTGGTTGCGTTTAAATCTTTAGTTTGAAATTGTTACACCTGAGTTTGATTTGGATGTGAAACAGAAATGATGCAACGAGGTGGAAAAGGTCTCTTGAGAAGACGAGCTCTCCCTCCTCTTACGTACTGCTGTCCCCTCTCAGGGTTATCCGTCTCTTGCATCCTTTACTATTCAGTGTATTTAGCTGATATGGGATTTGTATTTCTGTGTCCATGCACAGAGGGGGCGGACCCTAGATGGACTCTGGATGAGCTCAAAGCGTTTTGAAGAATATAAAATAAGTGTCCGGTCGTACTGCAGATTAAAACAAAACTCGGCTAAGATTGCAAATTTTAGCTGATGCCATGAAAACATGATCTTCTTAATATACTGTATGCCATTTGGTTTCATCCAAAGCACCTTACAATGCCATGAGAGCTATGCATGTCTTAGCATGGTGGCCCCGGTGGGAATCAAACCCAAACCCAAAGAGTGTTTTAACCCCATACTCTCCAGGATCAACTTCTCAACTTAAGATGAATCTTCCTTCCAGTTGCAGAGATTGCAACGCACATTGAATTCAGATCCATGTCTTCATTTCTCAGCTGGTAGGGGTTCAGGGCCTCTTCCTCAAGGACGTCTACATGAAGCCTGGAATGGAGAGAATGGGGATCGACCCCAGAACCTATTGGTTGGGAGTCAAACCCCCCAGATACTACGCTATCCTCTCTGTGAATAGTAGTGTGTCTTACCATACTGAGGTAAATGCATGTATAGCAGTAATCCTGGTAAAAAGGAATGGCAACACAGAAGGTTGGACATGCAGACAGAGCAACCAGCGGATGGACAAACACACAGACAGACAGACAGACAGACAGACAGCAGATACACAGACACAGACAGACACACAGACTGAGGGCTTGATATGCAGATTGCAAAGGGAAGGAATTCACACAATTCCCCATTCACATATTTCCACCCATGCAATATGCTTTGGAAGTGGAGAGATCATGTTTTTACATATTCTGTGTTTTGTTTGCATATCCCTGCAGGTTTGCCTTTCTGTGGATGGTGAATTATGTTGAGCTGTTATGAATTAGAGCCTTCTTCCTTCTACAACCAAGCTAGCCAAGGGAAGAACGTATTATTGGAAACATGGAAATTAAGGCCAGACAGCAAACAACTGACAAAAGACTGACAGAACAACAACCAAATGACTCATTAGCCAGAAAGCTGTGAAGATAATGAACACACACACACACACACACACACACACACACACACACACAGGCGCACACACACAAAGTCTGTGTCCTAACCTGTAGGCATCCTAAAGCATGATGGCCTGATCTCCCCCTGTTGCTTAAAGGTAGAGTAGGGTTAGGGTTCAAACCCCCCAGACCCAGGGACAGCACAGCGCGTGGGCTGACTGCCAGGGGCGGAACTCAACCTGGTTGGATACGAAGGATACTGAGGAGGAACTAATTCGCCCAACTGGATGAAACTTTCAGGGGGAATCGAATAAGTGTACACAGCTAATGTTGATTTGAAACCTTTCAGAAACTTTAGTACAGTTTACTGGTACTGGCCACGTTTGTGTTTGTTGTTAAAGGCAATTATGCCCTACCATTTACATAACATTTGCGTTTAGGGCATTTAGGAGATGCTTTTATCCAAAGTGATTTACAATAAGTACATTTGTCAGAAGAAAGAGAAACATTAGCCTCTCATAAGCAAGAACTATCCCGACTTTCCGAATGATGTTAATCTTTCTTCTTCATAATTCATCATGAAAGAAAAGGTCCATAGATAATTATAGCCAGGTAATCCTATACTAGGATAATTTGTTTATGGACTTGATTTATTGGCGGCACGCTAAGCTATTTTTATTTTAGCATAGCTTGTTAGTACGCTCACACAGGAGAGAGGCTTGGAGAAAAAAACGGATTTAGACAATAAGTGGAAACCATCATTTCAGATAATGTCACTTATTTTTCACTATTTACATATGTAACGGGAATATGACTTGAGTATGTATCAATGTTCATACTCTAGTCAGTCTGAAATAGTCTCAGATAACAAATGTCTTTTAATTCCGCCTTAATGCGTTTCTCTTCTACACTTGATGCCAAACAGACTAAGTATGCATTAGGTGCTGTGTTCTGTAGTTTTATGTGTGTTTTAGACTCCACGTGGGCTGTCATAACTGGGCTGCTGTATGGGAGAAAAACTGAAGTAATTCTGTCTAGGCGTGGCTAATGAAGGCAGGTGTGAGGACTGACTAGGACAATACTGTTATTAACAAGGAGGCGTTTCTCTGGCTGGGAGCTCAGTTGTACGGTCTGAATCTTTACTGCTGCTGGTTGGAGAGCGGAGGAGGCCGCTGTGATGCAACACATACCAACGTGTTGAAATATCTTTAGTTTAGCGCCACACGCATGTTGACGTCTTCGCTGGTGTAACAGAGGTGGGGGGGGGGGGGGAACTGGAGGGCTTTCCAACTAAGAAGCTGTTAGAATAACATTTTAGGGCATCTTTAACACAACTGCGTTCATTAATTTATTTTTTGGGACCACTCTTATGCCACCATCCTCCCAATCTTTCAAAGGCTATTCCCAGTTCACACTGGTGCAGGACTTGGAGGCTCCATGTTCACAATATGATCAAAGAATCAGTGATATCACACCACAAGCACGCTAAATAAAGTTCACTTTATCCCGGTGTCACTATCAGACTGCGTAGATAGAAGTTAAGAGTTGACGCAGATTGTCACCAACGACAGTCTGACAGGCAGTCCTAATCTACTTCTATTCATGGTGCCTTCGCTTGTTAGGGGATCATTGTTTGAAAGTGCATCCATTGTTACGTGTGCTTCATATTCGTAATAGCTGGCCTTGTGATTCATGCATGCTGACAATTTTCCTTTAGCGAGGATTGGAAATAACAGAGTAAGCGCCAGGAAAAAAAATGAGGGGTTATTAATGTGAATCGAGACTGAACGTCAAGCAGGTCGACCACAAAATGTCCCCAATGGCGTGCACAACCTGTCCGTCGCATACTGCACCTCCTCTCCTCCCCTCTTTGCTGTCCATCTAATGGCGTCAGCCATCAACACCCCTCACTGCGATATCGAACCCGTTTCTGTACCACTCTGTCCGTCAGATAACGGCCGCGGCACCCTCAGCAACACTTCAACACAAACCTTTCTTTTATCTATTCTTGCTTCCATTTGAAAAGCCCACAATTATAATACCACAAACAACCTTCACAAACCCAAACTTCTTTCTGCTCATTTTACTGTTAGTATTGAATGACACACGCGCAAGCACACACACACACACTCTAGGTCTTCTGTAGAGGAGTGAATTGAGGCTACACAATAGTTGGCCCACCGGCTGCCTGCATGGACTCCAACGTCACACTGGCCTCTAGCGGCTAGACGAGGTACTGAAGGAAGATGAGCTCCTGAAACGATCCCACCGGACAGGAGCAGCTTCTAACCCTAACCCTAACCCTAACACTAACCCTAACCCGTCCCACCGGACAGGAGCAGCTCCTAACCCTAACCCTAACCCTAACCCTAACCCTAACCCTAACCCGTCCCACCGGACAGGAGCAGCTCCTAACCCTAACCCTAACCCTAACCCTAACCCTAACACTAACCCTAACCCGTCCCACCGGACAGGAGCAGCTCCTAACCCTAACCCTAACCCTAACCCTAACCCTAACCCTAACCCTAACCCTAACCCGTCCCACCGGACAGGAGCTGCTATTCATCGTTCACTTCTTTTCAGGAGTACAAAGTGTGTTGGCTCAGATGAGAAGTCATGCCGCTGTGGGTGGGTGACCCTAACCCTAACCCCTAATCCCTAACCATAACCCCTTACCCCTATTAGTAGTACTAGTACTAGTACTACTAGTAGTATTACTACTAGATGGTGACTATGGCCCGCTTCTATGAATCAAACATTAGCTTGGGTGGGGTAGAGAGAGAGAGAGAGAGAGAGAGAGAGAGAGGGAGAAAGTGTGAGAGAAGGAGAGAGAGAGAGGGGGGGAGTTGTTTATTGGAAAATGGACGATCTAATATATTGGACAAGTCTGATTCGTCTGTGCATGACGTGACCGCTAAAAAGGTCATCAATCACCTTCACTGCATTGACTTTTGGTTTGTTCTGGTGTGTGTGTATGTGTGTGTGTGTGTGTGTGTGTGTGTGTGTGTGTGCGTGCGTGGTGTTCGGCCTCCAACTGAAAGGTACTGGGTTCGATCCCTTATGTCCACACAGTATTGGTGCCTCACTGAGCGACCTTCACCTGTCCTCAATCACCTGTCTGATAATTCAGCATAACACCCACGCATCCACTTAATGGATGAATAGTAATGGAAATTTAAAACACACACACACACACATACAAACGCACACAAGGTGATTCTAATCCTGGATCCGAGTCTAACTCTATGAAGTAGAAACCAATGGATGTTTTTTTATAAGAAAGAACAGCCAACATCTTTAGATAGCAGCTCCCAGTTACCGAGCCCCTGTTTCTCCCAGTCCCCCTGAAGGCTCCCAGTTACCGAGCCCCTGTTTCTCCCAGTCCCCTGAAGGCTCCCAGTTACCGAGCCCCTGTTTCTCCCAGTCTCCCTGAAAGCTCCCAGTCAATGAGCACCGCACC
>NC_140288.1:13178893-13200904 GCF_964030765.1 Micromesistius poutassou
AACATCACAGCAGTATCAATAAACACAGAGGGAGAGAACAGTTCACATGGTGAAGAGAGGGAGAGAGAGAGCGAGCGAGCGAGAGCAAGAGCGCGAGATAGAGAGATGGAGAGATGGAGAGATCCAGCCTTCCATGGAAATATGGACAAACAAACCAATAAATCTGCCGACGGCCAACGAGTCTGAACACTCAACGAGGCCAGAGAATAAAGCGTTGTGATTGGTTAACAGCAGGCTATTATATACAATATATTACTGTTGGAAAGTCTATCCAGCCATGACGTCGATAGCATCGACAGACTGCAGCCCAGAGCTTGGAGCCACAGTGTTAAATCCGTCTGTTTAGCTGGCATCTTCTTATGCCTTTTATTTTTTTTTTATTTTTTTTTTTATGTGTTCTCTTTTTTGATATTTGATGCTATTTATGTTTATTAATCGTTTATCATGTATATTGGGTTTTTATGTGGTATTTAATGTATGATTTTGTATAATGTAATGGTTTATGTGTTATTCTATTGCAACAACTGAACACACATAAAAATAAAATTGAGACTAAGTAACTCTGGGCATCGGACCAAAAGGTCAGATGGTTTTATAGTGGTGTCATGGTGCCCTGCAACGGGGCTGGCGTTTAAGGTGGTGTCAGCCATTTATAGACTGCAGCAGCCCTACACCACATCAATGCACACCTTCATAGCTCTTTACACGGCTATCATCACACATCATATCTGTCTGTCTCTTCATGTGGAGAATACCACATGAAGAGATCAGAGGTCATCAAATTGGGTTAGTTCAGGTGAAAGGCTGGGCACATTCAACCTGTCAATCAATTTCAAATGTCAAACAGCTGCTGGACAAATTTGGAACATTGAAGCATCTCGTCAGCGCATGAACACATGAACGGTGAGCAAACTTGATGTGTTCCACGAGAAAATTACAATCAAAAACTGCTGATTGTGTTCACAAGGGCTCTTAAAGATTACACTAGTTATCACTAGTTAGCTCTCTTTGGTAATAGCAGAACACATCGTCCGTCTCACTTTGACGCCACACTTCTACCGGCCAAAACGCTACGCGCAACTTCCAACAAAAAAACCCCGGGACAAGCTTTGTCAGAAACACCGCCGCTATCGTCCCATTGGCTGGATCTCGTCAGCACTGAGCATGTGACCTGGCATGATGCCATGTGTAAACAGCAGCGACGTCTCCTAACTGCTTCTGGGATTTGGAATTACCTGGAAAGCAACGGTGCGCTAATGGTCATCCATTAGCATTAATGACTCACTGTCCTACGGGTGAGGACGCTACGCTAGCACCGCCGCCGCCATTGTCTCATAGTCCCTCCACATAAATAATACACAGCGTCTGTGAGCCACCTCTCCGGCCCCCGCTGCATGGAGCGTACGCCGCGCTAAGTGCTAGCGATATGCATTCAGGCTTTCATGATTAAGTGAGCTGCAACACACAATAGGGGCTTCATAACACATGCTGTGGGCTTTAATACCCATAGCATGTGTTATATATATATATATATATAATATTATATATAACCATATATATATATATATATATACATATATATATATATATATAACCACTGTAAACTGGCTTCCATCCCTGGCACCTCATGGATGGATGGGTTAAGTAGTGCATGAATGCGTGTGCTGTGTCTGAAGGAGTGTGTGTGTGTTTGTGTGTTGTGTGTGTGTGTGTGTGTGTGTGTGTGTGTGTGTGTGTGTGTGTGTGTGTGTGTGTGTGTGTGTGTGTGTGTGTGTGTGTGTGTGTGTGTGTGTGTGTGTGTAATCCACACCATCCAACACCATTCCCCTCTACTGCCAAACCACACCAACCATCTCCACCATCACCTTCCTCCACCTCCAGCTCCACCATCACCCTCCTCCACCTCCAGCTACACCATCACCCTCCTCCACCTCCTCCACCTCCACCTACACCATCACCCTCCTCCACCTCCACCACCTCCTCCACCTCCAGCTCCACCATCACCCTCCTCCACCTCCACCTACACCATCACCCTCCTCCACCTCCACCATCTCCTCCACCTCCTCCACCTCCAGCTCCACCATCACCCTCCTCCACCTCCAGCTAGACCATCACCCTCCTCCACCTCCTCCACCTCCAGCTCCACCATCACCCTCCTCCACCTCCTCCACCTCCTCCACCTCCTCCACCTCCAGCTCCACCATCACCCTCCTCCACCTCCTCCACCTCCGGCTCCACCATCACCCTCCTCCACCTCCAGCTAGACCATCACCCTCCTCCACCTCCTCCACCTCCAGCTCCACCATCACCCTCCTCCACCTCCTCCACCTCCAGCTCCACCATCACCCTCCTCCACCTCATCCACCTCCAGCTCCACCATCACCCTCCTCCACCTCCTCCACCTCCGGCTCTACCATCACCCTCCTCCACCTCCTCCACCTCCAGCTCCACCATCACCCTCCTCCACCTCCTCCACCTCCGGCTCCACCATCACCCTCCTCCGCCTCGACCACCTCCAGCACCTCTACAACCGTACACCTTATCCCGGCCCACCCGCCCTCTCCCTGAGTAGCGTGGTCAGACTGGCTGACAGAAGGGCTGATGAAACAGCAGGAAATCACAACACCTTTTTCCTGTCCTCGCTTGGCTTGAACACACACACACACACACACACACACACACACACACACACACACTCTCTCTCACGGCCACACACAAACACACACTCTCACAGATACACACACACACACACACACACACATACACACATACACACACACTCTCACGGACACACACACACGCACAAACTGGACGGTACAGAGGGAATGAACGGTGCAGAGGGACACAGCATCATCTCCACTGTTGTATTGGTTTAGATAGATTATTATATTGGATAGGTTAGAGAGAGAGAGAGAGAGAGAGAGAGAGAGAGAAGAGAGAGAAGAGCGACAGAGAGAGACAGAGACAGAGAGAGAGAGAGAGAGAGAGAGAGGGACTGAGAGAGAGAGACAGAGAGAGAGAGACAGAGAAGAGAGAGAAGAGAGACAGAGACAGAGACAGAGAGAGAGAGAGAGAGAGAGAGAGAGACAGAGAGAGAGAGAGAGAGAGAGACAGAGACAGAGAAGAGAGAGAAGAGAGACAGAGACAGAGAGAGAAAGAGAGCAAGAGAAAGAGAGACAGAGACAGAGAGAGAGAGAGTTTGTGAGATTTCTGTCCAGATCAATTCCTTCGAAACCCAGCCATCCTCTTCTAGCAAAGTATGAGCCCTCAAGATGTCAGTTTAATAAGACGCTAGTGTCGTTAATATGGCATGAGCCTTTGAATAAACATTAATATGTATGTCTCCATGCCAGAGCTAATAAAAGTCAAGATATTCCATACCCCACCCAGATAAGGTCCTGGCCACTTAAATATCGAGTCAATTGTGCATGAGATGCATTTCTTGTCACGTAGAAACAATCAGTGGCAGTGATGCTGAAGGTTAGTCTGAGGAAGGTGCAAGAGCCCTCCCATTACCTGCTGTTTCCCTTTACATTCTGTATCACTGCGGCGTTTATATTCAATTTGATACCAATTATCGTTTATCATATAACAACCCTACAGGTGAGGCACAGCAAGGCAGCGAGAGATTAGCATTTGAACCTGATGGTATAAATATTGTATCTCGTGAAATGTATTAGGTCCAATAATAAATGCATCTATTTTTAAATAGGTTAGCAGCAGCAGAGCAGAGGGGCGAGGGGGATGTTCACCTACAAACTATAGCAGCAGACAGGTTTCCTTGAGCAAGACGCCTAACCCTGCTTGAGCTAACCCTAACCGTCACCCTAAGCCAACGACATACGCTGTACCCGTGTTCAGTGTCTCTTTGAAGAGTTCAAAATAGTCAACCTGTGGATGTAGTGAGAGCAAAAGCAGACCAACTTTTGCACTTGACTAAAATCCCAATCTGTTGAGAAATGTGTTTTGTGATGTCATTCATAGAGAGCGAGAGGAAAGCAGGGGGGAGAGGGAGAATGAGAGAGGCTGACGGATCAACTGAGAGAGAAAGAGAGCTATCAGCATGACAGCGTTGCTGTATAAAGATCTAAATAAAGCACAGTCCTCTCAGGATCTTACAGTCTGGTTCTTCTCTACCTCATGGCCTTCCCTCCACAAAAAGAGTCATTTGTGGCGTATTAATTTCTTCTTTCGATGCCTGGTATGTTCTCATTATTGGCTAGAATTATTTTTACAAATTTAACAAATAAATAATAACCAATTCAATCTTGGACAAAGGACGGGATATTTCATGGAGTTTTTTTGTGTTAATAAGTGGCTTATGATTTTTTTTTTTTTTTTTTTAATATGCTCAGTAAAAAACTAATAAATGTTAAGCTGGTGACAATTGAGTATGGTTAGCAGAGCAGACAGACAGAAACTCAAGACTTTGCCAACTCTATCTTATTATGTTTCTATTAGCCAGACAGAAAGAGAACGAAAGCGAAAAAGAGAAGGAGAAGGAATACTGGAGGCAGAGCTCAAGAGGAAATTTTTAAGTTTTGAGTAAGATATTGTTCAGCACATAATTCAGTTGTTGCTGTTTGAAAACCCCCACTCTGTTGTGTCAGAAGACAACAGATTGGTCTCCACTGCTTCCCAAGACTTGAATACATTTTGGTTTCGTGTTTGTGGAAAGAATGGATTTGGACTGGACTGGACTGGAACATTTTTTAATTATTTCCGGATTCAGCTGTGTTGTGTGATGAAACTGACTGAAAAAGATTCTAACACACTTAATCTGCAAAATATTGGTCTAAACACCAAGATATATTTAGTGTAACTGGAAAGATTGCCTTGCCTCTCTGTCCTGTGACTATTTGTATCAGGCTCTGATGAGCAAGACAGACGACTGAGCAGTACTTGAGGGCTAGATCTAGAATCAAATAGAGCTATATCAACTTAAAGTTTGGGAGAAAGACCACGCCAGTTACTCCACCTACTTACCGATAACCCCTGTATTTACACTTGCCCTTTCTCTAGCTCTCTCTCTCTCGTAGCCTTGGTCATTCGCAGCCTCTACCTCCCTGCCACCTCTTTACAAATGATGCAGGTGAGTCCGCCCGAGCTCCATGTTCCCGGTGCTTCTAAAGGAACCAGGCATGTGGTGGTGACTTCCCTCAGCTGTCAGAGCTCAGAACACGGAACCAACCATCTCTACGTCGGTAAATGACCAGTTCCAGCCCATCGCGTCCACAGAGTCATCCAGTTCAGAATAAAACATGGCATAATTTGGAGCCGTTGTAGATATGAATGGCAGGTTAATAGGGGGTCTTGTTGGGCTTTGGGAGACAGGGATTAGAGCCAAGTGGAGTTGAGGATGTGAGGGAAGAGGAAGATTTGATAGGATCAATGCTATCACTGATGGAGCCTGAAGCCCTAATTAGACCCTCCTACCCCACTCTTCCTCCTTCTATTTGATCCAGCTTATACATTTTTCCTCTTCCAACCCCAATCCATGAATCAGAACTATTTCCCCGCCAAGACACACAGGAATTAGATGTGTTTTTAGCAGCAGCTAGAGACAGGACAGAAGCTATATACTGGACCTATCATGGTGAGGATGGTGGAGGTGGTGGTGGTGGTCATGGTGCTGGTGGTGATGATTGTGGTGGTGGTGCTGGTGGAGGTAGTGGTGGTGGTCATGGTGCAGATGATGCTGATGGTGGTGGTGGTGGAGATAGTGGTGGTGGTGGTGGTCATGGTGCTGGTGGTGATGATGGTGGTGGTGGTGGTGGAGGTAGTGGTGGTGGTCATGGTGCTGGTGGTGGTGGTGGTGGAGGTAGTGGTGGTGGTCATGGTGCTGGTGATGATGATGGTGGTGGTGGTGGTGGTGGTGGTGGTGGAGGTGGTGGAGGTGGTCATGGTCCTGGTGGTGATGATGGTGATGATGGTGGAGGTGGTGGAGGTAGTAGTGGGGGTCATGGTAAGGATGGTGGAGGTGGTGGTGGTGGTGGTGGTGGAGGTAGTAGTGGGGGTCATGGTGATGATGGTGGAGGTGGTGGAGTCCACCCGTCCGAATGTGTAACACACATCATGGGGTAAGAATGCTAGCTCTCCCTTCTACCGTCAATCTAAAAGGTGTGAATGTAGACATGGAACCAAGGCGTGATTTCTTTAACAGTGCTGGCTCCATCCCCCTCTGTTTTAACACCACCATGCTCCATCCCCCTCTGTTTTAATACCACAACGCTCCACCATGCATGCATCCAATGCAGCCGTTGGATTCAGAATGGCCTGTGGAAATGGGCATATATGACCATTAAAAACCCCATCGAGGTACAGATCATAAATCCCCAAGATTCGCTGAAGTCGACCATGTTCCAGATGTGCATAGTGTGCGTGTGTGTGTGTGTGTGTTTGCGTGTGTGTGTTTGTTTTTGGGATTTTATTTATTTCCCCTGTGTGACACAAATTTAATCAGCCTTTCCTTCTGCCTGGATGAAGGGCAGATTGGCATGTTTCTCTCCACCAATGAGGAACATATAACGTATACTGTATACATATATATATGTATATAGAGAGAGAGAGATTTATATATATATATATATATATATATATATATATAAACACTCATGAAAAGGGAGGCAGTACAGGGGAAGAAAGAAAGAGAATTGTCAGCCATTCGCTTCGAGGCACAAACGGCTCGCTGTAATTACAGACAAGGAAAATGAGCGCTTGGTTTAAGTGGGGACTTAGTTTTGATTGTAAAATTCTGAGCTCATTTTGATTAACATTCATTTTAATGAAACATATGCGTCGGCCTTGCTGAAAACAGTGCTATTGAATAGAATCATTCACTACACATGGAATGGATATCTCGGAAAGATAAAGCCTCGATACTAGGTCCTTTATCAGGTGTGTGTGTGTGTGTGCGTGCGTGCGTGTGTGTGTGTGTTTTAAAAGGGAGGTATATGGTGTTTGTGTATGCATGCATGTGTGTGTGCCTGTGCAAGAGAATGGAGTGTGAATGTAAATTAGGTTACAATGAAGATGGCTCTGTCCTCGCTGCTCTTCATGTTAACCTCTCTCTCTCGCGCTCTCTCTCTCCTTCTTGCTAAGGTTATAGCGTTGATTTCCATATTTGCATAAGTAATAATCCAAAGTACGTCCGTGAATTGACCCATTTCCCATTGCCTCCGGTGTATGTTTCTAGTCTGGTTGAAAGGGCTTCACACACACACACGCACGCGCACGCACGCACGCACGCACGCACGCACGCACGCACGCACGCACACACACACACTGTTTCTATAGAGATGAAGGTCAGGTCAAGTGTCAGCTCTCCATCATCACTCGTTCTTCATTCCTCAGGATTGGGTGATTGACCCTGTGGTGCTCAGCTGGTTAGCTGGTATAGTTCTCTATGGTTAGCTGGTATAGTTCTCTATGGTTAGCTGGTATAGTTCTCTATGGTTAGCTGGTATAGGTCTCTATGGTTAGCTGGTATAGGTCTCTATGGTTAGCTGGTATAGTTCTCTATGGTTAGCTGGTATAGGTCTCTATGGTTAGCTGGTATAGGTCTCTATGGTTAGCTGGTATAGTTCTCTATGGTTAGTTGGTATAGGTCTCTATGGTTAGCTGGTATAGTTCTCTATGGTTAGCTGGTATAGTTCTCTATGGTTAGCTGGTATAGTTCTCTATGGTTAGCTGGTATAGGTCTTTATGGTTAGCTGGTATAGGTCTCTATGGTTAGCTGGTATAGTTCTCTATGGTTAGCTGGTATAGGTCTCTATGGTTAGTTGGTATAGGTCTCTATGGTTAGCTGGTATAGGTCTTTATGGTTAGCTGGTATAGGTCTTTATGGTTAGCTGTGGTAGCTTTGTCTATGATCGGTTGATGGATTGCAACAGATACTTAACGGCACAGAGAGCCCCCAAGAAAACTGCTAAACCAAGAAATCTCTTCCAATGAACAGATTTTAATCCATAGCCTACAGTTGGTTGTGGGCATGCAGTGTAGGGCCTCGACTGTGGGCCCTTACAGGGGCCGTACAGACCGCTGTGGTTAGCACCGGGCCCGCCGTCCCCATTGATGTCTGCATTAGCGGCTAGCGGCTAGCATATAAATGAGCTGGTGTGTGTTGGCTAATGAGGTCTGGTCTGGGGCACATCCAGGGGGAGGTGAGACCTCCCAGACCCCTCTGTTGACCTTTCACGACCCCCCCCCCCCCCCCTCCACCCCATAATGATCAGTCTTGGAGGTCTGACATACCCGGTATCGGCCGCTGGTGAAGTCTGGAGTTGGAGATGTTTAAAAAGAACGTCAAGAAGTTAAGTCAATTTGGAGTTTCTTTCTCTCCCTGTCTCTCTCTGTCTCTCTCCCACTCGCTCTTTCCTTCTCTCTTATTCTGTCTCTGGTGCTTTCTCTCTTTCTATCTCTTTTCCTTGTTAACCAGTGTCTTAGAGCTTTGTGACTGGGATAAAGCCAGTATCTGTAACCACCAACTCTTTCATGACATCTGAATTCACTGGGAGTGGCTTTGGATGAATGAATCCATGATGAATGAAAGTTTAATATTCAAGTGTTTCTATCCAATATGAATATCAAAGCAGAAACAACAGTAAGAACACAGTAAAGATGTAAAACATAAAGAGGCATAAAAGCAGGAAAACAGAGTCACAAACAAAACAAAGAATAATGTCTTCTCTGTTGTAAAAGTAGAAGCTATTAATCCTCATAAAGAGAAAATCAAAGGATTAATGACCAAAACAGAAGTGATAAATAACTACAAAGCAACACTTAAGTCTGACTTACGGCCAACCGACAACCCCAGAAAGCAACATTGCTCTAACCACAGCTACTAATCCCTTTAAAGTGGAAGATGATTAGAAATAGAACAAAGCAGGCATTGAAACACTGACTTCTATCTTTGCTTCACTCAAAATAACTGCAGTTAAACTCAACAAATTGAGTCTTTTGATTCACAATTTCTGTAATTTTAACCATTACAACCATGTTCAAATGTTCTTGAAATCCACATAAAAAAGGTAGGGATGTTGAATACTTTCTTGCAGATGAAACATTTTGGCAAAGGATACCGAAAGGAAGCATGACCGGGAGTCTGGAAGTCTTCCTGTTCCATTTTAAAAGTCCTCATTCTCCACGTCCAATAAATGATGTTACGTTACCTTAACTTAAATGATGTTATGTTACCTTAACTTAAATTATGTTGTGTTTCCTTAACTTGACTCAATGTGTGTATGAGCTGTCCTAAATGAATCAATAAAACATTGAGGCCATCTGTTTAATAATCAATAAAAACCACTAAACAAGCTGAGGCAGTCTTGATCTTCAATAAAGAGAGGATGAGGTTACCCCCCTAGTTTCTTCGACCGTTCCTCCTTGTCTTATCAATGATGAAACATCCCTGCTGTGATACTGTGAGACGGCCTCTAGTTATCACTGTGAGAGGTGCAGTGGAGGCTGAGGACAGAAGGGCCTCTAGTTATCACTGTGAGAGGTGCAGTGGAGGCTGAGGACAGAAGGGCCTCTAGTTATCACTGTGAGAGGTGCAGTGGAGGCTGAGGACAGAAGGGCCTCTAGTTATCACTGTGAGAGGTGCAGTGGAGGCTGAGGACAGAAGGGCCTCTAGTTATCACTGTGAGAGGTGCAGTGGAGGCTGAGGACAGAAGGGCCTCTAGTTATCACTGTGAGAGGTGCAGTGGAGGCTGAGGACAGAAGGGCCTCTAGTTATCACTGTGAGAGGTGCAGTGGAGGCTGAGGACAGAAGGGCCTCTAGTTATCACTGTGAGAGGTGCAGTGGAGCCTGAGGACAGCCTCTAGTTCTACAGGGGAGCAGAACGGTGTATCAGAGGCTGGGGCGGTTTATCACGCGGTCGTAAAGCAACAACCGCAGTTAAAACCTTCAGACACTTACACTCACAGCAACTCCTCCAAACTCTTTAAGATACGACTTTCAGAGGAAAGAAAGACTCAATACTTTAATTAAGGATGGCGTTATCGACTGTAACCAGCCGAGTACTGAAGGGTGTTCTGAAGAAAAGAAAGTAATAAAGAAAACAACTGAAAAGGAGAAAGGAACCATCTTTATCAGTGTCTTTGCTCCTGAGCTCTTCGTTGCTTTATATGACCACAACAAACATCTTTCCTCCACTTTTATGCCTGTATTAAAACATGTTGGGGGTTAGAGTCATTTGGACATGTCTTATGGAGCCTTATGGCATTCTGGTCTCTGGGGACTTCATTCTCAGTAGCAGAAAAGCTAATAAGGAACAAGGTGCTGCCATAATGCAATTCAGTCAGTGCGTGCAGGACCCTTCCAGGATCCAGCCACACATCTCCTTAACCCCCTCAGGTACGTCTCTCTCTCTTCCTGACTTCTTGACCCAAGAATCAAAAGCTAGCCGAGTATTACTGATTAGCGTTTCTATTTTGATGACTTAATGTCTACATTAAGCATGGTTGTTAAAAGCACCACCTAACCCTTGTTGAATTGATGATTTGGTCCAGTGGTTCTCAAACTGTGGTTCTCAAACTGATGCACACATTTAGTGGTACGCAGAGGAATAAAAAATAAATAAAAAACACACAAATAAACATATACAGTACACACACACACACACACAGTATCATTATGTCAGTGCAGATTTGCCACATGGCCGCGGATGGGTCCGGGAGTCATTGCGTTGGGGGGAGGGGCTTGACCTGTCTCCACCCCGGGGGGGCGAGATGACCTACATAGGTGTCACATGATTATTGGTCACATGGTGTGCAGAAGAACCTGTCTACGCCACCGGTGGTCCGACTGCACCACCACCACCACCACCACCTCCTCCATCACCTCCACCATCACATCAAAAGACCTAGCACGGCGTAGCCACCTAGCGTTACCTAGCGACCTAGCGTGGCACAGCCACCTAGCAACCTAGTGCGGCGTAGCGACCTAGCACGGCATAGCAACTTAGCGGCCTAGCGACCTAGTGTGGCGTAGCGACCTAGCACGGCGTAGCTATGCAGGGCTAACCCTGACACTACAGTATGGAGGAGAAAGATAGAGAGAGGCAGAGAAAGAGAGACGAACAGAGAGGGAGAGAGGACAGCTCTGTAGGCCCCGGTCGTCCCTGTCTGTCAGGGCTGCTGTGCTCAATCAATGTCACTCTCTTTAACTCCACTGGTACGCCGACGGAGCTGGAACAGTCGGATAAACTGTGTGTGTGGGGTTTAGAGTGTGTGTGTGTGTGTGTGTGTGTGTGTGTGTGTGTGTGTGTGTGTGTGTGTGTGTGTGTGCGTGTGTGCGTGTGTGCATGCATGTGTATGTGTGTGTGTGTGTGTGTGTGTGAATGAGCGTGTGAAAGAGAGCGAGTGAGTGAACCCAGGGGGGGTAACTGAGAGAATAAGCGTGAGAGCGTGAGAGAGAGAGAGAGAGAGAGAGAGAGAGAGAGAGAGAGAGAGAGAGAGAGAGAGAGAGAGAGAGAGAAAGTGAGCGAGAGGTATCTGTTGAGGAGAGGATGGGCTGAGAGAGAGAGAAACCTTTTAAGAAGGATGCTGTATCTTATTTGTACCTTTTTTGACCTTTTTCATGCTTTGGCGGGCGAACTCAACTCAACGTATGTTTCCCATGCCAATAAAGTCTGTTGAATGGGAAATTGAGAGAGAATGAACAATTGTGTGTGTGTGTGTGTGTGTGTGTGTGTGTGTGTGTGTTTGTAAAGGTGTGTGTGTGTGTGGGGGGGGGGGGGGTGTTTAGAAGTAACCATGGTTACTCCTGGTGGAGCTGGTGAGCTCTGGCATTCTTCCAGGAGCCCAGAGAGACGTCCCATCTCCAAGATTTGAGCCAGCCACTCTAAATAAGATTACATTTTATATGTGGCCACCCTCTGTGTGTGAGTGTGAGTGTGTGTGTGTGTGTGTGTGTGTGTGTGTGTGTGTGTGTGTGTGTGTGTGTGTGTGTGTGTCCAACACTTGACACCAGCAGGCGATGCCTCTGCCGGAACCCACAGGCCTAATAGAGAGAGAGCGAGCGATGGTTTCATTGGTTGTCCATTACCGCACTGCTATACGCACACACACACACACACACACACACACACAGTATTTGAGAAGGTATAGAGAGGGAGAGGACTAAACTGGTTTACAGAGGTAAAAGAAAATCTATTACTTTGGTTATCATGTTTTCATTTAGTTGCAGTTGAGGAAATGTTACACAAATGTCCACGCAATACAAAATGGCCACTGCAGGCTCCGTGAAACTGTTGCCTTAATTCAATTCCCAGAGACCCTTGTGTGAGGGTGAACAAACACAAATGAAATGGTTACAAAAAACAGGGCTGTTCTCTCTATGTGCGTGTGTGTGTGTGTGTGTGTGTGTGTGTGTGTGTGTGTGTGTGTGTGTGTGTGTGTGTGTGTGTGTGTGTGTGTGTGTGTGACGACCCTTTTCACATTAAGAGCATGAAAATAATTTGTCTGCGGCGAGTGAGATATTCTACTCTGGGGAAAAAAGGAAAAAAACGTCTTGAAGTGTGATTCCGTCCTTGAGGCCTTTCCTCTCCATCTCCAGCTCTCTCCCTCTCAATCTCTCAGCATCTGCTCCATGAATGCTACCTGTTCTCATCTCTTCACAGCTGTGACCCCTAAAGCATTCACTGCAACATTTACTGATTTCAGTTCCCTACAGAGTGAAACAAGTTGTTACAAATAATAATAAATAAAAGAGAAGAGACACTGATACAGGATTGGCCTATATTCACTGTAACTAACTCCACTAACGAAATACTATACTATATACTACTGTACTATATTCATCGTAACTAACTAAACTAACTAAATACTATACTATATACTACTGTACTATATTCACCGTAACTAACTAAAATAACTATATACTATACTATATACTACTGTACTATATTCACCGTAACTAACTCAACTAACCCTATACTATACTATATTCTACTATACTATAATCACTAACTAAACTGACTATATACTATCTTACTAAATTACTATACTACTATACTATATTCTACAACTATACTATACAAGACCTCCTATTGTAAAGCATGTGGCTATCTGTACCACACTTTACTATAAGATACGTCTATTGTAAAGTAGTTATCTATATCATACTTTACTATAAGAGGCTACTATTGTAAAGTGTAGCTATCTATACCATAGGCCTACCATACCATATGTTACTACAACATACAAAACCACACTCTTTTGTTAATGCATCCGTGTAGCGTGTACCACAACACAACACAACACAACACAACACATCACAATATTACATTGATGCTCACTCCTGCTGCCAGCCAGTGTTCCTGTCCTCTCCACTAGGGACCGGACAGACGGACAGCCGACCCTATCCGTCCAAAACCCTGCATCTCGCCCTTAGATAATTACCCGGAGCTAACCCTATAGGAGATGAATACCTTGAGATATTGTTTTTCCTCCATGAATAAATGCAGTTTCAAATAAGACGAATAAATACTAAATGTAATGGACATGTTTACAGTTTGTTGGCTTTAGTTGGTGGCTCAGTTATTTATTCGCTTGGCCCCCTATAAGTGGGCACATGCTGACACCTAGTGGTGATGCATATTATAGCGCTAAACTCCATGAAAGGATTCAAGATAATATCGACCTCAGATGTTGGGTACGGATTGTGCTATAGATGTTGTGCTTACGGTGTCCTGCCGCCGGAGGTTGCTCTTGGTCAAGGAAGTGGACTTCTGCTGCAGGTGGACGAGACGGGAAGAAGGAAGGCTCTCTGTGGATGTACCTAGAGATCACGTAAAATATCCTTAAATGTATTCGTGTTGGAGGTTATGACGGAGCCCTTTGATGTCAATTCATTTAGTATATGCTTTAGACCACATGATTCCACATCAATACCTAATTGGACCATTTCTTCCACACATGGAGATGGCCTCTTTGGCCAAAGAGACCGACGGTTTACCTGGTGTGTTCGAGATGCCTGTAGGCGTGGCTCATTTACCACCCCGCCCATTTCCAATATAAACTGAATTCTCACCTAAAGTAGACACTAACCCTAACCATAGAGTCGCTTCATGAACTTGGCACGTTGACCTCTGAGTAAACCACGAGTTGAACCTTTACCTCTTTTATAATAAGGTGAGAAATGAGAACTAATGAGAACAAGTTGTAATGAGAACAATTTATATGTTAGAAGCACTAACATATCTATTCGATTTTTGCTTTTTATTATGTTATTTTTTATTCATTTATCTTGTATTAACGTATATAATAATACCTAAATAAATGGAGGTTTGATTGGGGCTATGGTTAAAACAAAGGTATGTTACAAAACATGTAGTTTGCTGTTTATTCAGTCGATTCATATGAGGCTCTAGTTTATATGGTTATTAGTTAGTTAATAAGTTAGTAAGTTAGTTTCGATTTCACAATTTTACCGATGACGTCGGGTCACGTGTTGACGTCTTCACCTTTGCTCCACTGAAGCACCAGAGGAGAAGGAGGAGGAGGAGCGGCCAGCGGTCTGCTGGTTGGTCCGTCATTGTTTTCCGTGAAGTGGTACAGGAAGTAGAGACGGCTGCTGATTGGTCCGTTCCTGTCAACACTAACCCGTGGCAGTGGTGAAGGAAGTAGTAGACATGGCCGGTCGACTGTCCCTGGCCGAGGTGGACCTCTGCTGCACCATTTGCTGCGACATCTTCAGAGACCCCGTGGTGCTCCAGTGCAGCCACAGCTTCTGCTCCGGCTGCCTGCGGGACTACTGGGCGCACCGGGGGGGCGGACGGGACTGCCCGCTGTGCCGGAGGGAGTCGGCCGACGAGCCGGTGCCCAGCCTCACCCTCCGGAACCTGTGCGAGGGCGCAGAGCCCTCGTCCTTATCGTCGCCGCCGCCGGAGGAGCTGTACACCGACCCCGGGGAGATGTGCCCCCTCCACGGGGAGCGGCTGAAGCTCTTCTGCCGGGACGACCGGGAGCCCATTTGCGTGGTCTGCCTGACGTCCCGGAGACACGGGGGGCACGACTGCTGCCCTGCGGGCGAGGCCGCCGGCGACCTGAAGGTACTCCTGGTTCAGTGGCTTCGGTCTAGGGTCAGACATAAACTAACCCTAACGATGCTATCACGTCTGATCCCTGACAGACGTAAGATGTAATATATTGGAGATGGGCTTGTGATCGTAGAAACCAAAAGATAACAACAGAAACCGAACAATAATAATAACAACATGGAACATAACCACAACACACGTCAGGCTTTGACTGAAGTTATCTCTGTTGATGAATGGCGGTATTGTATCGTACAGGTGTCTTATAAAAAACACTGTTATTGTTTATATCAGAGGTGTACACAGTGAGCTTATTGGTGAATGGATCTAACCCCTGACCCCAACTGTCCACAGGAGGACTTGAAGACCTCCCTGAGCACGCTGCACCAGAAGATGGTGGAGTTTGAGAAGACGAAGCAGAACTACGCAGACACCTCAGCGCATATCGAGGTGAGGGTCTTCATCGGCCACCCACAACAACACGACCACCTGTGTGGAGCACAGTTAGTGTTTGGAGCCGAAAGGTACTGGGTTCCACCCCGCAATGTCCACAGCCTTCCTGTGTTTAACATCATTGATCAAGATGGCCTTACCTCCCATCTGCTCCGCAGTGACATTCACTCAGTTGTTTTGTCAGTGTCTGCCAAATGACTAAACAGTAACATTTTTTTAATTGATTTATCTGTCAATCGCTTTAATTTAGTTTCAGAATTGTCGTACATATTGGCAAATGCCTGTGAGCACGCACGGCATTGCTATCATATCTTAATGTTCAGGCCGAGGGCTGTGCTAATGCTAACTGGTGGTAGCGTTGCACTACAATGATACAGTGTTGTTGTGACCCCCGTTGTGTGCGGCCAGCTCAGCATGCTCAACGCTCACCCCCTTCCAGGTGCAGGCCCAGTTTGTGGAGCGGCGGATGCGCCAGGAGTTCCAGGAGCTGCGGGACTTCCTGGACGGGGAGGAGCGGGCGGGCCTGCAGACGCTGAAGCAGGAGCAAGCGGAGAAGAGCGGGGTGGTGAGGAGGCTGACGGAGGAGCTGGAGGTCAACATCTCGTCTCTGTCCGACGCCATCGCGGCCCTGGAGGAGGAGATGGCCCTGGACGGAGTGCCTCTCTTGCGCGTGCGTCTCTACGTTATCTGTTGTTATTTTTACATTAAATCTGAGTCATTCAGCTGACCATTCAGTCATTCCCTTGACCTTTCTTTCAGTCATTCCCTTGACCTTTCTTTCAGTCATTCAGCTGACCATTCAGTCATTCAGCTGACCATTCAGTCATTCAGCTGACCATTCAGTCATTCACTTGACCTTTCTTTCAGTCATTCAGCTGACCTTTCAGTCATTCAGCTGACCTCTTCGTATCCAAGATGACTATCTGCAGTAGCTTCAACCTGCTGGCCATGACCCTTACCTAGGTCGGAAAGTCCATCCCAACTTTCATCTGCCTTCCCAATATAGTACACGTTATTTATAGCTACGACACCACACTGAGTTATGCTAACCCTCAGTCTCCAGTCTGTGTGTGTACATACAGGACTTTGTATGTTTGTTTCTTGACCAAAATGCCCCATAAGAAATCTCCTGTGACCCCGTATACATATCAGATGACCCCAAGTAGCGTCCCGCCCCCCCCCCCGTCCCCATGTTGGCAAACGATAACTTGGAGTGACTTCAAAGACATTTAGGGGTAAGTAGGGGCTAGAAGCACCCAGGTCACTACACTCTGGGTTCATCCCGAACGTCATCACCCCCCACCACAATGAGTAAAAATGTAAGCCCCAATGAACTGCCTGTATTAGGGTTAGCCTTAGCCTCTGTATTCACTGTCAAGTCTTTTGTATGAGAACTGTCCTCACTAAATCCAATAGATGATGTTCGAGTATCATCTAACCATGTATTCCATTTTGCCAAATCATGTTTTTCAGAAATGCAAGAACAGCAGCGTTGGAAGGTAAAAGTCCATGTATTCGTTCTCCATTTCTGCATGTTATGTCTCCATGTGGTCACTGTGCTCTATTTCTTCATCACTTAGGCTACTTTAGTAGTCATCACTTAGCCATCACACAAAGACTTCCAAAAGTCACCTTGTTTTCAAACAGTCATGTCTAAGGTCCTTGGGTCGTATGGGACAGAGCGTGTGGACGCTCTGTCGTGTGGTCGTGTGGACGGCTGGACAAAAGGGTTAACCCAAACCCTATACCTTTAGGTCATCATCATGAAGCCCTTACTGAGTCCCTTCTCCTCCTCCAGGGCCGCCCCCCCAGAGTGTGCTGCTATGCCTGCAGGAACCCTGATCGACGTGGCCCAGTACGTGGGTTCGCTGCAGTACTCTGCGTTGGTGGGGATGCACAAAATGGTCCGTTACAGTAAGTGTCTAACCCTGCAGAACGGCAGCACAGTGACCATCAGCAAGGTTGTAGTGACTATAGGTGATCCCAGCCTGTGTAATCAAGGGGTCAGAACCCAGATCAGTTCATTAAGCAACATTGTTTCGGGTCAGAACCCAGATCAGTTCATTAAGGAACATGGTTTAGGCAGGGCTTGAACCCGGGACCTTCTGTCTGCTCCTCACCTCCCCCCCCCTTGTGGTTCCTTCTCCCCCCCCAGCGCCGGTGACCCTTGACCCCAACACCGCCGCCCCCTGGCTCCGCCTCTCAGACGACCTCACGGAGGTCAGCGACACCGACGACCGGCCGAAGCTCCCCGACAACCCGGAGCGCTTCGACCGCGACGCCGGCGTGCTGGGCCACCGCGGCTTCTCCTCGGGCTGCCATTGGTGGGACGTGGAGGTGGGCGGGAACACGGCCTGGGTGGTGGGCGTGGCCGGCGAGTCGGTGAAGCGGAAGGAGAAGGTGGCGTCGGTGCAGAAGAACGGCTACGTCACCGTGTACTTCTACCACGACATGTTCTTCGCCGGCACGTCGCCACTGACACGGCTCAACCTCAAGTCGCGCCCCCAGAGGATCCGCGTGAGGCTGGACTACGACAAGGGGCGGGTCTCGTTCCACGACGCCGACCGGAACCTGCTCATCTACTCCTTTAAGCACAGTTTCAGCGAGAAGGCGTACCCCTACCTCTGGGTAGGCTGCAAGCTGTGTCCCCTGAAGATCACGGCGGGGGAGGGGGTGCTGAAGGTGGTCGAATGATGTGGAGGATTGTGTTACAAAGCAATCTAAATCTTCTCTGGGGGGGAATTAACAGCCTTGGCCAAAGCATTCCTGTTTACAATGTAAGTTGGGTGTGTGTGTGTGTGTGTGTGTGCGAACATTTGCGTATTAACAAAACATGATTGTATCTTCATCAAATGAGTAATGGTCTTCAGAAGACAAGACATTGTGTCAATAACAGAATAATATAAATCTTATAAAATAATATAAATCAGTCTTCTCAATATCGTTTAATGTTTATTGGATGCCACCAAATCCTACTCACTGCACCTTTTAACGTAAAATCCTGCACTATTTCTTTGCTTTTCAGTATTTGCAGATAAAAATCGAAATAAATTTTGCTTTCGAAAATCTTTTTAAAACGCTCTAATTTTTTTATGGACATCCAACTTAAGAAAATAAAAAGTTGCATATTTTGTTTGAAATCGATGTTAGAAAGAGACAGTTAATAACGGCTAGCTTAGTTTGTGACCCAGTTAACTGCTTTGACCTTACTATTGATCAACGGGGAAGGTTTCTTCCTTCAAAACAGATTTGTCAATTATTTTGCTATCGATTCCAACCATGCTGCAGAGAAGATTGGTAAACCTGAGAATACTGGTAGACCATTCAGTGGTATTTCTAAATATTTAGAAATACAGTTGTGCTTTTTGCAAAGAATTTGCAAATATCTTTTCAATGAAATTATTTTTTTCTGTTTGTCTCCACTTTCCACCGAGGTGGCTTTTACTGGGCTGGGACACAGGCAGGCTGGTGATGTTGGGAACCAGTTTAGTGTAGAGTTTGAAGGTAGATGAGGCAGGAGATCTCCGGGAGTGTGCGGCGATGGCCGGTTTAATCCGTTGCACAGCGATTGCTCAATGTGCAAAAGGGGATTGACTCACCTGTTGCACATTAAGCAATCGCCACCCTGTGGAAGTATTACCATGGTGCGGCAGATAGAGCTACACTATATAGCCTACACTACATTTCTATCTTAGAAAGTACAACTCATGTTGGTTTCATTTATTTTCTGTTCACGTGGAATGCAATAAAGTACATGCTTGGTGACCTTCAAGAGGTGGACTACTGGCGATTATTACATTCTTGCAAAATGCAAATAAGGGGCTACCTGAATAGCAGCTGAATGGAATACAAATCCATCCTGGATGGCGAGGCTATAGCAGATAGCCTACAATAATGAAGAAAACCAAAGATGAGACAAAGACAAAATATGGACACGTTTAATGTTTTATTTAAAAAAAAGTTATAACAGTTTATTTTATACACAACTATTTAAGAGGTTATAAGCCTATTGACAGAGAGCCCTCATGCCCACTTCACAATGCAAATATGAAAAACGAGAAGAGCAGGAAAACGGTAAAGAAAAAAAAAAAAGACCAGGGACGGATTTTTAACAATTAAAACAAAAAAACTTTAGATCCTTCCCAAGTATCACACACAAGGTACCAAATACAGTTACTATAAAAAAAAATTAAATAACAACCAGCAGTTTTCCATTGTAAGTGTGGCTTCTTCGCCCTCTAGTGGCAACAGTCGGCCAGCACAGGACGCAACCACTCCGCCAACAAAGACGAGATTTGGGAGGTGCGCACGCTGATCAACCTCAACTCCACGCGAGAAGCATGCAGGTGCACAGGAGATGTACAAACCAACACAAGCGTGTGTGTGTGTGTGTGTTCCTTTTTTTTTTTTTTTTTAACCGGCAGGGTGTGGGTGTGTTGTACAGATATACTTTGTTGTGTTGTAGGCAGCAATACGTCCATCGAGCATCTTGAGAATGATAATCGTTTATCTACCTTATTAACAAAAGAGGAAACAGGAAGGGGGGGGGGGGGGGCACAAAAGCATGTCAAATTCGATAACACATTAAAAATATTGCAACCAAAATAAATCTAATCTGTAAGGGAAGCATACTGATTAACTGGGCATCGTTATTTTGTCCTCTAATCAATGTTATAAATGATGAAACCCAAACAAACCACAAAGGCTGAATAAGTCTCTCGCTGCAGCTTACTTAGTTTGTGCGAAGAGAGAAAGGGATAAAAACAAGCAATTATAATTACTAAACTACACCAGCTCTAATGTGGTCCGGTGGATTGCTTTAGTTCTATTTTTGAGGGGGAGGGTTAACATAATAATAATGATAACATTATGAGGGCTATTGTCACTTTTCTCTGGTGCTGCTGTACCGAAAGCAAATGCATTGGTTTTATTACAGAATACGGCAAAAATTAAAAGTCAATCAAATTAACAATTGAATTCCTATCGCAACACTTTTAAACAGATTAAATATAAATGAGGTTCGGCGTACTCTTCGCACTACAGTGGGAGCATTCTAAACGACATTCTACATGACAAAATAAAAATGTAAAAGATGTTAACAGGCAGCTTAGGGGAAAGCAGGAGCCGTTTGTGCCATGGAAACATGTATCCAATGTGCTGTGCCTCCATTTTGCAGGTTGACGTTAGGTGTCTTTCAAACACTAATACAGGCGCTGAACTACTCAAGTCAGACATCAAGATGGAAACGTACAGCCATGGACAAACCCCTACAACATAGCAGTAGTATGACACGCTACCAATCGTCGATAACAATCGTGTTGTGTTTTGCAGAAACATTAAGTCCCATTACAGAGCCTTTGAATCATGTAAACTTGTGCACTGAAAATACTGTTAAAAAAAAAAAAAAACTGAAAAGGTGAGTGGCTCATCTTGTGATAAGAAAAAGAAAAAGGAAAAGGTATTTGATGTGCTTTCAGGCAGAACTGAAGATGTAATTATCACTGCCGTGCGCGAACACACGCACGCACACGCACACGCACACACACACACACACACACACACCTCAGGTAGGGAAGTCTATATGGAGTGTCATACATGGACCAAGAAACTGACAAACAAATCAAGAATTGAAAACAGAATCTGATTGGATGATGACTCCCTTATCAGAGAGTTTCACAACAAACTAGCTAACTACAACTGTGATGCGGCCACGTAGTCACGTTAACATGTTTGCAGAGTTCGGCAACTCTTTGCCGTTGTTATCGGTTCTCCACCTTTTTGTTTGCGTTAATCTTGCGTTATTTCACTGCATGGTTTACGATCCGAAAAAACGTCATGTTTCAATTCCAAGCCACAGAAGCCGACATAAGCTAAACCAAAACTCCTTGTTTTTTTGTTTCTAAACTGTACAATCTCTTGGAAAACTTCAAAAGAATAATCACACCTCTTTTAACAGTCAAACTGTGAGCGACCATGTGGAGGGAAAACAATATCTATGGTTGGTTTCTAACACTGTGCTTTAGTTTTTTTTCACACTTTGTTTTTTACCCTTTATAGTTGGGAAACGTTGATTGGATTTCATCCATGTTCACCTTCTTCTTGTGAGGAGGCAGACGAGGGTGAAGGTCCCAACTAAAAATATATATGAAATAATAAATTAATCAAAAGCTCAAAACAATCAAAACCCGTGGTTTGTGACTGCAATTAAAATTAAAATTAAATTTGAGAGGCCAGGGTTGCCTAGGTGATCCGGCTGCTTTGGCAGCTAAAACTAAACAACTGTTTTGGTTTATGATTCTGCATTTTTGGAGTTGGACGAGGCATCGAAAGAGAGAGAGAAAGAGATACTGTGCACTATACAAAATAGGTGCTATACACACACGACAGCACACACAGAAGAAAATATCTTTCAGGTGACCAGGGTGGGCCAAATAAAGCAGGAACACCAACTTATGAGGAGGCGTAGAGATGAAATCCAATCCACTGCCCTCTCTTTCCGCGTATTTCCCTGGGACTT
>NC_140288.1:13201104-13326104 GCF_964030765.1 Micromesistius poutassou
ATATCTATACATACTTTTCTATTCATTAAACTGGACACCAACCTCCAAGTTGCTCTTTAAATAATAATACTCATTGGATTTATATAGCGCTTTTCTAGATACTCAAAGACGCTTTACAGAGTGAACAAAGTTTAAATAATTTAATAAGAACGTATATTAGTAAAAAGATTTTTAAAAAAAAGGAGGAAGGGGAGAGAAGGGATGGAGGTCATGTGGTGAAAGAAATCTTAAAAAGTTTGTTTTTGAGGGCTCTGTTCAAACGGTAGGGCGTGTGTCTAAACCATGACGCCCAGGCGTCGCAGTGCCCCAGGGGCCCGAGGCTCGAGCTGGGGCAGAAAACCGCAGTTTTGCATCCGTCTACCGGGTGTCACTGTCGGGCCCCATAAAACGCACCGTAAAGAAAGATGAGATAAAATGGGAGGAGAAGCGACAAAAAAGCCTGATGACGGCAAAGAGAGATCTGGCGGGGGTTTAACGGACGCTGTGCTGGGAACGTGGCGCGTCGACACTCTCCGGTTAACTCTTCTCTGGCTCCGTTCCACGCGGAGGCCTTTTAAAAACGACCGAGGCGGGCCAGAGCAGCTGCGGTCCAGGGGACAAAGGGAGGACTGGAACAAAAGATCTAATTAAGAAGAAGCCCGGCGGATGATGGCGAATCATCGTCTATCGCCTTTCGCATCGACGGGAAATTAATTTGACGCCGCGCCACCGCGAAGGTCGCGGGACTTCAGGTCCAGTGTAGTCTCTGTTCTTCCGACTCTCAATGGAGCGTGAACGGGGAGTGAAATGTTAACAGGGCTTGTGTTTGAAAAGGCTGGGTCTGACGTCCTGCCTTGCATTTCCATATAGCCCAACGTAATGCGTCAGAGATGATTCTTATCAGTAGGATTCTGAATATTCCTGAGTGCGCATATGATAAACTGCTTAATATTCCCCAGCCCCTCGACACAAACACAACCACGGGAGTGAAAATCACTCACATACAGCGTTCTTTCAGCTCAAATGACGCTTCACCAAATCAAACAGCGGCGAGATGATTCTGAGCCAAGTGTAATCAAAGACACCATTTTGGGTTTCCACCTCCACAGTGAGACAGCCGTACCTTAGGATGCCCAGAGGGAATGAATGGAGCACATCTGCCAACCATATCCTCACAAGGCCATTCATATTATTCAACGGTTAGGCCAGACTAGAGAGTGTGTGTGTGTGTGTGTGTGTGTGTGTGTGTGTGTGTGTGTGTGTGTGTGTGTGTGTGTGTGTGTGTGTGTGTGTGTGTGTGTGTGCGTGCGTGCGTGCGTCAACAAATGAATGGGCTATATAAAAAGGAGGAAGAGCCATGGCAAGGTGTCAAGGGAGGGAATGCCTGAGAGAGTGAGTGATGGTGTAAAGGTGGTGTATGGGCGGGGGTTGGGGGGGGGACAATGGGAAGATTAGAGACCAGCATAAGAGACAGAGTGAAGCATTGACTTGCCATTATGAGCATACGAATTGCTTTCGCTCCCTCCCTCCCTCTCTCTCTCTCTCTCTCTCCCTCCCTCCCTCCCTCCCTCTCTCTCTCTCTCTCCCTCCCTCCCTCTCTCTCTCTCCCTACCTCCCTCCCTCTCTCACCCTCCCTCTCGCTTAGTGTCTCTCGCTCGGAGTCTTGCCGACATTGAATCATTGCTGACAGGGAAAATGTATCGTGACCCTACAGGTTAAAAAGGTATTAGCTCATTAGTTCTCCCTTCACGTCCTGATTAAGTGGATTAGGGCCGGTGTCAGGCCAGTGTCTCAAGCCACTGCAGGACTCTAGGACACTCTGCATGCACACCTTTGGATATGCTATTTTCACACTAGCATATGCTGCATGCACACACTAGCATATGCTGCGTGCACACACTAGCATATGCTGCGTGCACAAGCTAGCATAAGCTACACAAACACGCTATTATAAGCTGCGTGCACACACTAGCATACGCTGCATGGACGCGCTAACATACGCTGCATGCACAGGCTAGCACATGCACAGGCTAGCACACACTGCATGTACGCGCTTGCATCGCGTAGAACAAGGTTTTGTTGAGTCAAACAAATCGTGTAAAGTAATACGTACAGATATGATGCACATCAATGCCTCCTACCATACCATGGCAGAGTTACTCACACACTCGCACAACACACACACACACACACACACACACACACACACACACACACACACACACACACACACACACACACACACACACACACACACACACACACACACACACACACACACACACACACGCCTACCGTAAAGCGCCGTCCACGTCTGGTTGATGACATCTAAGCACACTGTCCCTGACCTGGAGGAGAGAGGGAGGAGAGAGGGAGGGGAGCACACGGCGGTGACGCATCAGGAGAAGCATGTGGCCAGAGGCATGTTGACGCATTCAACCGCCTCAACCCGGCAACAGATTGAGTCAACAAGCAATGTATGGGACAAGCAGGACGCATCATACACTGGTGTCTGATATCAGCCCCAACGCAGCAGGTATTAAAGCCCAGAGCGTACAAATGAAACACACACACACACACACACACACACACACACACACACACACACACACACACACACACACACACACACACACACACACACACACACACACACACACACACACACACACACACACACACACACACGAGAACGAGAACGAGAACGGTATTGTTTCACAGTTTATTATCTCGTATCTGTCCTGCCACGGCTGTGCGCTTTATGATTTAGAGGTTGGCGTTCAGATCACTATTGGCACCGGCAGGTATCTGCTCAACTCACTACTCGTCACACCATGTAGGTGTAGAGCTGTGGGAGGAGGCACTGCAGTCTTTACTCTGCTGTCCTGTAACATGATGAGGGCCTTCGCTTCATGAGAGAATGCACACCGTCCAAACTGACCGCTACATCTATTTTGTTCTGTCTATCTATGTTGTTTCTTTAGAATGAGATGTGGGAGATAAGGGTTTTTTGTCTTTTTGGCCTTTTTGTGCCATTATCAACACCATCTATTACGGCTTCTGCAATCATTGATTTCATGTGTTAAAAAAAAAAAAAAAAAACAGCCAACATAACAATGGCTCCTCAAAATGCATGGCACTTACGCTTCGTCGATGTTGGGATGAAAGATCTTATTCATGAATCCTGCAAAGCAGAGGCAGAGAGAAGACTGAAGTGGGACACGGCGCAGTGGATGGAGACACACGGCAACTAGCCTTGAACCAGGGAGACCCAAAGCGGACGCCGGGCGGAGGCCTACCTATCGATGGTGATTTGAACGGGTATTTGTCGGGAAGATCGACGCGCACCTTCCACACGCCGCCCTCATACGGCGCTGGGCGAGAGAAAGCAGAACACAAAACACAGGTGATGCCACGAGAAGAATATAACATTGTTAGAGAGAGATAGAGATAGAGATAGAGATAGATATAGATATAGATATAGATATAGATATAGATATAGATATAGAGAGAGAGAGAGAGAGAGAGAGAGAGAGAGAGATAGATAGATAGATAGATAGATAGATAGATAGATAGATAGATAGATAGATAGATAGATAGATAGATAGATAGATAGATAGATAGATAGATAGATAGATAGATAGATAGATAGATAGATAGATAGATAGATAGATAGATAGATAGATAGATAGATAGAGAGAGAGAGAGAGAGAGACAAGCATGAAGGAGGAGAGGAAGAAACAAGCGTGATCGACAGTACGTCAGGATTCGTCAAACAGGTCGGCCATCAGACTCACTTCATGTCCAGGACATCAGACGTATAGCCAGAGTCCGTATTTCCACCGTATTTATACACTTTGATGCTGTGGTAGTTTGGTATACTTGGAATTTGTAATAGTTTTGTGCGCTCTGATGTTTTTCGGCACTCTTTCTCTGTCCAAAAATAGATCGCCAGCACCGCCCCTCACGAAGGTTCCTTTTTTCAGATTCTTTGAAGTGATGTATTTTAGCTTTGGTTGAGTTCCTCAGATGACTGCTTCTTCATCATCAGTTGGGTCTGACGGCCCGGAATAAGAGGAAAAGACAAGTGTGATTCCATATAGGCAGTGTGTGGGCCTGTGTGTGTGCATGTGTGTGTGTGCATGCGTGCACACACACACACGGGTACAGAATGTTCCGGTCTCCCAAAATAAATCTGCGTAACTGGAGCCCCGTGGCCTGCCGCGTGCACGTGCGCGTGCACGTCGTGCACACATTAGTACGTAAACGAACAGGTTACAAGGAGCTCCAAGGGGTGTCGGAAAATATTCTTCATATCGGAAAATCGGCGGAACCGATTTCAGAAGGCCTGTTAACGGTTTGCCCAATAAAGACGCATATCAGCATATCTCCCAACATCTGCCACACCCACACAGATGTTGAAAACTCCGCCACGAAGGAGAGCTATTTCCTGCCGTTCCCCGTTGTGCACTCCACTAAAACCGTCTGTTCTTTTTCTACGCTTTGTGGAGACGGAAACCCCTCTGGAAGTGGTCTACGCTCCCCTGATCCACCCCGGTGAACCCGTCAGAGCGGCCTGACACAGGACAGCTCGCTTCCTCTGGGGTTCGCTTCCTCCTTTGCGGTCGGTCCTCTGGAGCTCGAGGGGCTCTGCTGATGCCTCCGATAACCTTATGGAACGTTATGCTCCGTTTTCACGGCGACGCGTCCTGGAATGTGTTCCAGAACTCGGAATGCTTTGTTTGAGGTCGGATGAGGAAAGGGAGTTGCGCTGCGGATGAGATTGAAAGGAAGACTTTGGAATTCCCCCCCCAAATAACTCATTCTGGATATGAAAACCACCCTTTTGCCTTTCCACTGTATAAAAAAGGTTAGGGGTCACGATAATATGTTGGTAAAAAAATAAGCAAAATCAGTTTGAATGTTTTGTAACACGTGAACATTACACTGTCCTTGTTACAGTCTAGTCAAGTCAAAGTCAAGTCAAACAAAGTAAGTACACTTGTAGTAAGCAATGTGACCACATGTACCCCCATATGTGTTCAAATGATGGAACAGCCTGTAACCCTAACCCTACATGGTGTAGTTAGGGTAGTGTGGAACACGCTTTTTCGTCAATAGCCTCTTTCACACGTCTTTCCCTCCTTTTCTACATGTAAATGGGAACAGGGGTTGTTGTTCCAGAAAATCTGCAACGCCAATTTGCCGGCTCAAGACCTAGGGACATTGCCTAATTGCTGCAGATACGGCAGCGTTGTGAATTAAAGCAGGAACATTGGGAGAGGCACGGCATGTCCGTCGGACATAAGACGCCGTCAGCGAGAGAGCCAATCACAAGACTCCACTGATGCCATAAATGAATCCGCAACAGTTTACGCCAATGCTTTTCGGTTGATTCGATAGCAATATCAACACAGCTTATTTTGTGTGCAAACAAGCTCCTTTTTTCAAGGATCGCTGGAGACTGGACAGATTCCAACATAATGGAGCTCCTCTCAGTCCACCCTATACCACCACCTCCATATGCTATGTGAATGTAGCTTCATGTGGGAAGAGTGAAAATCAATAGCGTTTATTTTAGCCTCTGTGTAAAATGTCATTTTGCGGGAACTAGGCGTGAAAGAAGCTTATTCCGAACCCCTAACCACATGGTGTGTTACATGTTGTTACATGCTTATTTACACAGTACACACTACCTGGAATTACTAAAGACAACCTAATGTGTAGCCAAACCTTTGAACCCAAACACAACAAAGCCAATGAACCAAAGAAGAAGAAAAAGAAACACTTACTGCCTTGAGGTCCGAAAAACTTTACTACAAACTCGTTGAGTCCGCTGAGGATGGTGACTTCATGCTTGCTCTCGATGCTGGAAATGTGTGTTAAGGAACAGGACACATGAACACACAGGCACACACACACTAACACACACATCCACACACTAACACGACACATCCACACACTAACACGACACATTTGGAACTAATTTAGGACGTCTCCCTGGTGATTCTTTCATCTGATCACTCAGAGTACTCATGGTTACCAAGGTGAGAAATGAATGAATAACAACATCTACATAACCCCCCCACCGTTCCCAGCCCTGGGAATAGGAATGTTCTCAAAAATGAAAACACACACACACACATGAATAATTTGCTACGTTCCAATTATCTGTAAACTAAACTAAATCTCAAGCCTCTCTCTGAAATAAGACGGTATCTAACAACTGTTAGATTTGCAACAGCTTTTTTCTGTTGAATGATGTTCTTCGCTAAAGCAATGGGTGTCAATGTACAACCTTGAGGTAATAACACAACACGGGTCGCCCTGTGTAATCAGTGGAAAGCCTTTTTACATATCATCTTTCTTAAGAATGCAGAAAGGCAAACGTGACCCAGCAGAAGCATGATGATCTCTATGGGCTAGTTAATTGGCTGTCTAAAGTACGCCAAAGTGCTGTAAAAACAACGTTAATAGAACAGAGGGTGTTAATGAGAAGGTTCTGACTCTGTCACAACAACACTTGAGTCGCGAATGACACATCTTCGCAATCATTCGCAGGAAATAGCCTTGTGACTCGGGACCGTGCAAAGCGATTGCTGAGCTTGGAAAGGCTGTACTGCCTCTACCTCTTTACCAATATACGCCGCTGTGTTGCCACGGTCAAATGCTGTCGTAACCCACAGTGTCACCCGTTGGTTTTCAGGACCATTTTGAGGGTATGGATTTGCCTTCAAAAGAGCATCACCACCCTTCACGTGAATGCATCCTCCGGTATTACTGCCACGCGTATGTCCTGGAGACTTATCCCTCTACAGTCATCATAAGGAGATAATCTCCTGGGGGGGGGGGGGGGGGGGGTGGTGGGAGGGAGGGAGGGTGCGCTAGAGAGAACAAAAAAAACAGCAAAACCCTGAAATATAAGCAAAAAATGCAGAGAGACAGCTGGTGGAACACAACATAATAAAGGTGACCACACAAAAGGTAGGAGGGAGAACCAAGAGGAATGGGTACAACAGACCAAACCAACAGTTCTTTTCTGTGCTACGGCGTAGCACAGAAGCTGGCTTCTGTCAGTGCCCTGACGGGACTCTGTGTGTGTGTGCGTGTGCGTGCGTGCGTGCGTGCGTGCGTGCGTGCGTGCACTTGTGTGCGTGTCATTAGTGGCGGTGCTGACCCTCACAGGGTTAAATCGAATCAAGGGTTATTTTAAGCTTGGGCTGGATCTGTGCAGGGCACACAGAATCCTCCAGCTTCCTCCAGGGATGTGTGCCGCCGTCTGAGCGTACACAGAAACTCTCCCTGGAGCGATCCCACTCCCGGCTCAACAGGGTGAAACCAACTAACAAGGGTCCAGCCAGGCTGAGTGTATGTACGAACCAACCAACGTAATGACACTCCCTGACCCTATTGCAAGCCTGATCACATTCTGGAACAACCAACCTGCCTGCCTGGTCCGAGTAGTACGTGGGCGTACCCCACTAGACGAGCCTGCAGCGTAGCCTTAAGGTGGATCTACAGTAGGGGTGTAAATCGGAGCCTTCATGATGATTCCATACGATATCGATTTCTTAAGCCAACGATTCGATTATTTGCGATGCTTCAGAATTTCCCCACGATACGATTAGATTCTAAATATTTTTTACATTATATCTATTAATATAATATCTATCAAATAAATCAACAAAAAAATTAATCATTTGCCTTTTATTGAGAATACAGAAACAGTAATCTATACACACTTTAGTGCTTACTGTGCAGGTCTATTATGGCAATTAGCCTATTCACTGTAAAAAAAATAATAATATAAATAATTAAATAATCAATACTCTTGCGGAAGAATCGATGCATCGAATCGTATATATATATATATATATAATCGATTATTCAATACAAATCGATTAATAATTAATATTTACACCCCTAATCTACAGTACATTCCAGTTGCTCGGTTGTTTACACTCTGCTGCAGCTCGTTTAGCATGTCCAAGATTCTTGTGAGGGTACCATGTCCACATAGTATGTGACGGTGCGTCAAATCCTGTTTAAACACTCAAGGAAAGATTGCATATCTTTGACAAAGAGGGTTGGTGGTTGGAACAGCATACTGTATATACAGTATGAGTTAGAGAACACTCAGTTAGAGGTTGGCGTGTATGGTCAATGTTCTTGGCTCCGAACCCATCCCTACGACGGGCTACATTACACAGGCTGTACAGATATGGGCAAGCCAACATTTTATCAATGTTCAGACAGCTTCGCAATGTTATCGATAGCCGTGCACGATGAAGCCCATGCCCAACATCAGCCTACAATGGTATAACCTAGCGCTGCTCGATTATGGAAAAAATCATAATCACGATTATTTTGGTCAATATTGAAATCTCGATTATTCAAACGATTATTTTGGAGTTTGAAAACATAATGCATTCATTCATAATTTCTCACCAAAAAAAAAACACTTTGTAAATGAGAACTTCGAAATTTCCCCTTAAAAATATACACAGAATGGTCAAATAGAAAATAAAGTCCAGATATGAATCCAGCTGTTCTGCAATTTCTATAATTTTTTAATCGTTTCAACTCGATTATATTAGTTTGGTGATCGTTTCACTCTGAAATCGAAATCGCGATCAAAATTCGATTTAAATCGCCCAGCCCTAGTATAACCACAAGCTTAAGCTCATTAAAATGCCCACAACTCCTCTCAGTATGTACACACCGGAAGCACATAGGTTCATCGGTCATCAGGACCACCAGAATACAGAGGTGAGCATTACAGGGCATGTACTCGGGGAGAGTTGGCGTGTCTGCAGCACCCCGCTGCCCCATCAATGTCCACTAGACTGTCACTTGTTTAGAATGGACTGAATTACCCCAACACACCAATTACTAACCCAACCAGGGCTGCACCACCCCCCCTACCACCACCCCACTGACATGTTAATAATAGGACTCCTCTGTCCTTTTCCTTCTTTTCTCTATTTGGCCGTTGTGTGTTCGGTGAATCGGCCACAGGAGCGATTCAATTAAAACCCGAGGAGACTTTGGCCATTCACCATGTCCCGATGACAGCCTCAAACTGGGGGCCAATTGGTTGTTTGATGTACGTATATGGAGGTGTATGTGGAGGTTTAAAAGGCAGCAGGAGCCCACGAGGGGAATAAGACTAAATGACGGCGACTCACTCTGCTAGCGCCTGTGAAAGCTTCCACTGTCAAAACTGAACGATTGCAAATGGATGAGAGGAGGACAACTCTGAGACGTAGGCGTAGAATAAACACACACCAACCAAGGACAGCGCTAGGTCAATTGTCGGTTTACATTAATATAATACATTATAAATGGTATATTGTATATCTGAAGGCTGTTTAAACTGGCCCTATGCAATCCACTTGCATATGAAATATGAATACATACAAACATACTATAATACATGCTTTTAAGTCTGGAGTCATTGCAGTTATGAGTTTTGCCCTTTTGAGGCCACTATCCCACTATGACCCCACACGCTAAAAATATCCCGTCTTGCTAAATATGGACCCAAATAAACACGATGGTACCTCATAAACAGCACTTTGTCAAACAATGTGGTTCCTGCCGCAACATAACTCACCACTCACCTCACCACTCTTGAGCGGCAGGAGTTTTTAAAAACATAAAGATATGTACTTATGTATCCTGGTGGATTGGTGTATACATGTAGTTTGTGAGGGCAACATCAGACACAGGAGTGCACTGAAGAGTGCCAATAAAAATAAGGGAAGGAATAAAGTAGATGCTGAAGAGACACACACACACACGGCTATTCAATGGCTGTCAGCACAGAAGACGTCAGACGTTCTGCTTAGTTGCAAGACAAAATGTTTACACACCATGAATTGAGAATACAGAATACCTTGCCGTCTGCCAACTGCGGTTGAAGCCCCACAGATTTCATCCACTCTACATTGTCTTTGATAGACACGTGTTTTATTTTAATTCAGCAGCAACACTGCATGAGTTGCCTTCTGTAATTAGGCAATGGATTTTGAGCCAGCTGTCAATTTTTCTTATTCATACAAATAAAAAATGAAAAAAAGTGACACACTCACACTCTTGCAGAGTCCCTGGCCGAACAGTGCACGATGAAAAGGTCTCGCAGATGAAAGGTAAAGAGAATACAGCAGCCATCCACAGGACGAGACCACTGAAGGGTTTTCGCCATCAAAGGAAAATACCCAAGACGGGCATCTGCCTCTAAAGAGGTAGAGCAGACAGACCTCAGTGGAAGCTCCATTAGACAAAAGGGAAAAAGGTGAAAAGAGAAACGCTTTCTAGCCCCGAAATGGGGGAAAGTGTAAAAGACTAACCACCACCAACATCTTTACTTCTAAGCTTTGCATTCAACTTGCTCTGTTTGAGTGTGTGAATGAATGAGTCTGTCTGTCTGTCTGTCTGTCTGTCTGTCGGGCCAAATACCTCTCTGAGCTGGGCAATTTTTAAAAGACACACTTTCCAAGATGGTGGTTGTATCTTCAACCAATGAAATTAGTGTGTTTAAATTTGTATGTGTGTAAAGGCAAAGCAATATACAGCCCTATGTTCATGTGCACAGCAGACATGTTATTCACATATATGAAAAGATTGTGTGTGTGTGTGTGCATGCGTGCGTGCGTGCGTGCGTGCGTGTTTATCTGTATGTGTGTGTGTCTGCGTGTGTGTGTTTGTGTTTTAACAACATGTGGCGTGCGTTGATCACGGAGACTCCTATGCTGAGCAGGACTGCCGTCTCAGATGATCCCGGGCTGCTGGAGAAGAGCAGCAACTGTCCCAACTGGCTACAGGACGCAGAGGGTCAGCCGCTCTCTGGGGAGGGAGATTAAATCAGCTCAAAACGTCCCCTCCCTGCCACCCAGCCCACTGACCTACTCTTCTCAAACGCTCTCTCTGCTCCCCACCATTCATCGCAAGGCTGCAAGGGTGGTCAATAATTAAACAATAACAACGGCCACTTCAAAAAAAAAAAAAATAGTGCTGAGGAAAAAACAATGCATTGACAACTTGTTAATGAGCTAGCTTAACAGGACTGAATATGTACCAAGACTTGCAAACTGTATGTGATATGCAGCAAGCACACCAGTTGCTGCTGCTTATGTAAAGTGAGCTTTAGGTCAAAAAAGCTTAAGCTGTGGGGCAGAATTAAGACTGACAGTTGTGCTCTCCAAGCCAAGGCTACACATAGCGATGTGAAGCGGCTCCAAAATGCGATCCAGACATCGGGCTCTGATCCCTCCCGCCCTGTGCTGACTCTATGGGCTTGCTGATCCCCCCCCCCCCCCCCCCCTCTCTCCTCCCGGCTGTCCCGGGCCGGGCCTGATAAGTGAACGCAGGTGGACTCGGTGGTAGCGGGACAGCCAACACAACCGCACGCCTCTCCCGAATGAAAGGAAAGCGTGTCAGCTCCCGTGCGTCTCGCCTCCAGCTTTGTGTTGGGTTGACTAAAGTCTGGGACGGCCTAATCTTTCCAGGGGCAAACGAGGGCCAACATCGGGGAGTATTTCATGGTTAACCGGACTGCTGAGCACGAGTAGGATGACTCATCTGAAACAACAAGCACGACCTATTAAGGTTTAGCAAAATTGACTATGAAAACACACACAAATGCATACGAAAACAGCAGCTCAATGACTACCCACCCACGCGTTCACCACATGGTCGCACCTCGTCACAAACCGGGTTAGAGTCCAACCTTCGAACCTGTGCAACATGAAATTCCCTCTCACCCTTCAACCCAAGCTGCCTGTCTCTCTCCACTCTCCTGCCCATAAAGGCATAAAAAAAAGGGCCATAAACTATTCCTTGAATAAAACCCACGGTAGACCAAATAATAGTGTATGGACTAGATCAATTGTTCTTGGTAGACATGGGGAAATGGCGTCCCAGAGTTAAGCATTGCAAGGACAGTGGACCTCTGAACCACGATGAGGGGATAACCCGACTAGGGCACACCTCTGCTGTTGAACTTTGAATAAAAATATTGATGGAAGTTCTCAAATGTTTCATTTGTGTGCAATTTGCATTATAAAACGTGCACTTCCAAAAAATACGCCAGTGTCGCAGCTTTTGGAATGTGCTGTGATGTAAATGCAATGTTTTGTGCAATATATTGCAGCTTCTAATGCTTTTCTAGCCTCTAGCCTCAGGGTAGGACAGGTAAAAGAAAAACAACTACATGGAACCAAGTGACATTGGATCAAAAAGCTAAAGAAAGGAGCATGGACATTATTATGTTCTGTTCATTCACTGGATCCGTTCTCATCCTCTTTCAAAACAATGTGTCTATTCTTACACAGTCGAAACAAGACTTTTTCTACTGAAAAACACATCTTGCGTTTCTGTCGACATTATAAACAGCCAAACAAAGGCCACTTCACCTGAGAGTAGGAACTCTCTCCCACCTAGAAAGACCCCCGGGCCCCGCGTAACCATCATTATTTGGGACATCAGCCCGTCAGGGTCCCTTATCTCACTGCTATCATCATCGATCAACAAAGAAACACAACCACCAAACACTGAGGTGTTAAGAAACCTTAAGCTTCAATAGCTGACCGGCTGGTCATATCCATTGCGGGCGAAGGAGTCGGTGTTGGAGAACTCTAAGGAAACCGGGGGGGAATCACCGTGGGAGGCAGATAGAGCGTGGAGTAGCTCTTCCTGCACAGGATTTATTTCTGTAAACACGACTCGGGCTCGAGGGCCACTGCTGTAGCGACACAATGGCCGCAGTGTGCACTCGAAACAGCCCAGGACATTGTCGTTTCAGGACACACAAAAGCCACCTCCTCAAGGACTTCTCACCATGTTAGGAACTCCGCGAACAATAAATGACCAATGGAGATGCGGGGGGGGGGGTCCGATAACTCAACACATCTCGACAGACAACTCAACATAATAGTCTCTGTTAGAGAAGCCTGGCTGGAAGGACGGTTGATGAGGTTAATAAACATAACTGGAGTTTCTGAAAGCCGCGGTGAGTGGGTGCCGTGGTGTGCAGTATCTCTGTGAGAACACTCCCAGAAACCCAGAGCACGCTTTCCATATCAATAGACATACTGCCCCAGAGAGGTCTGACTCATTGAAATCCATATGTAAATTTGTTTGAGACGTTAAGCAAACCCAACTCGCTGGGTGGTGGAAGACGTACAGCTCTCATTCATATTCATTCAGAGTGATAGGAAGAAAAAAAAGCTGTTAATTTGAGAATCCGTATTCAGATGCAGAACTTGGACAGGTTCAGTCAAGAATAGGTTGTATTAAAAAGAAATAAATAAAAGTAAACCACAAACCCTGAAATTAAACAACACTAAATATAAATTGCACAAAGTAATTGTAATATCGAATCACTATAGCTTACGAATCTTATCCACCATCAAAAATCTGAACATCTCATCGCGAGGTCCCTGACGATTCCTGTCCCTGTTTGCTTCCCCTTCAAACAAATAAATGAACAGAACGCTAGCGTACACTTCAAAACACAAGGATTAACGGCCTCTCTACGTATAAAAACCAACATTTGCATTGCATGTTGTCTATCTGGAGCACAACGACATGACGGTAGTGACACACTAACAAACACACCCACCCACGCATGGATAACAATCCCCTTTGAGACTGTTCTACCATGGGACCAGCTATTTCAACCAACACCATCACAACATCGTTCACAGAACACACATGAATAAAGCTCCCCTGTACAATCTCGGATAATCACCTTGCAAAAATGCTACTTGGCTGCCCCTGCTCTTAGAAAACAGAGAAAAGCTTGTGATTCCAACAAATCAGGTCACATTTCAGACGCACGTTAAAGAGTGAAGTGACTCATGTATAGGAGGAGCCCGTAGCGAATGAACAGAAACAAGCAAAACAACAACAAAAGGCGCACACACACAAATATAGCTGGTGTAAAGGCCAAAGATCCAGCCCATCATTCGTCCAAAGAGGAAAAAAATGATGCGTCCGTTTTGATTAACTCAGCACTGCTATGACTGCTTCACTTCAGTGTATAGACACTTAGGGGCTCCGTAGGGCTCCTCTACACTTTCTGAGTGTTGGATTTTAGTTCAGGGTGAAAGATTACCATTCGGGCAACAGTTACTTAAGATAGATATTTGTCCCTGGAGCACCACTGGAGCTAACAAGCTTCATGCATGCATGCACGGGCGCACGGGCGCACACACACACACACACACACACACACACACACACACACACACACACACACACACACACACACACACACACACACACACACACACACACACACACACACACACACACACACACACCTCCTTGACTAATCAACCCGACACAGATGAGAGCCTCACAGAGGCAGACTGTCCGATAAAGAGCAGCATGGGGGGGGGGGGTCTGGTTCTGGTTCTGGTTCACTGTGGTTAAGAGTGAGCCTCCATACACCACGACTAGCCAGCTTGGCCCAGTGTGAACCTCACTCTGCTCTTTATTCTCATTTCATCATCCACCGCGCATTGGCAGCTCTGAAAGGGAACTCTCTTTTTTTTTTAACTGCAGGAACAATCCATCCCGGCTACATTAGCCAGTTGAGCTCCCTTGTGTCACAAGGGGGGGGGGGGGGAGCCAAAAGAATCACAGGAGAAAGACAGGAACTTCAGTCCATCTGTTTTTCGGGGAGAGAACTCAGTCATGCGTGTGTGCGGCTTCATCTTTTGTATTGAAGGATTAACATCGAGGGCCTCCCACCTCGTACTGTCCCGGGGGCCACGGAGCTGTCAGTCAAGCTGCCAGGGGTCGGTTCATTCAGACAGAGCTCACAGCCACCATTTATCAGGTGATTGTATCATCTGCAAACATGATTTAAAAAAAAAAATCATTTTTAAAATTGCTTCTACCAAGCAATTTGAACAATATGCAAATAATAACAACCACCGGGAAACTACTTTGAATGTTGATAAACAAGATTGCTCAGAATTTGGATTTGAATTTTGGAATGAGTAGTATGTGGGTGGATTAAACTTACATGAGTCAAGTCAAACAATGCTGAGCAAATAAATCGCCAATGCTTAACATCACTTATGTAAATGTAAACATGAGGAAAAGAGGTCATCGTTAACATAGACGTAGAATAGATTTTATTCCCCTAATGGCCGCAGCAGCTCACTGTATAACTGGGCTATTCCTTTGATAAGGCCTAACCAAGTTCCTCTAACTGATTAAATATTAACCTTGATGACCACAAAGCTAAAAATGGGATTTGGGTTTCAGAGCGAGTAAGAAGTGAAAAGGTCACAGCCCAAGATCCTTGAAAATGTGTCATCCTCACCATGATAGCAAAGCCTTCCTGCTCTCTCCCTCCTAAAGCGGTCAACACATGATGTGCACCATCTATTGAAGCCCTAGACGTCAGGTTGGGCCAGACAGGAGTACAGCACCTTTATCTCATCAAACTACTAACAATCTATTTCAGTTTCAGCATTAAAAATGCTGTTGGAGTTTGGATTCAGTTGGTTTTAGAACATCAGACAAAGCTGTAATCTCAATGGACGCGCTTTGAGAGGTCAAAGTTGAAATAGTTTCAACTTTGAACTTGGAAAATCCGACCAACTCCATAAGAATACATTGGCAACGCCAACGCTGAAAGCTCATTGTGTCGTTGCCCGCTCCACTCAGCTGTATCTCTAGCCTGGAGCATTCCCTATTATCCTCTTCTCCTCTGCCTCACCCGTACGTCTCTCAGGTTCAGCCACTAGCCACGTACTGCACCGCCCTATAGATACTATAGTCATGCTACATGCTAACGACGACGTTCGCACCGGCTTAGCGTTGGGCTATTTCGGCCAGATGCAGCAGCAGAACACTGTGATGAGGTCAACGGGGGGTGCTCTTGTACAAGAGTAGCAGAGAACACAGCAGTGTATAAACTGTTAATGCTGTCCGGATGCCAGGCCCAGGGTGAACAATAGGGATGTAGTCCGGGGCCAGTGGGAGATAATGCATTGGATTGGCTAGTCCGTGCATAAAGGGCTGGAATGTTGTAGTAGAGAAAGCTAAGTGGTCGAATAGGCCATAGTCAGGGACCAGGGTACATGCAAGCAGACTGAAACACACACATACATTGCACACACCCACCCACACCCACACCCCCCAGCTCGGTTTTCTGGAACAGGCTACACTAACCTGTCTTTTTCAGGGACTTTCGGCCGCAGCAGAGAGGACACAATTTTGTATCAAAAAAAGAAGATCCACCAATGAATATACCCTACCCTATACCCTGGTGTAATGAGCTGTCGCTTTGAGGGATCACCCTCACACCTCTGCCGAGAGAGAACATGCAAGATATGTACAGGGATTTGTTCACCTAGCCGCCATCTGGGCTCTATCTTGGTTCTGAACGCTGACGGGTGGAACTGAATGCAGAAAAATTCAGTAAAAAAAGAAACCCATTTTTTGGTCATGTCTATCTGAATGTATGAATGAATACAGTGACACATAGCTCCATGATAATAAACATTACATTTTGTCTGTATTACGTTTCAATATGCGTGAGTTGGTTGTATATTTCAGGACTCACTATTGTCAAATTCAACGTTTTCTATTCCATTTACATCTGCACTACATACTCAAACGGGATATCATTCCCCCCAAACTATTTCTGCGAGACAACGACCTATAGACACGAGGTCACTGGTAACGTAAGAGCTTGTGTCATCACACACAATAGGCTTAAGCCTTTTGTAATCGACCTGTTCTCAAATTCCAAGGGGCTTAGTGTGCAACGGCATTCGTAAAGGGAACGGGCCTTTGAGGAATCAAAGAGGGACATAGGACAAGCACCTACACCAGGCCGAATATCACAACCTATTTCCCCGAAGAAAAAGCTGTTTCTGAGCGAAAACGAGAGCCAGTAGGAAGCAGTTTTATCCACTTCGTCCCGCCCTACGACCCGCGGCTACGTACTGCTCACCTCGCACGCTCCAACATCTGTCTCTGCTGCGGCAAAGTTTTGAGATCAAAAAATAAAGTTTTGAGAGCTTACCATGTCCACATTGAAGAGGCATATGGTACACAATGAAAACCACCAGTTCAATGAAGAGTGTATAATAAATAATAACTGCGAAGGCACTGCATCAGACACATCACTCTGACTTCAATGGAACATATCCGACGGGCTCAGATGCTAGTCGAATCAAAGAACAGAGTAATTTTACTAACAGAGGGTAGCTATAATGGCTCGGTGCCATAAAGAGCAACAGAGGAGCAACATAGCCACTCTCTGTGTTGCATGGATTATTGGTAAAAAATAAACCCTTCACTGGTTCTGAAACAGTGAAAGACTGTTTATGCTAGCTGTCCTTGAAGATGTATTGACTGATGATAAGGTGATTCATTTTGTCTATCTGAAAAATTATGTAGCAGAGTGGTACATGTATGTATGATTCTTTGATGGAGTGTTTTAGGGAAGATACTATTTCTGTTCAATGTTAATAACATGATCAATTGTTTTGATTGATGGCTTATCTATCTTATTATATTTTGAATGTTAATTTGAATAATATGAATGAAATGAATGATAATAGTACTTGTAGCAGAATTTAAAGAATTCAAAAAGGTTCAATGTCTTAATGACATCAGTTTTGTATTTATCTTTTGCGGTGTAGAGATTCATTGATTAAAAGAAACACATAAACACATAATATAAAAATACAGGTACAGGCAGTGTACCTGATGATGAATTGACTGCCATATTTGTTATGTTAGACAAATACATTGTGAATAAACACTCTTTATGCACAATATTAAGATTATTAGAAATATGTTCTGATGCAATTGCTACAGTTATTCAAACAATTGTCTGTATCCCCTTCATTTTCTATTAAAAATGTGTCCTTCATAAGGAAGTAGTTGAATAGACCTAACTAACGCAATGAATCGTGCTACAAGCCTATTATATTGTTTACCTAGTGCTATTGCCAGACTAGTTGAGGACAAGGACATCATGACATTATTTTTCTGATGGACCATTGCTCCAGTTTTCCTAGGTCTCTTGCGGCCCTCCCAGCAAATTGATGGGCATGGGTCTGGCTGTTAACTCAAGAGGGAAGAGCCACTGCTGTCTGAAAGCTATGGTGCTAGTTTGGGCTTTTAGCTATGTCGAAGGACACCGGCCCCCACACTGTGAATGTGTGTGTGTGTGTGTGTGTGTGTGTGTGTGTGTGTGTGTGTGTGTGTGTGTGTGTGTGTGTGTGTGTGTGGCTTGTTAGTTACAGTGCCGCCTCTAGGGATAAATATCTCTCTAGGGCCTTGGGTTCCTCAAATTGGAAGCCAGATCGCTCTGTGTCTATACAGTAGTAAACAATGGGCTGGTTAAATAACACACATACATATTGATCCATTAACCTTTGGGTGAAAACCAAAATAAAAACTCCTAAAAAGGGCAATCTTCTAGTGTGCACTCATGGTCACTCACTCAACGTTGGAACCAACCGGTTCTCAACACAACAGGTGGCCAACAAGAAACCTGCTCTCGCCAGTCAGAAAGCGAGAGCCACAAAGGAAAGAGCCAAAAGACTACAGCTGAGGAAAATGCAGCACTGTCATTTGTCCATCTATGTATCATCGTGCATATGCTGCAATCCTTTACACAACACTTGTTCTGTGTTCCACTAAGATCACCGGCAGCCGTTGCATACTAGACTGGGTTGTGTGTGCGTGTGTGTGCATGTGTGTGTGTGAGAGAGAGAGAAATAGTGTTCCGGTTGAAAGGGAACAGATTAGAAAAAAAAAAAAAAAACTGCTTTCTCGAATAAGCACTGCTTAAAGCCCAAAAAAGAAATGAAATAGTCAGCAGGCCAAAAAAACAGAATAATTGACCAAAGGAAACAATTTGTCAATATATAGGCTGGATCAAACTGGTTATTCTGAAAATAGCACTGCAATGCTAATTTGACTAAAAGATTGGGAAGGTTTATTATTAGGAGGGGAAAAAAGGCATACAAAATACAACATTTCACATGAGGACTTAAAATAACTGATACAAAAAGTGGCCGAAGCTAATCCTTTTTCCAACAATGAATCACTTTGAGTCTAAGGCCTTTCCCTGGTGCTGGCTGGCCACTCTCTGGTCATATTTGACTGACTATTACAGCCATTCCGTCAGCTGTTACACAGTCCCTCCTACTTGTGGTTTCCAGCTAGAGACAGGCTATCCAATCAATTCACTGTGCTGGGACAAAAACACAACTTGTTGTTTGTACTGCTGTTCTAGAACACTGTCAAGGGGCCCTTTGGTCGATTGTTGTGAACTTCCTTTTTAATGTTCCTGGTTGAACGAAGACTAAATCACACTGAAAAGTAGTAGTGGTGGCAAATGGATATAGAAAAATAACACTACAATAATACTAACAAAACAGTCCATGTAAAATACTGTATTCCATAAATAACGTTTTACATCTGCCTTGCCATAAATAGCAGGAAAACAACTCAGTGTGACCATAGTAATTACGCCTCCACAACATGCCTATGCACATTAAAATACAGTAAGATGAGGTGGCCATTTTGAAGATGAAATTGGAGAAAGAAAAACTGACAGGTGAGCTGCTTGACAAGCCAAGTTTTCTAGACGCCGACCTTTAAACCAACCTGATGTGCAACACTCTCACTAAACAAAGCGCCAGGCAGGCGCTGTACCTGCGAGCCCACATCACTACAGTCAGAACAAAGGCAGCCAGTCTCCTCAGCCAGCCATACGTTATGTCAACAAGCACTGTAAACATGTAGGCCAGTGTTGTACCCCCAGTGACAACAGTACAAAGAAAGACCTCGATGCCATCGTTCAATCCGCGTATCACTGGAGATCTGTGCAATTCGTACTGCACCAAGATAATTATACATTCAAATGAATAGCGCAAACAAGGGGGCTGGAATCTTTCTGACTCTCCGTACAGTAGCGTCAGCTAATGTCATGAACACAATAGCGATTTGAAATGCCAACAACAATTGATTTTCCAGTACTTTTTTTCTAATACAGTCACACTAAAAGACCGATGGTTCGCAGCGAGTGAAAGGGGTCACGGAAAACTATAGGCTTTGCTAGCAAAATATTGTTTACATCAAAATACTAGACATTGAGCATGGAGATGGAACTTGGGTTTTGCTTACTGGACATCTGCAATGCACACAACACAACGCGTATCAGGATAGCTGCTGCCATTTTTAACAACATACAGAAACACAAGCATATAGGTTAGTTCATTCGACAGCGATTAAGTGTTGTTTATGTTCAGAAAGGATACAGTTTCACCACATCCGTATCCATTCGCCTTTTACCCGGACTTGGAGACGACATTTCTGCTGTTCCGTTGTAGAACACCAATATGTATAAAGGAAAACCAGCCCCTAAAACGCTAGATAGTCTAGCTAAAGGTATTATCCGAAAGTTAACATTTGCCTTCGATGTCTCCAGCGAAACGTCCCTACGGTGGAGTCCGTGTCCTCAGCACTAGCGAACAGTGGACCTGTGCTGTGTTTCCTATCGTTCAGTTCTCTGACACAAGCTCCGATCCCTCCGCGTACTGCGTCATATGAGTGCGACCAACATTTTGTAGTTTTTTATAGTCCATCCAATAGTCATGAGTTTGTTGAAAAACAACCAACCAAAGGACACTGTTTTGTATCGCATCACGAGAAGGCCTGAAACACTCTACTGGCTTCCATATTTCCACAGGACCCTTTTGACATAATACCAGATGTTGAAGGTGTTTAAAATGATCTTGCAACCCTTTAATTGTCAGCCAAACATGTAGGCCTACAACATGTATTAACCAAATACAATGATTAGCACAATGATACCTTTGGGATGATGCAGTTTGAATGACATTAAACAAGATATGTCCTTTCTTTTTTTAACTAGTATTGTAGTGAAGGACTAAGTTCAGTGAAACATTTCATACAGATTAAACGTTTTGCTTTCACTTTGAGTCCAATTTGAAATGGGAGATATTGCAGAAGAAAAGTAATGTGACAGATTTCCAAAATTGTACGAATGCATTTTATTAAAACCCTTGAAAATCAGGTGAAAGTACATGCATGGTTAAACAAAAAAGAAGAAAAAAAGACTGCATTCGCAATGAGAGGAAATCACGTAAGGACCAAATACCATTACACACAATAAAAGTAAAACCTTAAAGTATGGTTAAGTTATTCTGGCACATCATTTGTTAAACCATCATTTGTTAAACCTTGTTAAAACATTTATGCAAGAATAAAAAAAAGATCACTAGTCTTAACTCTAGCTGTAAAGATAACAGGGTACAGCCAACCAAGAAATCCTCACAGCTTTTGTTAAATGTATGTTCACGATTACCCTTTGCTCAAGAGTTATATCGAAGGTAAACGTGTTTTTTCAATCCAGTGTGAAGCCATAGGATGACTTTGTCACAAGTATGGATGCTTTTTTTTGTTCAGCATTTCATAGAAATCCAGAAAGCGATACATCTCGGGATGGATGTACCAGAGCAGGAGTCATTGCGAGGTAAATGATAGATTCCATGACTGGTGAAAACTGGAGCCCGTTCCAAGTATTATCAGATGTGCTCTTCTTATCGTGCGACATAGTCTTTTCACATCCCTCTTGTCATCCATGCACTACAATAAGACACTTCACTAAGTTCACAGAAAACATAATCCTTTCGACAAAAACCCTCCAACTGAGACTGCTCCAGCCAACCTTTGACTAGGAACACCCACACCCCTTCAGTTGGCATTATGACACTTAATCGAGTAAGGGGGCAGTCCCCTCAGCCTCTACAAACTCTGTACCACAAAGTGGGAAAGATCCAAAGAGTGTTGGAACATGTATAAAGGTGACAAGGCGTTACTGAGATGGTGTGGATACTTGCCACTGACGGAATATAGCGAACACCCTTTTAGACTTGTCTTGAGGACACTGGAACAAAAAGACGTGACAAATGGTTAGCTCTCAAGAATCAAAACAAAAAGATACAGCACTTTATGCCGACGTATAATATCCAACAAAAACTGAATTGGGGAGGAGATAGAATGTTGTTAATTTACACATGTCCTCTTTCCACTACTATATAAATTTAAAAAGTATTATGGTATGCTTTATGGATAGAGAACATTCTAGTTTGAAGCATATCGTCACATGACTTTAGGTGAAACGACAAAGTCCTACACTTGCCTGTGCGGGACTGCCCTTTGATGGGTTGGAGTTCTTCTTCATTGGCATGAGGAGGTCCAGCGCGGCCTTCCAGCCCTGCTGATGTAGCACAGAGTCTTTCTCAAGCAGGGGGATGGCTCCTCGATTAGTGTCCTCCTTCACCACGTTGACCCAGGGGCACCAGTCTCTGTGTTGGGCCAGTGGGTCAAATGCATTCTTTTGTAGAGGCCCATCCTGAAAGGAGAATTCAGAAAAATGGTTGAAAGCATATTTGTCCAATCAAAGAGGTAAAGAAAATCATCCTTTTAACAGAGCCTCAGGTCTGAAGCCAATGTGAACTGAACTATAATGTCCACACACCCATTATCATGTAGGCCATAACACAATACAAATTAAAATCAACAACACTTTCAACACATAGAGGCCCATCATTTTGACATGGTTCAATTGTTGTGATTGTGTGAATACAACATTTATGGCACTGCCACTTACGGGGCCACCAGCTGAGGAGAGCCGGACGCGTTTCGGAGTGTTTATGGGACTGGCGGTGCCGTCGGATCCCCGACCACGACCAGCTGCTTGCCTCTTGCCCTTGGGTAAGGGACTCTGTGGCTCCTCGTTGGGGCCTGGGGAGTCCTTGCTGCGGGAACGCAACAGTGAGGTAGACAGGGGGCTTTCAACCTGTTGGAAAATCCACCAGAAACACCAGATTAACTGGGGAGTGTGTGGGGAGAAAATGCGCACACAAAACAAAAAGGAAACTCCTGCAAAGAATCACATGAATGGGAGTTCCTCGTAAACACATCTTTCCTGTTTAACTTGTGTCACAGAAACTTCACCCTATAGCATAGAAACATTTTACAGTCGTCCCTTACCTGATCTGAGCGTGTGGTGTCCTGGCTCCTTAGCCCCATGCGCCTTGGCGTGGTGACGGTGACGGTGGCGGTGGTGGGGGTGGAGGTGGTGGTGGGCATTGGGGAAGTGACAGACTGGTCCCCCGGGCCCTCCTGAGCGACTGCTGCCCCCAACAATTGGCCCGGTGCATGTGTAGGGGTTGGGGTCGGGCTGGGGCTGCTGTAAAACGTCTCATCCTCGGTCACGGTGCCCTCCATCTGGTGAAAGTTCCACAAGCCCACTTTGCGCATGCAGAAGGAGCAGGTGAGGATGGGCAGACTCATGGCTTTCAGAGCTGGGCTGGGGAGGTTAAGAGGATAGGTGGGTGGTCAAAAACACTGGGTTTTGTGTGCGAGTTCTCAAGGTCTCACATGAATCTAGAGAAAAAGGTCACTACTGCCAAAATGCACTCACCTAGCGGCCCAGCCACAGAGAGAAACAATACAGGCCGCCACCTGGATTGCCAGGGCATCAGCCGAATGAGCCGCACCCCGTTTCTTTTGCTCTTCCTCAATGAGGTGCAGTAGAATGCTGATCACATCCTCTGTTAGAGACTGCAAGAAAACATACCCCCTTTAAAACATGGCCAATGCAGGAAGTTAAAGGGAATTAGTCACTCTTCAATTTAAACAGGGTACTGCTTCAAATGTCTTGTGAAAAAAATGCGGTATGCTACTTTTTCTTTTACAAGAAAAAGGTTAACAAAAACGTTTGATTATTGAAACCACCGGTCAGGGATTGCTTTCTTAATGGATCCTTTTCACATCGTAGGATACACATTATTGGTCAGCAATGTGTGTGAATCTCTGTGAAAATGGTAATTTTTTTCCAATTTGGACAAAGATATCCTTCATTTTTCATCAATACAAGCTTAATAGACATGGTACGCAAGCCTTGCTCACAATGGATTTTAGGTGCTCTGGTTTCATGGCCGGCAGCTGCTGCTCCAGGAGACAGGCACTCTGGAAGCGGGCCAAGAAGGCACTAAGCAACGCTGTAGGGTCCGACGCTGGGACCAGCCAGAACCGCTCTGAAACGACAGGAAACCTAAACATTCAGCGGGCCAACCACCTTCAAAAACACACAGCAAATTTGAAACTACACAGCTCCACCCGATCAACCAAAAGAAATCAATAACTATTAGTTTTAATTAATTACAACATAAATCGCTAGTCTCCTTGAGCAATACTCTGATGAGTCTGGCTCCTACCGGGGCTTGGGAAGTCTGGCCAAGGGCAGAACTTTTCATGCTGTGACTGCAACTGTCTCGAGATCTCTGCAATGCGGGATTCATCTTTGATGGGAAAGAAAAGATAAGACTCATAAGATCTCAAACACCCAACTTAGCTCTAAATTGGCTATATTAGTCATGTTTAGCCATAGTATTTTACTCACATTTTTCCAAGTCCAAAGTCGGTGATAGAGATGCACATAGAAAGGCCTGGCAGCTGGAGCATTTAAGCATATCACAGCCTACGTTGATCCAGCCATATTGTGCACACTTTAGAGGGGAGAGGACCCGTGGTTTGCCTGCCCATCGCAAACAGTGCAAAAGCTAAGGAAGCCTTTCTTTCATTTGCACAATACATGAGAAACATTATGATTATTGGGTTGACTGAATCATATTAAATGGTAATGCTGAGAAATCCCATAATGAACCAAAACATTTGGCCATGATAGGTCCTCCTTGCACATTGCTTATTCTCTGAAAATCAGCAAAAGAAAAATGACAAACAAAGGATATGGAGAAGGACTCCACTCGGGAGAGAAAGGCTGCCTCGTTGGTTGCCACACAAGTTGCTGGAGTAGTGCTGGGTTCCACAAATGTCAAGTTCCCTTGTATGCTGAAATGAATATAGACAGAAAACATCTCAAATGTACATTCAATCCTTAATAGTTCTTCCTTACGGCATTCCTAAATGTTGTCTCAATGTTTTTTTTTGTTTCACTGTCTTTCTTTTTTACTATATAGTTGTGAAGTCATTGTTAACCGATATCATTTTGAGTACATGTACATCCGATACACGTTTGATCAAGAATGAGCTAGGGCTTTTTAAAGTAGGCCTAGTATACGGGTTTGTTTGTTTTTTATCAATGAAAGGATCTGAATCTACACATGCATATGTAATGATTTTTAACTCAGCCTTTCTACATTCCTCCAAAGGCATAAATGATCTGTCATCATCCGATCTGCATTTGTATTCTAAATGTCGATTAAAGATAAATAAATATTTTACAATAAAATAATAAATCACACGAGTAAATGTGCATTCATTCGAATCAAGGGTTCAAATCATTCATCATTTTGTGTTCTCTGCATGTGCCCCGAACTGACAGCATAATGAACACAACTCTTCCTAAACGAATACACTGTTGCTAACGTGTATCAACAACGATGCAGACCGCACTAGAACACATGGGGCATACAGCCTCCATGCATCTCTGAAAATGCCATCTTCACTTGCACTGATGCGGGCTGCTTGCTTAGCAGTAGACAGGCTAACTAGCTAACACCAACTTCTGCGTCCTTTCATTTCAGACCTCGCATTAGATTTGATACCTATTGATAGAAGTCCCGTCCGTGGAAGAAACGCCTTCACTGAGGAGCTCTCGCACTTTCTCCGGAGAAGTAAATGAAGACTTTTCTCGGTTTGAGTTTCCAAGTCGAACCCCACGACTGCTGAGGGTCGCCATGATCCGTGCTAGCTTCTAACTCTTCCCCGGGAAAAGTGAGCTGTGTGAAGTGTTGTCTCGGGTTCCTCCTTCCACTCCACGTGTCCATCAGACGGGAACACAATGTCCCCAACTTTGTTAATAAATTCAGAAAGGCTGTGTCAATAACACGGGGAAATATTTGTAATATTCCGACTGAACAACAACAATTTATGTGTTGTATACGAATTGGCTTGCCGCCGTTTTTTTTTATGAATGGCATAGTTGAATATTAAAATGATGTTATGAAACAAAAAATTAAGCCGAGTCAGGCCTAATAATGTGGTTAAGAGCTGGTGTGTGTTCTGTTTTGACTCTCTGGTCTTACAGGTTAGACTTATAACTCGATGTGTTACACAAATAGCTTATAGAAACCCTTCAATCGGTTATTTCGACGTAGTGCGCTGTGCTCCAAGGATTGAAGGCTCAGTTATGGTCTACTCTCCAAGCGTTATGCATTCACTTGAGAAAATCAATTCTGCCTCAGGACTGTTCAGACGGAAAGCCCGATCTGCTTGACATGTGGCGTTTCTCCAGGATCTGATATGGCATGCTTCACGGATATAAGATGCATGCATCTGATTTTGAGGTATCTCGTTGATTAAGAAAAACTGGGCACAATATTTTTGGCCTTGAAACCTTTTCCCAGAATTCTGAAACAGATTTTTTTTTATGTTCCAAACAAATGTTTATTTCAGATCATTAAGTTAATTATGTCGTTAATTGCAGAACAAGAGCATAATTTATTTCCCCCCAGATCATATGCGATGTATGTATGATGTATTATATGTTATATGTTGTGCATGATGTTGAATGATGGATTGTTGTGGATTGACACACACACACACACACACACACACACACACACACACACACACACACACACACACACACACACACAGAGTTATTCTGACGAAGTGTAGAAAGTAGTAACACGGCCTCTGATTGGACGATTCTGACGGCAGGGTAAAAAAACAGTCCATGGCCTGACGACCGGGGATGTATCATGACTTATAATGTTTTACCAGCACTTTGAAGAGTTTTGACTGCATTTTTTAGCCGTTTCCCTGGACTGGATTGTAACGGGGGGACCATGTCGGACGCAGAAGGCGCTCGAAGTCCGGAGCAGCTGAATAAATTTGAGAAAGTGTCCGGGAGGCCGCCGCTGTGTCTGTCGCCAGCAGGTCTGTACCGACACTAGCACGACGTGCTAGCGGCTAACGTTACCACACAGCAGCTCCAGCAAACAAATGACATGTTATGAACATAACCCGGAGTCATATGCACTCTCCGATTCACACATGGGTCACACTCAACACTATGACTCTATGACAAATGTCATGTTTTATCACTTACGTTGACCAATGGCTTAAATCAACACAACCTTGCAATATTGCCACTCCGGTCGTCTGTTATGATCGACACTATGAGAGCCGGGGCCAGTGAATATTAGATAGCAAATGTCATACATATTTATGATCAATTTGAGTTGTGCTGCTCCTCTCAGCTTCGTCCATGGATCACTGGATGAAGTAGATGCGTTGAGAATTTACCGAATGGTCTCTGGATAGACTCATTCACAGTGATCATCATCAATCGTTGTTTTTAAGTTATTGAATTCGAAAGTATGCAGGCGTGTTGTTTCTAGTTCAGGGTTGTGTATGTGTCAAAGATTGACATGAGTCTTAAGCTGTGTAACATTTGGCAGTTTAAAGTTAGGTGTCCATAACGTCATTATTAATAACTGAGTTCATACCAGCATCTTTGAGTGAAAATAAGGAAGACTACATTCAGTGATTGCTGCACTCTAATCACACTACTCGTTTATTGATAGATAGGCCCCTATAATATTTTAGTAAATGTAAACATTTTCAAAAATGGCCAGTTATTTTTTTTAGGAAAAACTTTAATTAATGGTTCTGACAGGTCTGTGCTTTAATATTATCCAACTGAGCATAGCTAAAACCACTTTGAAGTTCTCTGGTCCAGTCCAAGTTTAAAACTCCAACATGAGTGGAAGTATAAGGAAACTCCACAGTGACTTGCTGGCTCCTGACTCATTCAAACTATACAGGTACTATATAAACTATATGCCTGATATGTGCAAAGTATCATTGCTGGTTACTAAGACTAGACATTTTAAACCCTTGGCATCTCAGAAGGGATGAAGTGGGCCATGATACCCACCCAGTGGTTCCTTGTCCTCTAACCCAGTTGCCTTCAACATGTGTGTAAACTATGAACGGTGCAGGCCTACCCTGGTACCTCTTAGCGACTACAAGGGGAGCATAACTCCTGTGTGCTCTGGCAAAATCCTTCATACTTTTGAACCCATGAACAAACCAATCCCATGAATGAACATACCCAAAAACACCTCGCTATCGTCACCTTATTTCCTGCTAACGACAGTCATCATCACCCATGCGTACAATCTCTCTTATTTACTCGGGTGTCCCCTCTCCCGCTGACCCTCCGCGTTGCCCTCCAGGCCAGCAGCGCACGCCGCCCGCCCGCAGCGGCCACCGCTGCGTGGCCGACAACACCAACCTCTACGTGTTCGGCGGCTACAACCCGGACTACGAGGAGTCGGGCGGCCCGGAGAACGAGGACTACCCGCTGTTCCGGGAGCTGTGGCGGTACCACTTCGCCACGGGGTCCTGGCAGCAGATACGCACGGAGGGCTACATGCCCACAGAGCTGGCCTCCATGTCCGGTGAGTCGCCCGTCGGTACAGCGGCGGCGGCGGCAGCGCTGTTGACGTGTTGTATGGGATTATGTTAACGTTTCTGCTGGTGGATGTTAGGGCCGGTAGGACTCCTTACGGCAGAGCTCCCCTGACAACGATGCATCGCCATCAGCAGCGCATCTGCTTACTGTCATATGTGCTCCAATGGGAGCGCTGTGCACTGTTCCTTTGACCGCCACTTTTATGGACTATAAATGCACATCATGTCTATGTACTGTATGGCTGCAGTTCTTCTTCCGTAGTCATTTGTACTTTGAATTTACCTCCTCTGTGTCAATGGCGTATATTTACTAGTATATTTCCGTATATATTTTTCCTCTAGCTGTTTTGCACGGCAACAACCTGCTGGTGTTCGGTGGCACCGGCATCCCGTTTGGGGAGAACAACGGCAACGACGTGCACGTCTGCAACGTCAGGTACAAGCGCTGGTCCCTGCTCAACTGCCGGGGGAAGAAGCCCAACAGGATCTACGGACAGGTACGGTACCCGCCGACGCGGGTTTAAGCATCAACGGTTTGGAATCCATCGGCTTTGTGGACACTTTGTGTTTGCTGAGATGAGCTAACCTGCTCTAATGACAGCGTATTGTGAAAAACTTTTTCGTATAAAAAAGAATAACAGAAGTTGGACGATTTGAAATTCACTTCCCAGGCTTTGCACAGAAAGTGAAACCTATTTCCTAACACACATTTGAAGCGGTATGCCCCTATGTGACTAAACAGCCAAGCGTGACAATAGCCTCTCAACCAGTCTTACTCAAATAAAAAGGCTTCCGTTTGTTTTGCCAGGGAACACACAGAACTCGTTTCAATTCATTAGGACTGACATTGACTTCGGGCCATTATTTAATTAATTAGTGTTCTCTGTGCAGGCGATGGCCATTATAAACGGCCACCTGTATGTGTTCGGGGGGACGACTGGCTACATTTATAGCACAGACTTGCACAGGCTGGACCTGACCACCAGGGAGTGGACCCATCTGAAGCCCAACAACCCCCCCCACGACCTGCCTGAGGAACGGTAGGTTGGTGAACGGTGCATTTATATGAGAGAGAGAGAGAGACCGAGAGAGAGACCGAGAGAGTGACCAAGACCTGCAGAATTTGTGATGGACTGTTAACCGTTTTTGTGCGTGTGTGTCTCAGGTACAGGCATGAGATAGCACATGACGGGCACAGGATATACATCCTGGGAGGCGGGACGTCCTGGACCTCGTATCCTCTGGACAAGGTGTGTTGAACTCTGAGCTGGAGGTAAAGCGCGCGGTGAAAGCCCTGCTTTAATGTAGTTGAAAATGGCGGGGGGTTTGTGATCAAAATCAAACCGCCCTATTCGGCTTCTTCAACCGCAGGGTACTGCCTAATCAAACGGGTCAAAACCCGCCAAAACACTGCTGCCTATTGGCCAACAATACCACATGCATGCTTGCATCTTGTCTGAATGCAACTGCTAACTACTCCATGCGAACACCCCCGCACATCACAGCGACTAGATTGTACCCTGTCAAAGCAGTTTGATAGCCTATGGGAACACACCAATTTAGTTTGGACTGAATGGATCACTCGTGGTCAGATCTGCAGCTAAAACGCAACAGACTTCGTACCTTGCATTTGTTTTTATATTATTCCCAGGCCCAGTAGGGCGGTCTGTGATCATGCAGACCTTTGCACCAGTGTGGTGCAGAGACTCTGACATAATTGTTCTGGATTGATTGGTTGAAGTTCTCCGAATGGCAAGATCTGAATGCGCCTACAGCATGTGGATAATATTAAGCATGACTGTGTTTTTTGATTGATCTTGTTTGATCTTAATTAACCAGGACACCGTCATGCTTAATATTATCAATACAGTGTTGGCCCATTCCACCTGTCTGGTCTTTCACAATGAATGCAAGCCAAGTCATGTTGACATTTTGGAATTTGGAATTGCCCTGATTTGTGAAGGAGATGTACAAATTTGCTACAGGAGGATTTGCAAAGGGAACAGCGGTATTATGGGGTTGTATGTCTGTTTACGTAGGGTTGTGTGCTGTACACAAGCTCTAATCGCCCCTCGCAAAACCTTTTATCTGTGGTCGTGTTTTTAAGGGTTTAAGTGCCATGCCGTCACACGGTGGGATTAGGACGACACCAAGGTTTGATTCTGAAGTACCTGTTCCCTTCTGCTTCTCAGGTACACGCTTACAATCTGGAGACCAACTCGTGGGAGGAGATCTCAACGAAACCTCACGACAAAATAGGTCTGTGTCACGTGAAACCCCCGCCCTAAAGCCTTGTCCTGTCGTTGTTTTGGGGGTTTTACCACCGTATACACTGCTCAACCCCAGGCTAATGTCAGCCCACAACGTTCCGCTGGCCTTGGGCCAATCATTCACACTTATGTACTCAAGCCCCAGGCTACAAACATCTAAATAACCGGGCAAACATTGTTTAGTGGGCTGTGATTGGCTAGTTGGAGGCCTCTAACTCCTGGAGTTAGCCCTAGAGACTGTAGCGAGCCGCCAAGCCCCCAGACTCAGATTTGTTGCTCGTCCACTTAGAGAGGAGCATTGGGTGAACACTTTCTTGGCCGGAGGCTAACTGTAGTGTGAAATGTGTCCCAGTCCAACTGACCTTGTCTGTCGTCCTCCGACAGGCTACCCCGCCCCCAGGAGGTGTCACAGCTGCGTGCAGATCCGAAACGGTGAGAACCTTTTTTTTTATTCATTCATTCATTCATTCCTTCATTCAATCCAAGCCGTGTTTAGTTTCTCAGTAATGATAGCCCTTCCCACTTATATTTTGGAAACAAGGTGTGTGTGTGTGTGTGTGCGGTCTGAACAGGATGCAGTGTATTTGCCCCAGGTAACTACAAGGTTTGTCTGTACGAGTACAGCTTAATCCCTGACCTTGTCCGTGTTGCTCTTTTTCTCAGATGTGTACATCTGTGGCGGCTACAACGGCGAGGTGATTCTGTCCGACCTCTGGAAGATTAACCTGCAGTCGTTTCAGTGGAGCAAGCTGCCCGCCGTGATGCCAGAGCCGGCCTACTTTCACTGCGCTGCCGTCACACCGGTCCGTACCGCACAATCACAAACACTTAGCGCGTTGTCATATCTGGAAATCAGAAATTAACCGGGAGGTTCCGGACCGAATCGCATTTGCGTATCGGTCTGGCGATTCAGGCTACGTCGAGCCTGATGAGGTGGAAAACCCTAGCAGGAAGGACGGGCCACAGCCAGATGATTTAGTTATATTTAATGTCAAAGGGGAACAATAGAGGACCAAGTCGTACACTGAATGAATTAGTTAATGTTAAATCTGCCTCAAGTCTTGACATTGTGATCCATTTGACGTTCGCCAGCAGTCACCTGACCCCTCCAAACGAGTCATTTGGTGTATGACTCGTCATCGACATGTTGTTCATTTTATAACTTTGTCTTTGGCCTTGTTTTTTATTTTCGCGTACTGTCTTGCCATCCTGCCTTTCCCCAGAGTCGACTATTTATTGACCTTAGTGCTTGGTTCAGCCACCTCACCAGGGAGCGATGTCGTCAAAATGTTAACCCGTGTGCTCTGGTCAGCTGTCCCACCTTCCTCCTCAGAATCAATCAAAATGTTTACCCTTGTGCTGTGGTCAGCTGTCCCACCTTCCTCAGTGGCATCTAAATCTGTTTCTGTTTTTATGCCTTTTAGCTAGGTGCTTGGCCAGGGCTAATTTGTAAGAGAGACTACTGTCTTAATGTGAATACCCTGGTAAAACTAAAGATTAATAATAATATAAATGTAAACCCTTCTCTATGGGTAGCCGGCCTACCTTCCTTCGAGTCAACCAATAATATAACCTTCGTACTTGGGTAAACCGGTCACAAAGGAGAAGACATCCTCTTAGGCACTCTTCTCCTTGATGAGAACAGAGGCAACTCTGTGTCTTGGGTAAACATTACTTGATTTGATTATTCTGCAATGTGGGAAGGATCTGAAACGGTATAAATAACTCTTGTCAAACTGTATTCTGGACTCACTCTGCTAGAGAGGAGTCTAATGTAATGCATGCATTAAACCGAGGATAATTGTCTGCCAAGTATTGTGTGCTTTTTTTGCATTTAGAAATGTCATCTGTCCTAGACGCAATATCTGTTAAAGGAAATTGCCACGACAAACCTCAGTACAGAAACTTCCCCTGTGCCGTCGATTGATCTCTCTCTCTCTCTCTCTCTCTCTCTCTCTCTCTCTCTCTCTCTCTCTCTCTCTCTCTCTCTCTCTCTCTCTCTCTCTCTCTCTCTCTCTCTCTCTCTCTCTCTCTCTCTCTCTCTCTCTCTCTCTCTCTCTCTCTCTCTCTCTCTCTCTCTCTCTCTCTCTCTCTCTCTCTCTCTCTCTCTTCCCCCCCCCCCAGGCGGGCTGCATGTACATCCACGGCGGCGTGGTGAACATCCACGAGAACAAACGCACGGGCTCCCTGTTCAAGATCTGGCTGGCCGTGCCCAGCCTGCTGGAGCTGTGCTGGGAGCGGCTGCTCAAGGCCTTCCCCGTGCTGGCCACGCTGCCCACCATCGAGCTGCTCAACCTGGGCCTCACACAGGAGCTCATCGAACGCTTGAAATGAACCGCCCCCCCCCCCCCCCCCCAACAGGACACACGGAGTGGAAAGGGAGGGAGGGAGGGAGGGATGGATGGATGGATGTAAGAGACACTGGCAGATCACAGGAATCGTTTTATGGAAATCTTTTCGTGAGGCTGGAGGGGGGTCTCTCCTTTTCCCCTGCCTAGTGTAGCCCCCCCCCCCCCCCCCCCCGCCCGCCTTGAAAACCAAAAAAAACCCAGTGGCTTGGGACGCCTTTCGATTTTGTTTTCTTTAGTTTTGCACTTAACCGATTGGGAGACGGCAAATAACAGGGAATGTTTTATGGAATAATTCACAGCCCCCCCCCACACACACACACACACAAACACCAATATTCCTTGTAACTCCTTTGCATAAACATGGAATGATACTATATTACGTACACTACCCTACAAAGTGAAGCGTTGCGTGGCGAAGTCCATCTCTCTCATCTGTATTTTTAACCAGCCCTCATTTGCCTTTATTTTAAATTATTAAGGAAACAGTTTCAAATGGACAGCTGCATGATGTATTTATTTGGGGAAAAAGAGGATTTTGTTGTGTACGTGATCTACCCATCACCCATCGTTTCCTTTCCTGCACTTTTGTTTTGCATACATGTTGCCATGGATTCTTCGGCTTAAACAGGGGGCCCTACTATGAATGTGCATTGTAAGTCTTAATAAGGGCGTCAATTCAAAGGTTTGAGGTGAATAGCACTTTACAGTGTAGGCCTAACCTACTTGTTCTGTTAAAAGGTGTGCCAGAGAGACTCGCTTGTTTTGACCAGTCCTGCATTTCTGGGATACTGCTCCACTGCAAATCTTTTTCACCCCTGTGCTTTTTTATTTTTGCAGTCTTTTATTTTTTACTTAACCATACATCACTGTGAATTTGGTGCTCTTAAAAAAAAAAAAAAAGCTTTTATTCCAATAAACTTTAATTCTGTTAAATGTTCATTCAGCTCTGCTTTGCTAAAACAAAAACTTTTCTAAAAGATTCTTTTTAAATAATTCCCTTTCGTTTAATGCAGTGCCTTTCCTACATATTTTTCTTAACAACTGATTGAGGAAGCATGTTAAAAGTGCAGAGTAGTCTTCATAAATCCCAAACGGTGTTTAACCAAACTTCCATCACAAGTAACAAATGAACAGCAAACTGCAAAAGATAATTGTGCAACCTGTCTCGTTGGACGACAGGTCCGACACAGACCATAATATTTCATCTCCAACACCAGTGTTTCAGGATCAACTCTCCCAGAGCTTATGCAGAGTGCCAGAGTACAATAGCGATTCACGAGGAACGTATGCCAAAAATAGAATCCCGCACGAGCGGCGTGGTTTTATTGACTAGACGAGGTTTAAGCTGCATCTCCGGTCGGGCCGGTTTGCTGCGTCACAGCTCCCAGCAATGCATGGTTTTTGCCTTCATGGTTTGTTTTATTTCTCCTTTTCTTGCAACAAGCGACTAGCTGCATGGTGTGACCCTTCTGTGCGTTTCAGACAAACCTCCCCGGGACTTCTTTTGGGACTTCATTTTAAAGGGTGCAACAAGATGTTGTGTGTGTGTATATATAAATGTTGTGCTTTGAGTTGAATCAATAAAAGATGTACTGTAATTAACTTGAATTACGAGTTGTTTGACTGAGGGTTTAGTTGCCAGTGGTCACTTTCACACATTTAAGGAATAGTTCAGAAACCAGTACACTAATCAACCTATTCAGTGACACAAATAGACAGGGTACCCCCAGCCTGTCCTGCCGCTGATTTGCCCTGCAGAAGGGTCTGGAGAAGAGCAATACATTTCTTTCTGCTTCCGATACATTTTTGCGGGAGCCAATCACCAAGCTGGCTTCTCCCCCTGGCGTGCTATTGGCTGGTTTAACACAATGACGACAGGGAAGAGACGGCAAGCAGCCAATTGCGTACAGAGTCAGTTGAACTAGGCCCGTTGATCACGCCTCTTGTGCTGAAGAAAATGACAGCAGCCTCCCCAGACTAATGTGCAATCTACGATTGAGCTTGGTCTGGCAATAGCCAGACTAACAAATAAGATGAATTGAATGTATATTTTTACAAAGTTAGACGCCAACTTAGGAAATAAATGCATTTATTACAATATCACCACTTGATATTTCACAATTTGATTTACTCATTTTCTTTTACTGTACTTTACCTTTTTAAAAGTTCAGATTTACAGACGCCAGGTATAAGAACACCAAATATTTTGAACATATTGTGAAAGAAAGAAGTCTAAAAAATGCAACAACAAAAACATACTTACAGAACAGAACACAAAAGTCTAGTTCATAAACGCATGAAAAGCAGATCAACAAGAACGGGGTGAAGGAGCGAAGAAGTAGAGGGCCAGCAGGATGAAGTACACCATCAGAAGAGCAGTACCTGGAGGCAAACGCAGCACAGGAGAGGGGCAGAAGGTAAGACCGACATAGTTACAATCACCTGATTGCCATCTTGTTCTTAAGCACTAGCTGACTTGGGGGAACTCACTGCAGACTGAACATATGGCCTGATTTAATTAAGTCATCTCACGGTCTTTAAATGTCGGATTTCCTCGGCGTGTTCCCTACTGAGCATGTCATTTGATTGCTGGCAACCATGGCAACTACCTTCCCTCATCTCACAAAAACGACGGCCAAGTCATAATGTAAGTCGTCCACAACATACCCTGGAAGTAATCACTTTTCCCGTCCATAAAAATGTAGTTGACTAGAATGACACTGAAGATGCTGGCCCAGAGGTGGATGTCGCTGAACACCAGCACGAAGCCCACGTCCTGGGGGGGGGGGGAAGGGAGAGACACACGCAGTACAGGTCATGGAGGGAAGGCCCAACCGGGCAGACGTTGGACAAGGAGAAGACGACCTACGTAGAAGGCGTTGAAGAGGATGAGCAGCGGGATCTGAATCATGCAGACCTGCACCGCGATGCAGCTGCCCACTTCAAGGCTGGGGAGGAAAAGTAAAAAAAATTAATTAAAAAACCACGTTTGTAGCGGAGCACTAGATACAAACTGACACAACTAGAATGCGACGTACCCCATGCCTGATTCATAGTGAAAGCAGTGTTTCTCAAGCTCATTACATTCTTTCGTAATAGTTTGGTAAATTGAACAGGAACGTTAAAGGCGTGACATTTATACCACCAGGTGTGATTGCGACGAGCCATAACAAGCAGTTTGAAAATCTAGATGTACAGTTTGATGGATAGCCTATCCATCATACATCCAGGTGGACACTCATCCACTTGTGATGTCGCTAAAACACAGGGAAAGGCCGATTTTCAAACGGCTTGTAATGGCTAATCCCACTCACACCTGATGGCATAATACCACCCCTTTAGAAAGGGGACGGTAGACCCTGTGCACCACAGCTCCGGGGGGGGGGGGGCGTGTACCTGAGGCTGATGTTGTTCTGCAGGGCAAACTGGATGCCGTTGACAATCTCTGGGAGCTCAGGCACCATGGCCAGCACCGTGACCCCGATGAAGTACTGCAGGGGGGGAGGAGACAGCCTCACGTCACCACACAGCATGGGCTCATAAAAGGACGCTCAGTTCAGCGGCAACATCGGACGTTTGACGTCCTTGAACCTGACGAGGATTCCACCGGAGCGGTCTAACTGATGGTCTTCACTACGTAGGCGGTATGGTGCTGCAGTACCCGCCCAGCCCACTAGAGGGCCGCGGCCCAGTTTGGGCATGTGGTCACTAGGGATGGGTCAGAATATTCGATTATTCGTTCCTGAGGGTCAAAGTCGATTTTTAACATTTGGACCGTTAACATTTTTTCCCCATTCAAATAAACGAGAATTAACGGACGGAACTAATGTTGGTTCTGTAGCACTATTATTTTTTTTATTATTAGTTTTTTTTTATTATTAATCGTGTACAGAAAAACAATACACACAATACACAAGCATAAATATTAATATATATATGCATACAACACAAACACTGATCACTGTTAAAGTTTTTTTTTTTAAGTGATTTCTTGCCGATGATCCATGGCTGCCTTTGTGAATGTCGGCACACATCGAATAATCGATTATTCATTCATACCACCCACTGATTATTCGACCATGAAAAGAGTTATTCACATCCCTAGTGGTCACTGGATACCTGGGATATGTTGTAGGACAATATAGGATGGATGTTCTGTGTGGTGAGATCGGCGCAGGCGGCCATGAGCAGCGTGGCGATGATCAGAACCACTAAGGCCCGCCACCGCGACCAGTGGACTACATGGTGGCCTACTGGAGAACACACACACACACACACACACACACACACACACACACACACACACAAAGATCATCAAGATAACAAACAAAAGACTTCGATGCATTTTAAAAACACACAGACACACACTTACCTTTTGTGCCGAAGCTGGTGGTGATGAAGTTGGCGTTGATGCAGGTGGCGACCTCAGGCCCCTCCCCTCCCTGCTGGGGGAAGTGACCCTGGGCCCCGGGGCCCCGCGGCCCCCCGGGGCCCTCGCTGATGTGGATGTCGTAGATGTGTGTGTGGGTCTTCAGGGTGAAGATGAGGCCGATGAGGTAGGCCACGGGCAGCAGCACGGCGATGGTGTACACCAGAGGCCTTATGGGGAAACAATGCGTTGAAAATAGCGGAACACATTTCGTACGTTTTCCCCTTAATGCTTCAGAAACGCAAATATTCTTTTCGTGGGTCATGGTAAATATAAATACTTTCCTGCTTGTCCGATAAAGAAAAGCCAATCTAAACCTTGACTTTGGACTCTTTACATGAGTCAGATGAGGCTTTAATTATGATGGCGTTTCCTGGACAAGGTTTCCCCAAATGATGCCTGGTCCAAATGATTGGGCAGAAATACTTACTCTGTGTGGGTGATGATCCAGTGGTGGTTTGACTGGCTCTGGTAATGAACAAAGAACACGATGCATAAATGATCACTCAGAAGATCATTTTGCCACACACACACACACACACACACACAGTCAATACTTCAATCCACCAGAAGCATTCCAAGATAGCAAGAAGAGGCAAACATTGGCCATCGGTCATCTTTGTTCTAAACACTAGCTGGGTGACGGAACTGAATGTGGAATTCTGTTATAATAATGACCCGCTATTGTTTAGAACCAAGACGGCCGTTAGGTGAACGAGACTAAAGAATGTTGAAATGGATCCAAATGGTTGATGGAACGGCATTTAGCTCCAAGGTTTTTCCCCAAGGTCCATTGGAGGAACAAGACCGCTCGGTCATCACCACCTATTGGTTCAATGAAAAAAGAACCGCAAAAAACCAAAAGGAGCGTACAAAGTCATAGTAGCAGTCCTTGCAGGTGAAGGGCGCGCTGCCGTTGCCCGGGACGTTGGTGCAGCCTTCACACACCAGACTCCCGAAGGCCTTGGTGAAGAGGGTGGGGGCGAACACACCTGCAAGGGGACACGGGACACAGGACCGGAAGGGGTGAGGCTCGGATCCCACTTGGGTTTAGTGTTACTCTACATGAGGTTTCCGGTTACTGTGTAAAAAGCAATGTCACGCTATACAACAGCATGAGCTTCACGTTATGGAACAGCGTGTGATTACACCGTGGGGATAAGGTTAGCAAAGGGGGACCGCGGGAGGAAGCAAGTTCCACACTTGCCGTAACGTGCCGTACTAATGCTTATTACAAGGACACAATGTTAAGTGTTACCAAAACAAGTTCATTAATAAAATATGCCTTGAATCAGAATCCATGTTTTCCCTAATCCCACAAAGGACCTGCTGTACGTGTGGTGGTGGATCAACGTACCTCCTATTGAGATGAACAGCAGCGCAGAGCTCACCCCGGCCGACCGACTGTTGAACCGCTGCTCCCTGTGCTTGATGCCCCCGATGACCATACAGATACCCTGGATGGAGGGGGACACACACACACACACACACACACACACACACACACACACACACACACACACACACACACACACACACACACACACACACACACACACACACACACACACACACACACACACACACACACACACACACACACACACACACACACTTTGTTTACCATCGTCCCCAGACAGGGAAGATGGTAAACCCGTCCAGTTTTCAAACAGGGTGGGGGGGGGGTGGTGGTGCACTACGGGACCCTCGACTCACGGGTATGAAGAGAATGCACCCCAGCAGGGTCCCGGTGAGGGCCGACTTCACCAGCTCCTCGAAGCACTTGGTCTTGGCCTGGTAGCCCTGCAGCAGCGCCGTGATGTAGAAGGTGATCTCCGTGATGGAGCCGAACGTGGCGTTCACCACCGCCCCCACCGCAAAGTTGCTCTGGGCAGAAATGCTGCGGAGGAAGACGCGCGAGTCGTTTTTTTTATGTTCTCAAAAAGGGACGTGAGGATGAGGAGGCCCCACGCGTGTGACCCCACCACGGCATACGCATCTAAACGTTTTCAAAAAGGGTCTATTGGCTTCAAAATAGAATAAGTGAACAAATTGTACAATTGTACGTATTACAAAACCAAAAATCACAATTTATATGCATCGTCTTGTGCATCATTTCGAAAAAGGAGAAGTATAAATGCGAATACTTTCTACATTTGTCCCAATTTCACCAACAAAAAAAAAAAAAGTCACCAGTTCCATAATCACTTATCACATATCCATATCTCGAGGTCATCCACGCCCCGATATATACGCGCCATTGGGCTGAGCTGCGGGCCGTTACCTGGCGATGCCCATGCCGATGTAGTAGGACAGAGGTATGATGGAGACGATGGACGTGAGGAACTTGGCCCCCATGCTGGTGTAGCGGTTGCTCCAGTCCAGGTAGCCCAGCACCAGAGTGCACAGCACCAACGGGAGGAGGTCTGCAGGGGGCGCTCACGCTAAGGGCCGCAGCACGGAGGCAGAATCGTCGCGTACCCCTTAAAACAGCCCTGGTGGTCCTCTCTGATTGGACCTTTTGTCACCGGTTACAGAGTGTGTAGCGGGGGTTAACAACTCTGCTCCCTCCCACCCTACGTTACGTCGCCATTGAGAAGTGTTAATTCACGCCATAACAACACTGTGTGCTTGAATCTGACTGATTGGTGATTACCTGAACCAAATCAAGGAAGAGATGCCCTGATTGGTCAGAAATGAGCTGGGCGCGGTCTACAATATGAATTGTCTCTTGTAGATACAGACACGTAAGAAACGCTCCGATATATTCTCCAAGAGCATTTCACTCACTAATAGCTGACAGGTGGCAATGGCATATCTAACAAAGTGCACCATATTCAAAGCACTTGAATCTTACCTAAAGCATTTTTCATTTACTGTTTGTATTTAATTTAGACCATAGAGAATCAGGCCTGGACATCCAACTAAAATGCTGCAAAGACCCGGACAATAGCTTTGGTCCAACCGCACAAAAGGATACTGAGAGCAAAGATGTTGATGCCCTGGAAGGTATATTTATAATAATACCAGTTCACGGCTTGATAGCAACACAGGACCACCTTGGTATCAGAAGTATTGGTCTGCAAAAGAAGGAAAAAAAAAAACACCAACATTCTATATGATCAACCCTGGAAATTTCAATGTTGCTTTCAGAATAATCACACACACCCCCACCCAGGCAGCGGGGGAACCAACATGGCCACTAGGTGCACTAAGGCCCCCATACCTTTTCTCGCTTTTGGATCTGGACGTTCTCCGGCGGCAGCAGCAGGACCGTGGTGAGGGTCCGGGCGTTCATCTTGGCCACGGGGATGGTGAAGACCAGCAGCCAGGAGACGCAGCAGACCAGGGAGTGGACCACAGCTAGCGGTGGGTAGGCCAAGACCAGCCACACGTAGGTGCTGAAGCGACACTGGATTGAAAAAAATAAATAAATAAAGAGGGGAGAGATGAGTCACGACCCATTTCAACCAGTATTAGCTCAAAAACACCATCAGCCCAAGTCTAGCAAGTCTCGACTGCTCTGAAGCTCGCCTTTTGAAATTGACAATAAGCAATTTTAAAAAAGTAAATGAAAATAGTCTTCACAAATATATATATATATATATATCTATATCTCATTCACATTCACTCCTATAATTTTTAAAAATAATTAAATTAATAAAAAGTTAGTAGGAGTGAATGTGAATATATATATATATATATATCTATATATCTATATATCTATATCTCATTCACATTCACTCCTACTATGAAAAGGGCCAATTGATCGCCGATATCGTTTTGAAATTAACCTAAAATCTCATAAAAAATGCAGACCATCCTCCCTCCCCCACCCCACGCTCCATCCATCCTCCCCCCTACTTCCTCACCAGTGTTTGTAATAACGCAGTTTAAAATAACAGCGTTAGGTAACGCTGTTATTTTTTTTAGTAACGGAGTAATCTAACTACGTTAAATGCGGTGCGTTACTACGAATTGATTCACCCCTGGCTCCACACAAACTGATAGTGAGGAGACCGGCTGGTTTAACAAAGAGATAAGCGATTATTATTGGCTAAAGCAGAGTCATGTTTTTTAATTTACGACACCCGCATCTACAAAGCTACTTCTTTTTTTTTACAGTAACGCAAATAATTACTTTCCCTGGTAACGAGTTGCTTTTATTATAGAGTAATTCAGTTACTAACTCCGATACTTTTTGGAACAAGTAGTGAGTAACTATAACTCATTACTTTTTTTTTTAAGTAACGTTCCCAACTCTGTTCCTCACCCAAAGCCGGGGTGGCGAGCGGTGCTCCGGGGGGCTCGGGACAGGGATGATCACGGCCAGAGGGGACGACACACACAGAGGAGCGGTGTCCTCCGCCACCCCGTCGGGGTCCCCGCCGTCCTCGTCGCGTTCCTCCGGGATGGCCTCACAGTGGGGGGCCTTCGGCTGGCCCCAATCCGCTCCGTCACCAACCTGCAGACACAAGGGGGCGTGTTCTAATTGTTCCCTATATAATGAACATTGGAGTACACCTTTTAGGGCACAATAATAAAAGGCACTGATTATGCACCACGCATCAAAACCAGGGTGTGTATTGGCATAAACAAGCGTTTACATGTGTTGTATGTCCCCCTGGGACCTGTTAGCATTAAGAACCTGCATCTGCCGACCATCTTTATTGGATGAAACCGATGACGACGAAAAGCACATGCATCAAGGAAAACAGTGCGGAGGTTAAGTGCACAACAGTTGTGCACTTATCTTAGGGTGCATTATGGGTATTAGAGGACAATACCGGTCTGGGTGATTAAACCATCGTAACCGTCTCTCCTAGTTTCCCCCAAACATCAGCTATGAATACATGGAATAATGTATTTTGGAATGAACGCATGTTGCCAAGTAACGTCCTGTATAGGGAAACCGATTTGCTTTCTCAGCTTAATTGATTACCATTGTGCGTTATGGTGTAGTTTTTAGGCTTAGGTTACTGTACCTCCTCTATTGACTTTCCAAACGGCCAGATGAAGAAGCATGTCAGCTTCCAACATAATCTCCCTGAAAAGTAAAGAATACGTCCGCGTTTCAGACTCCGATCTACCAGACACATGAATCTGACATGTTATTGACACGCAGATATAGATACACACCGTAAGGGGCTCCACAGATCGTGAGATACATGATTGGACACATCAAGAAGTAGCTCAGCGAGATCCACCAGCCAAACATGACGACGTAGAACACGTTTCCACAGGTGACCGCATAGCCTGAAATAAAGGAAAAAAAATAAAAACAGTAATGAACCGAACAGACTGGGGGGGGGGGGGGGGGGGAAGTAACACTATAAATAAAGTAAAACCTTTACTTAAACCTGCACTGTAAACGTCTTTCCTTTAGCGACCTCTAGTGGCTTTCTAGTGTCAATCCCTGGATGGGCTCACTCGTGGACGGAGACGTTTTAGTCTTGAGAAACTTGCCAGTTCTGTTTTAGTGTATCTAAAAGTATCTAAAAGTATAGTATAGTATAACATGGTATCTAAAAGCTGCAGTAGAAAGGTAAGAGTGCATGTTCATAACACCATCTGGTCCTGGAACTCGGTGCGGTTTGGATCAATGTGTTTTTTGTGGTACGATGGACGTCTTAAGCGTGCGCGCGCCGTGGTTGATCAAACCGAGGGGGATAGGGCATCGGGATGGGTGTGAGGGGACGTGAACAGGCAGGAGAAGCGAGAGAATGCGAGACCTCTGCCGGCGTGTGGCTTGACGACGTTGAGCTCGGAGTAGAGCTCCTGGACCTCAGCGGACCGGTCCTCCAGGGGCCTCTCGGTCACATGGCTCTCCCACTTCCTGAAGCCAAACTGCACAGAGACAGAGACGGAGCGCACATCTCGCACAATGCGTCGGTTGCACACAGACTAGGGCTGCTCGATTATGGAAAAAAAAAAAAATCATAATCACGATTATTTTGGTTAATATTGAAATCTCGATTATTCAAACGATTATTTTTGAGTTTGAAAACATGATGCATTTATTCATAATTTCTCTCCAAAAAAAAAAAACACTTTGTAAATGAGAACTTTGAAATTTCCCCTTAAAAAATATACACAAAATGGTTAAGTAGAAAATAATGTCCAGATATGAATCCAGCTGTTCTGCAATTTCTATATATATATTTTAAAAAATATATTAAATCGTTTCAACTCGATTATATTCGTTTGGTGATCGTTTCACTCTGAAATCGAAATCGCGATCAAAATTCGATTAATCGCCCAGCCCTAACACAGACACACGCTCACAACGTAAGAGAGAGACAAAGGAAGTAGCGTCGTCACCTGGAACCTAGACTGGTCTAATGAAACACATTGGAATATCGATAAAGATTTTGCATTTCAATAGATCGTGTTTCGTTACATCCAAGGAGTTTTTGGGCACACACAAAACCGTTGGGGCGTAGATCAAAAGTTAGGAGTCCCACAGTATATGTATACACATTTGAGTTTGAACTCAAGATTAAAATCCCTTTTTAATAAAAAATTGTAAATGAATGTAATGATACTTTTGCATGTTGCACTTTTTCATCAATCAATCAAAGTCACACTTGGTACAAAACGCGGACACAAAACACTACTCCCTCGCATCCTCCAACCACCACGAGACTTTAATGTTATAGAGGAGCAGTGTGGGGCTGGGGGTGATTCTGAGACGACACTTCACCTTGTAGTTGTTGGCCACCCTGTTGGCCTCCAGCTCGTTCTCCGCCCGGATGGTGGCCTTGCCGGTGGTGGCGTCGCGCCAGCAGTCGTCGCTGCACCGCGTGGACGTGGAGCAGGCCGGCGTGCCAAACTGGCCCCCTGCGCGGGTCACGCCGCGGACAGAGGTCACGTTAAGGGCTGATTATGGTTCCACCGTTCACGTTAACGCAATGACCATGCAGACGCGTCAACGGCGCAGTCGTGAACCTTTTTGGTTCTGCGTCGGGTTTTAGTTAAGTGGACCAATCACAGCCCTTGCTGCTGCGTCGACCTCAACGGAAGGTTACAGTTTTTTCGGGAGGCGCACCTCAGGCCCAAGGAGGGTCCTCAAGGACGTAAGGGGTCCGTGACCGCCTTGCGTTGCGTCAACGTGGTGGGACCATAATCAGCCCTTTAGACCCACGTCAGCAGGTGCTGTAGGCAAGACTTCGCATGAATCATTTGAGAGGATCATTTATAAGGAATGCCATCGGCATCAAGTCATCAGAAATACTGAGAATGAGAATAGCTCTTCTGGTTGACCACATGCCTGCCCCTCTCTGTGTGAGACCATTTAGATGTTAGACCATTCCCGGATTATTACGGACCAATCTTCCCTGATTGGTTTCGCGGAAACCATTGGAAACCATTTCCCCGGCAATCACTGATCACTAGCAGTAACAATCCCCATTTCTATGGAAAATACAATTGTACAATTTTTATAATACAAATGATAAAAATGTATTTCATGAACACATTTCTCTCTTCTGCATCCTGCAGCCTCCACAGTCCCCCTGCTGCAACCCACTTCTGGGTCCCGACCCACAGACTGATAACCAGACTGGTCTGGAGGCGAACGGCTACCAGGAGAGCGCTCCTCACCTCTGTGGACAGCCAGGTAACATTTGGGCGTACAGTGGCCGAGGAACAGAGAGGTCTCCTGAGTGGACGCGTCGCCAGGCTCTGGCACGTGGGGGCCGACTGATGGTCTTTCGCTTGGAGACGGTTGCCGTGGCAGCCAGGGATGCTGAGGATGCAGATGCTGCTGCTGCTGCTGCTGCTTCTGCTCAGGGTAGTCTGAATAGCCGGGGGCATAATGAATGGGTGATGTCAGACTTGGTTGTTGTGAGAGAAATTGACAATACCCTTAGCAGGATTATTATCATTATCTTGCCACCAAACCACCAAAGTGAAAGGGCAAGGAATTGTTTGATAACAACCTTAACTTGGAGCTCATGGGAGGAATCACAGAGTGAGATGGTAAACACAGAGTGCTGAAGCTGTAAAAGCAGGTGTTCTGCAGACCAGCTCGGCTTTTGTATTACTTTAAGTTACAATTACAGTTAGGGCAGTTGGCAGATGCCGTTATCTAAAGTGACTTACAATAAGTACATTGTATACATACATAAGTACATTTGTAAGAAGAAAGAGCTAATATATCGCTGTTGGTACAGTAAAGATGTTCGTTCATGGTATACAACAAAGATAGCTAGGATAAGACGCTACACAATGCCAAGTACTATCTTTAAGTGCCAGGACATACAACAAACATTAAGTGCATACAAAGCTCTAAATATAGGTCTTAACGTTTATTCTGTGTTTTCCTGATCTCTTTCCTTGTAAGAATTTATGCTGTAATTTCCACAAAAATGTCATAGAATGATAACAGTGGTTTATGATTAGAATGTTATTATTCTTCACATACTTTCTTTTAAAAATATAAAATCAAGTAATGTTGACCTAAACTACTGCTATCCATGTTTTGCACACACAGCATCAGGATTCTATCAAGGTATGTGTCTGGTAATAATGATTAAAAGTTCCTGGAGAATAACTAATGTAACTTAAAAACTTTATTTCAAGTTTAGAATATGTCAATAACGTTAAAACAACTCAAAACAGAAGTGAAAAAATATCTAAAAACGTATTGTTAAAGATGTATATTCTGATTTGTATAAACATTACTCTAGATGCCTGAAATTAATGACTGCTACTCGTTCTATGAATCTAAACATGACAATAAACTTGAAATCATATCAGAAACTAATGAATAGACCAGGATCAGTTTTCAAAGGTGCATTTCTCGATTTATTATGAAGGCAGGCCGGTCTGTGACGAACCAAAAACTCCTGACTGTCATGCAAGAGGCTACGTTTTTCATCAGCAGTAGAGTCTACTAAATAACCCATAACCAATTAATTATGCCTGGGTCAAAAAAAGACATTGGAATTTTACAAAACGTGATCTGTGCTGGGGTTTCTACTGCCTGGGTTAAAAAATAAATAATAGCAGGCAATTTATTTTATTGGGATTTAAGACATGTAATCAGGTGTCCTATTACTATAAGGCACCTCACGTCTAAACAGTGATGATGAACTCAAAACAAGCATATTAAAAGGGAGATCCTTCAAGTAGGCCTATGCAACTCAAAATGCACGTCATAAAGATATGCATTCAATTAAAAACACACAAGGTCAGTGTAGGAGACACCAAAATCACCCCAACTACGAATGTTCATACGATGGGTGTCAAAGTAATCACATTATAAAACACTATGTTTGAAGGACAGATTAGCAAACACGACAATAATGACATGGGCTGGTGTGACGTCGGGACACAGGTGATACAATCAATCAATACAATAATCATTTGAGGCCCAATTTGAAATGACGATACCAAATGAAATACCAAATTATAAAGTAAGAAGTCCGTATTATAATTGTAATAAAAAGAAAAAAAAATCGATCTATAAATCGTACACTTTCAAAAAGTCCATTGGACGATATGCTTCAACACACAAGTAGGCCTACGCGTGTTAAACTTCATGCTACAGGTAAACGCAGAAACAACTTTAGAGTACCGCATGTTCGACCTTACCTGTGCTGTTGGCTGCAGACCTCCTCCTTAGAGTTTCTCCATCATTTGGCAGCAGTAGCGCGGTGTTTTGGGACATGTTTTTTGGTCGGAGGCTGTGGTTGTGTTTGCTTTCGTCCCTCTGTCCCACCATGTCGGTCCGCCGTGCTGAACGCGTGCTGTTCTTCTGGAGATGTGCGGTGTACCAAAACGATGCGTTCATATGAATGGATGCGTTTTAATCGATCGCTCGAATGAGCTCTTCCCGACCAAATGTTTAGTGTTAGTTTATTAAATAAACTTTTATTTTCATCTGTAAAAAAAAAAAGTAATAATAAGTAGGCTTAAGTTAGTAAATTATGGATTTCTGTTGTTCTGTTGTTTCTTATCGTTCTCTAACCCCAACAGTAAAGGGCGAACTACTACCGAATTCAATCTTTAATTTTTTTTTTAATGGTTATTATTTTTATTTCCTACAATTTAGAGCAGGCAAATACATAGGCGGGGCCACCACCCCAGAATAATCATATAAGCCCGTTGCAAACGACATGGTTTTTAGGTTTAGTCAAAGTTATTGAGAAGTGAGAATGATTGTTTTTCTTCATTTTTATTTTATTTTCATACTTAACCATATGTCAAGAAGTGTTTTGTGATACTAAAGCAAATAGTACCTACTGCACAATAATACAACCATCTTCTACCATGTGCCAGTCCAACCCTTTCCATTCCCATCACCAGCCCACTGTTGTGGACAGTTCACCAGTAATCTGTTAACTGTGGGATGGAGCCTAAGAGAAACCTGGAAACCCTGTTCAGTACCTCCAGGAGCAACCAGTGGGCTACTGGTGATCAATATACATGTCTGTCATTCATAATGAACCAACCGTTGGATATTAACCATGAAGAACTTGAGAATAAAATCAACAGCTTCTTTACAAGATTACATTAATGGATGTATCATCTGAAGCCAGAATTTAAGCAGTCCTGAAAAATCATTCTAGTCGTCATGTAATGTTTACGTCAGTTATTTTATTGCAAATCAAAATGGATGCATAACAAAAATGTGATTCAACTGAAATAGCCCCACACACCCACACATCTCTAGTTGTGATTCATTGGAGGAATCATATCTAGCAGTCAATTGTATAATTGTCTTTGTTGAATTATCACATATGCCCTCAGGAAAAGTATAAAGGCAGTCCACATTTGTATTTAAGTGAATAAACGGATGATTCTTCAATAGCCTGAGATACATTCGGCCAGTAAACAAATCATGTCCCAAGTCTCCATTAATAACACAAGGCTTTCACAGACGATGACTTAACTAATACATTTAAAAAGTTGCACTTGCTGATTCGTGTTTGCCGTGTATACCGGCCAATAGTGTCCAGGTTCTATTGGAAGATAATCGACATAGACACTCTATCATTGGTCCAATGTTGTGCATGTTGAGCAATGATTGGAGCAGGGCAATCCCTCAGCCTCCAAGTGGGCAAATATGAAGCATGGTAAAGGAGATTGTGGATACATTGTGGACACACAGATGGTAATATTAATCCATCAGACAACATTCACAACTGACTTTATTTAGCCTCTGCTTCATCCAGAATCGGGCAGTTTTAGATAGTGGGGTTGATGCTCTTCTTGTGTTCAGTAAGTATACTGATGATATTTTAGGTATTTTTCCATCAACAATCATTCGTAGTTTATCTACATCATTGTACATTATTTCCAGTGAGCTTTAAATAACATATTTTAGCATTAAATATATCCGATATCTTCAAATATAAATAACATTTACATATACACATAATTTGAGAATGGCATCACAGTTCTGCGGCGGGTGATGTTTGATAAGCAGTGTATTGGAGGTAGCCACGGATGATGTAAGATATGTCCAGCTGGCCTATGACCTCCAAGCCTCTTCTACCCACAGTCGTCCTGATTCGGATTCTACAGAGCTGCTGTAGACTGAGGGGGGTGCCTGTGGTAAAAGATACAAACGTTGGATTGGTCAGACAAGAACAAGAACACAGACAATGGGTCTATGAGTCAATAGCCGTTTCTCAATTCACGTTCTGGTGTGTACTCGTGTACTTGCGTTCTCGGTAAACGTCATCAGTGGTAGCCCAAGCACTGTTCCAATTCCAAGTACGCGAGTACTGTCGTAAAACCCGGAAGTGTTCTCGATGCGTTCTCGATGAGGCCGTTCTACCGAGGATGCATCGGAGGTGACTCGTGTGGACTTGGGACCGTTAAATATCCCAGGATGCATCATCGAGTCCGCTGCTGTTCCAATTTCAGGTGCGTACTCACATTCTCGGAAGTCTGTACTTGAAAGTCCGGACTTGCCAAGTACCTACTTCCAAGTCCGCGAGTACGTAGTCCGCGTACTTGGTATTGAGAAACGGCTATTGTCTATTTGGCCAGCCTTATTTCTGCACTGGAACCAGTGGGGTTACCAGATTGGGTGTCAAACGACCCAAAGACAAACTGGGTGTAATATTATGTGGATGTACATTTTGATTGCTCTCTCAACGTAGCCTTACTCCCATAAGTCTTGAGGCAGGTTCCGGCGGGCGTGCTGGGTTTAGTGTAGTCCACGGGTTTACATCCATGACGGTCTCTGGCCTGCGTGTTCCCGCCAAACTCGACCAGCAGGTTGATGAGGTCGGCCGTTTCACCACGTGCCGCGTGGTGGAGGGCCGTTTCCTCCGCCTTGGACGAATTCACGTTGGCCCCTGAGTGAAGAATAACAAATAAAATAGCGTTTAGCGGCATTTAGTGGTGGGTTTGAGGACGGCAACCAACTGAACATACCTAACCTTTCTAACAAGTAGTACTGGCCTGTGAGGTGCCAGTAGGTCATAGTCTATGACAGTAGGAGTAGAAAGTATCTACTCCTAAGGTTCCTTGATAGATTTATAAATTGTATTTAGTTATTAAGTCTGTAAAACGATATGTCCAGCTGAATTCTGAAGTAAGGCGGGCTCTCTGGAAGAGGACCCGCTCCTTATGCAGATATAAAGGGCTCATTCTAAGGTCATGAAAAAATCATGAGATTCTATACTTTAAAACATTAAAACATACTTATGAATAAGATATTTTATTTATGATGCCAATGTATTTGGCAGAGTGGACCTTTAACAGAAATGACCCCAAAATGCACCTTTCAAAAATGAGAAAACAGTGATACTAATGACCAGAACATAGACTTTCCACAGTGTTCTACTTAGACCTGCATTAAGCAGCTCCAGGGCACAGTCCACATGGCCTTTGGCACAGGCGGTGTGAAGAGGGGGGGTGTGGTCTGTGTCGCAGGCCTCAAGCTCCGCCCCCTTGTTGATCAACAACCTCACAATTTCCACATTACCTGAGGGCGACGCGAGACACAAGGCCAAAGAGCAGCTGGATCATTAATCATAATCAACAATCATTAATTATTGTTAAGTGTCATTATTAGCGATTGACTTACATGCAAAGTAAGACATTAAGACAGTAAGACAACAATTCTGAGCCTGTGTGTGGTGTCTGACCTCGTGTGCAGGACTCGTGGAGAGGGGATGCTGGGGGACATGGGTTAACTTTGGCCCCTCGTTTCAGCAACAACTTTACGCATGCCAAGCTGCCCGCTGCGCAGGCGTGACAGAGAGGAGTGCTGCCCTGGATTGTCCGGACGTCCACCTGGGGGCGCCAGGGTGCGAGATGAAAGCACAACGGCACCATGAACCCTTCAGGCAATTGAAAATATGTATTACATTTATTTACGTAATAAAATGTCCTTGGGAACGTGAATTCAAAATGTGTCAATTCAATCAAAGTTGATTAATATCAAGCATCAGTTGAACCATTGATCAAAAATGTACCACAGCTGGTGGGGCTTGGTTGCAAGTCCTACGTTTACTATGCATTATTTAGATATGAATAGGGGCTATGGTCATTGGCCTACAAAGACTCAAACAATACGATAATATAATAATAAAAATATATACCAAAGGAAAGACACAGCGGAATATACATTTAACAACAGCACACACAGATGGCCTATCCTGCATTACATTATATCTCACTTTACCTGCGCCCCCGCCTCTAACAACATCCGGACACAGTTGGGGTGTGCTTGTATGCAGGCCTCATGCAGAGCCGTGATGTTGTCCACAGTCACCATGTTGACCGACGCTCCGCTCTCTATCAGCTGTTTGAGCTGCAGCGCACGGCCCTGGGACGCCGCCTCGTGGAGGGCCGTCCGGTCGGCCCAGGAACCTGGACAGTAGCGCAACAACAGACCGCTGTCAAAACACCCCCGTCCGAAAGACCGAAACGTCCGAAAAAAAAGATGTAGGCGCTGACAGCTGCAGTCGATAATACGCAAAGTTGAAATAAAATAAAAACAAAAACATTTAACATGTTATAAGGTTACTTTTCTGTGCGTTATGGCGTGAATATCAAGTGTGTATTTGGTGTGGAATAAGCTCACCGGTATCGCAAAGAGACGAACGGCGAGCAGCTGTTACTTCCATGTCAACAAGAATTTAGCAAGAAGAAATGCATTCTGTGCGTAAGTCAGCTCGCCGAGCAGCCTAGTACGTAAGCTCTGCTCCAGGCATATTTTTAGGAGCAGCGACGTTGATGGACGAGTTGGGAACTCCAGGCATTGTGGGAATAGTAGTTCGTTATAGTTGTAGCGCATGTGTGTGAATTACATTTTTTAATGACCCCCGCAAAAAAGAGTATTTGTGAAAATTTAATAATTTCGGATTTACTTAAAATTCATACCTCGGAAACTTGAAATGTGGTCAGCTCATATAAAAATATGCTCATTCAACATATCAATGTCTTGCTTTAGTCATGTCCTGTAAATAAAAAAAATGCACCGCACTATACTATATTTTAGTCAATTATTTTACCAGTATTTTATACCATTACAGCTTTCAACATTTAATTAGGAGTTTGTGTAAAATACATTTAGTCAATAAAACAAAGACAAGGAAAGACTTGGTTTTTCATTCTTTTTTACTTTGCAGTACAGAAATCATTTGAACCCACCATGTTTTACAATGTTAAAAACAGATGACAATACAGGGCTCTTATCAATTCAATACTGATGTAGTCGACATTTGGTCCTTCTAAAGCGAATCACAAACCGCCCCCTCCACTCACAACCGCTCTTTAAATGCTTCGTGTTTTTATTTATTTTTTTGCATAATACAGGAACTATAATATGTCTCCTTGGATACGTTATATTTAATTAAGCTTCTGCAAACAGGAGCAGGCCGATTGGCTTTATGCTGAACTATATTTGTAATAGTGGCTTGGCTCTCAGTACAGTGCGGCGCTTTGCCCCGATCAGGCGACAATAGTGTCGATGAGACACCTTACCGGGGGCGCAACCGGCGACAGCCATTGGATAGTGATGGCTCTTCCCCACACCTTTCACTGCGTAAACTCTCAAATTACCAATCGACACATCTTGCATATTAACTCGTCAGTTGTGCCCGCAAATTAGACGGGTTTGTAAGTGGGGGGGCGTTCTTAAAAAGCCACTGAGCACTGCAAGACAACATTCAGTAGGACACCACAGAAGAAGCCAAGCCACTCGTTTTTTTTTTTACCTCAACCAAAAACAAAATAACAAAACTCACAATAGCACATGGCTGTTGATGTCACAAATCTCCCACGTACTTCAGCATGACACTATTTAAATCTTCAGGTAAAGAAGGACAGCCCCCCCCCTCCCCTCCCCTCCCCTCCCCTCCTCCCAATCCAATGGACAATTTAACTACTGACTTGATACATCACTTCTTTTGGCATCTTTGGAATATGCGCTCCTGGTCTGAGGCGAGTGTGGAACATGATTGATGATGGTCGTGTGGGCCTAGTGTCTTATCTGAACTCAGTGCAACCTTTTTGAGAATGAGATTAGAGGAAAATAAAATCAGAACAAAAAACCCAGCTCTCAGCCCCGTCACCCCCCCCCCCCTACCCACCGACCCTCCTACAGCTTCCTGAATGGGCATAAACATAAACGTAAGATCATCTGCCTGCGCTCGCGTGTGTACACCTTTATGTACGTTTTTATTCTCTTCTCCTAGTTGTACGATTAGATCTGGGGGGGGGGGGGGGGGGGTCGACGTCAGCCTCGGGGAACGGTGGGGGAAGGGGGAAGGGGGGGGGGGTCGGCGACATCATGATGACCCAGAATCCCGGCCCCTTTATTATTCAGCGTCGCCGAAGATGTCGTTCTGCTTGCGGTTTATGTCCCCAAAGTCAAAGTCCGTGCCGGTCATCCTCTTGAAGATGTCCTTGATGTCATCGCAGGTGGTCTCAAAGTGAGTGGTGGCGTCGTACGAGCGGGAGATGAAGATCTGAGCCGGAGGAAGAGAGAGCGAGAGAGAGAAAGGAAAGGCACCCGTTAGGTGCACCAATAGGAAAGAGGCACGCGTGCGATTTAAAACCTGCATGGCTGCATGCTCGGACCTCATCCCTTTTCTGATATAGTGCCTGTCAAAATATTTGTATACACAGTAGCCCTCTGATAATAACCAAATAGCTTATAATCATTTACCATTAAACATAATAGCATATTTCTGACCAATAAGGTCACTCCATCTTGCCTGTCATTTCGGACAGGCAAGCACATTTTTCTGAATCCGGCTCCTCTCCTCGTCCTCTTTGCAACACTCAAATCTGACCTACAGCAGATTTAATGCCATTATCCAGGCGGTGTCCCAAGTTAAGAGCAAACAGCCTTTTGCTTGCATTTCCCAATGGGTTTCTACATAGACGAGTGTGAGGAGTGCTGACCTGGCTGTCGGTGCCCATGTCGGTGGGGGCAAACAGGTCGCTGGTGCTCACAAACTTCTGCTCGATGGGCTCCAGCAGGTCCAGGGCCGGCTTCAGCTCCTTCTCGGGCTCGTTGGTCTCCACGGTGGTGCTGATGATGGCCACGTACTTACCCTTGGCGGCGACGTTGTGCGCACAAGAGACCATGCACACGTAGATGTCTGTAACCACAACAACAAGGATGACGATGAGAACATGAAGGGCGAAAATAATCACATGTAAACTTTTCTTTTTTTTTTTGCAATGACCCGCACGCAACATGCATTACTTTTGCTTGTATGTCTCGTCAGTTTTCGTTGACTGACTCAAATAATGACTTCCGTTTTATTCACTCAAGCAACTAAATCTTTTCTGTGTTAAGAGTGAAAACCACCCTTCCACCTTAACAGCAATGTACTAAAAACAAACAGACTTAGTCAGAAAAACGTCAACAAAAGTTGGTTTCTGTTTCTGTGGAAACGTGGACAACAGCCCCCTCTTTTCTGCTACTTGAAGCACCCTGTCAATCTCAAGGGACTTCCTCCCGACACAGAGACTTCCTGTGTGAGCTCACCGTGCTTCCTGTTGACCTGGTTCTGGGGGATGATGATCTGGCAGGAGTTGACATCGTTGGTGTTCTTGATGGGGTGGCTCATGACACAGATGGCCCGGATCACCTGGCCCACCTTGTTGGCACGGTCCATCATGTAGCTGGGGTCACAGATCAGCTGCTTGCAGCGAGCAATCTGTGGAGAGGGGAGAAGAGAGAGAGAGTTAGGGTAAGGGTTACAAACGGACCAAAAACAAATCAACATTTATGTATGGGGGAGGGGTGGCTCGCACCCTAGTACTGCTGTTTTACTTTTTAACTGATTTCATTCCTGCGCCATGTTTGTCAATGTCCTTCTCTCCGGTCGTCTCAAGCACTTCCTTGTTTACATCGTAGATGTAAACCATGACCAGCAACAAAGTGTAAATTTACGCATTACCAAGCTGTTACTGGTTAGGGCATTGCTTATGTTTTTGTGGTGCAAGTTGGTTAACTGCTGGTTTGAAACTAATTGGTGGTTACCAAGGACTGAGTAAGGAATTTACGCATAAACTTAGGAACAAACGCATAGCTGGGCAACCCAGTGCAGAATCTTTTATTAAATGGGGACCATTGTGCTTGACTATCTTCTGATATAAGAGAACTGCTTCATAGATTCTTGGGCCCATTTGGAGAACATGAATCCCAAACAGATGACGTCAACGGTCCAACATCTCTGCTCATTTCTATCATGGAAAATGAGGTTGCAGACTGTGATTTTTTAAAACCCTGCATGCCGACCATTTAAGTATCCAACTTAAGATGACTGCGATTTGAACGCTGGTTTAAAAAAGCATGTCATTCTAAGCACAGGGTTTTTCCCTTGGTGAATGAATCCAATGTTAAGTCCTCCTTACCTCTCCTTCAGACTTGACCCCGACCACCTTGCCGTCCTCCACGATTATCTCCTCAATGGGCTTGTTCAGCATGTAGATCCCTCCGTAGATGGCACTTAGCCTGGGAGGGACAAACACACAGACAACCCCCATTCAAAGAAAGATCCAGGACAATGGCCCCTTACATAATGCTGCAACGAATGGTCGTCATGATTGCTATCCGCTTACACCATAATGCTTTGGAATACGACCTATACTAAGTAATTATCCACAGTAACAGATCTTCAAAGACCTTCTACAAAAGTATGCAGATTACAACGTAGTCTAAACTACACAAGTAAAACACATTCACAACAGAAGTCATTTTGTGTCCAGCGCACAGTCCAAATGGATATTTTAGACTTCAGAGTTGAACAATCTACAGGCCAAGCAGTCGTTTCAATGTGCAACCCTAAATTGTTTTTTTCCGTCACATGGTCAAACCTCTCCCCCATTGGCTGGTGCAGGGTTAAAGGGGGGGGCTGGGCTCACCTGGCAAAGCCCTGGGGCAGCTCCCCCAGCCCGTAGAGTGGGTACAGGTAGGGACTCTTGCCGTATCTGGCCAGAGACTCGCTGTACAGCTTTATCCTATTAACGGAATCCAGGCAGGGTTCATCCAGGTATCTGAAACACAAGGGGAGGACACTGGGGATTAATAAACTATTGCTATTGGGATGCGGCAAACCTCTACTCCCTCAGAGTTCTCTTTGCTATTTGTCCCTGCACAGTAAGAGTACGGTATCGGAGTCCAGTACAACCGAAAATAGTCATGATGTGACTGTAGACCTACTCGTCTGTGCGGTAGAGGGCGAGCGAGTGGCCCGTGAAGTCGATGACGTCCTGTCCCAGGTCAAACTTCTTGTACACCTCCCTCATGGTGGTCTTGTTGGGGTCCACGCCGTCCAGGGTCTTGGGGTCGTTCTGGTCAAAGTTGCTCACGAACCCCAGGAACTTTTTGAAGCGCCTCTTCTCAAACAGCCCCATCAGACCTAGTCGCACGAGAAGGGCACATGGTTGACTAACAAACAAACTAGCTTGACAAGTCTCTGATCTTGCATTAAGTAGCCTACGCCATTTAGTCACCTTCAATAAAATAACACCATAAATAAAAGGAAAGGGAAAAAAAGAAAAAACTGAAATATTTATACGAGTCTTCGCCAACTAGCAATAACACACATGAACCCACCATGTTGCGTCTCGACTTAAAAATGCTGTAGGCAAGATTTAAGAGCTATCATTTTTTATGCCATTTTCAGACATGCCATAGCCAGGTGTTAGCCAGTCAGCTATAAGTGAGTGTATTAGAATCTCTATTAGAATATCTGTTCTGCATGACCGCCTGCCTCTATAGGAGACAATTTTGATTTTAAACCGCTCCCGGACCATTTTTGAGCAAGCTGGGCATCCCTTTGCTGATTGGTTGGTTCAGGGGAACCCATCTTGCCTTTCAATCAAGCACACCGCGTTATCGTAGCTCCAGCACAGGTCCCTCACTCCTCATTGGTGGAGAACCGTAGTGAGGGAGGGAGCAGAGAGAGAGGGGGCGTATTTATGGTTGCTTATTTTTTAAATACTTCTCCCTCTCTAACTCTCAGATCTTACCTACACCACCTTTAACATGCCCAATTTAACTTGCCAAGGACCCGTCATGACATCCCAGCCCTGAGCAGTCGAGACTTACTGGATGCCAGAGCCTCCGTCTCGGTGGAGGGGACCTTGTAGATGCTGCCCTTCTTGTACACGTAGCTGCCCTCCACCACCTTGAAGTCCAGGTAGCGGGTCACCTCTGTGATGAGCAGCATGCGCACCAGCTGACCTGAACACACGCAGGGAAATTACGTTATATACACTATACTGTTCCACTTCTGACAAAATAAGTCTGAATGCATGCATGGGTATTTAAGAAGTTATGATAATAACTATCCATCCAACTAATCCATACAATATTGGAAAACTGTATTACCAGGCTGCACGATTGAGAAAATGAGAATCACGATTTTATTGCTTAGAATTTAGCAATATATTTTCAATAAAAATGGCACTCATTTACCGGATACAGAAGGAAACGATTAGGATGGCGCCTGATATAGGACCGGCTCATCAACAGAAAGGGAACACTTCTGTTTTTAGCTTAAATGGAACAGCTTCATGAATCTCAACACTGAACATACAAAAAAAAAAAATTGAATACGGTCTTTTGTCTTCTCTTACTTACATAACCCGATTTTCTGTGTTTTCTGTGCGTAGGATGTAGGTAAGCTTCTTAAAATGCAAACCACAGTCAACAACACAAGTCTGTCAACATTTTGAGGCGTCAGTGACGAATGGAGACATGTTACAATGTTCTTCCCCTGAACTAAACACCCTTTCGGAAACTTGCAGCAGGAATGCAGAGGTGTTTCCTTGTGAGGCATTTACAATAACATTACACTGCTGGGAAAACAGATGGATTCAACCCACAACCTTTAGTCTAGTGAAGACAAGCTTACGCTCTGCCGTTTCACTGAAATATCCTCAGTATTAAGAGGATTCAATTATAATGGAGTTACACTTTTGAATACAAGTGTCAAATAGTGTAGCGAATGGCCCTTTTCGGACGAAGGGGACTACGATAAGTAGGTGTGCATTCTTTAATACATCCATGTTTTGAAGACGTTAGCTGTTACGGTAGTTTCACTGTTAACTAAAAAGGAGACCATCACTCGGTTTTAATATGATTAATCCTGCAGCCACATTTACCAATAAAATGGTAAATGGACTGCATTTATAAAGCACTTTCCCTTTACAATGAGTGCCACACACACACACACACACACACACACACACACACACACACACACACACACACACACACACACACACACACACACACACACACACACACACACACACACACACACACACACACACACACACACACACACAGAGCCACCGCCAAACTATTCATCACATCTCACTAGTGGCTGTAGGCCGCATGGCTCGGGGAGATGTCGCGTACCATTGGCCATGAGGAACTTGGGGATGAGATCCACGTTCCAATCACGGCCTTTCCCCATGGACTCCGGAGGGGTGCCGGGGATGTTGAAGCGCTTGTAGAGCTGTGGTGAGAGAGACGGCCGGACAGACACAAGGAGGTAGGGTCAAGACTAAGGACGGGGTAATGACATTAATACATTTCAATAGGGATTGTTTGCTTCCGCAACATTTCGTCTGTTTGACTCAAAAATGGCCTTTCGGGCTAAAAGCAAATGAAAGCCACAAACGTCATTGATGTCTCAGTGGAAGCAGGCAGGGCAGGTATTTCCACTCGCTAACACAAAAGGATGGCTTTGTGGCTTGCAACCAGGGAGCTCAACATGCACGCCTACCCTTTGTTTGTGATGTTTGGATTCTTTTAAAATTTTAAAAAGGGAGGATCGGGCCAATTAACCACCTTCAGCAGGGTGGGGTGGCGGTAGGTTGATGACAGGCAGCGGTCATTAATATTCATGGGTCAGCAGCCAACTTACGTCTTCCAGAGGGGTGATGGACGCGCTCTCTCCCCCGTAGTACGAGTTGCGGTCCATGTGGAGCACCTTTTTCCCCTTCACCGACATGATGCCAGAGAGAATGCATTCCTGTTGGGACCAGACAAGGTTAAGCCAATTAGATCAACAGCAGAGGCCAACATTACAGCACTCTCCTCACAGCAATCTTCTAGACACATTCAATGACAAAATGAGGTTATAGAAAGATGTCACGACGAAGGGACTTGCAGACCAGTGTTGTGCAGTGGTTCATTTCATAGTTTGGATACAGATGTGTTAATATTAAAAGGGGGGGTTTAATATCACTAAAGGAAAATGCTACTATATTATGAAATGTTTACCAATGCTTGACCACTGAATAACATCAAAAGAGTAACCTTGCTGGATTTAATAGTTTAAATAAAGTGTATTTGATAATGTTTATACACTTAATATCCAAAAGAATTGCACCCTTTAAACATTTCCAAGACAGGCTCAGACATGGGCTTTGGCAGCACGTAAGGGAAAACATTCGTATTTCAGTTAAGAGTCTGGCCTTTCTGACCACAGGGCCAGTAAGCCTACAGCAGGGGAGTGGTAGAGGAACGCACACAGTCATGTGATTTCAATGGACTTTATTCTGGATCATTCCCTTGCTACTTAACAAGCTACGCAGACCTCTTCACAAACTACATTGGAATTTAGCTCTTTTTTTTAACTGATTCTGTTAATATTAAATTTAAAATGGCGATAGAAGAGAATGTTAGAAGTGTTGAGTTTTTGTTTCTGATCCACATTTCATCAAGAATAAATAATGATTAATTTCATGCAAGTCATCTTAATGTCTGAAATACTTCCCCAAAAAAAGAATGCCCAAAAATGTGTTGGCAAGGCAGGAGTGATGCAATGTTCTCGTAGCAGCAGAATTTTAGGGGCAAAGCCTAACTGATTGTTTGATGACAAAACACCCCAAAGGAAACACCGGTTTCTATGGTCAAGGGACCAGGCATTCATTAAGGGGAAACACAAAGCCTCTCTGCCCCACTATCGCACTGCTTTTGTTTTTATCCTTCAGACTCTCCAATTCTGCACACTAGACGGGTGACTTAGTTAGTTCATTATAGCCAGCTACAAAAGGGGAGAACAAACAAGTTAACATTTCTTCCAGGCTTAGACAACTATGAAGGGTGTTGTCAGGGGTGCTTTCTGTAAAGAGTGATCTGAATTAAGAAAATACGTGATGAAAACCCTACCATGCAATACCTTGTTCAGGCTTCCCTTGGTTGGTCATGTACACTGCCTAATTCAACATCCTTTCACCGTAACGACCCTGTGGCTGGTGTACTAGAATTAGACACTGTATAAGACACTTATAACTAGACTCCCCGACTTCAAATCAGCGGCCTTGGCAGTTTGATTATTGCACACATGGCTGTGAGCAGGAGGCATCTCCGGATAGAGTAACGGCTAGTGCAGTTGTACACATTTTACACCCTAAATAAAAAAAAATAGAGAATCTACAATAATGGGGAAGCAATATTTCCTCTAACGTCTGAGAAGAGTGTCTGCATTAACATTATCCCCAAATAGCCGGAAGACTGGGATCATCAGATCACTGGGCGTCGATAACACCCACAGGGGAAATCTTTTGGGAGAAGGGAGATGCCTTGTGCTTACGTCCTGATTGACTTGTGACTGAGGCCCGCCCTGATGGCCGTGCCAAACCCCGGCCCTGAGTTGAAAGACACTTGTTGACTTGCTGAGTGCAGGAAATTGAGCGAAGAGTCAGGCAGAAAATGGAAGCCGACCGAGCACACGGGAGGCAGAAACTGCACCCGGGTTCAATCTCCCGACAACCCTGACACTGCGTCAGTGATTTTAGTACAGGTGGGGTGAGCGAGACAAGGAGTGATTTAAGCGGGCAGCATACATTTTTCTCTGTGTTGCAGTTTAAAAGACAAGCGTAACATGTACCTGGGCCACTTTATCTGTGCTATGATCGATGCTAAAGTCCTGATTATTAATTTGTGTCTTTCTCGATTTGTTTCAATCTGTTCCAGTACATATCACCAAGGCCGGTCCTTTTTTTTTTTTTCTTTCCTTTAGGTCATATGTTCCTTATCAAAATAAATGGACGCATTAATGTGTTAAATGCCAAGGCTCAAATGTTTTTCTTCAAGGGACTCAAAAGATTTGTTTGAAGCTACTCTCGCCCACCTAATATTTATAAACCTGCTACCTTCTTACCAAAAATAACACCTATGAACAATATACTGTGATTGGAACACTATCCATCTATCTACCTAATAACATATTATATATCCACCCATCTATATATAAAAAGGGGAACTGGTCGGTACGCGTCTAACTTAACTGACAAAAAAAATGGGGAACTGGTTCAACCCTTATAGCTGGCCAAAGTGGCCATGTCCCAGCCACAGCTGGCCATGTCCCAGCCACACAATAACAACATACAGATTTGTAAAAATGCACATATGCCTTTATGTCTCCATCGGAGGACGCTGGTGTAGTTTCAGTTGCCTCGACGTGGTCAACCACACCCATCCAAGAGCTAACAACACAGCGCACACGAAAGTTTAAATTCCAGCCCTCCTCTGCAGGGCTGCCAAATCATGAGCTCTACAGTCGCGAACAGCAGAAAGCCACAGATGACCACTTCCTGTTGGCTAGGAGCAACGTGGAATGTACATCGGAAGGAAAGCGCAAACCAACCAATTGAAAGAACAATCCAACACTAGCGTTAACTATGACAGTTGTATGAGGTCCCCGAATAACAAATTGCAGGTGAATTGCAATTCCCCGGGTTGAGTGACAGGAAACTGTACGTAGGCCATTATGTAAAGTGCTATACTCATCACGAGTTGTACACATGCTGCGATTTGTCCCGGATGCATAATTGTCCGGGGTCAAGACGGGACACTATAGGGTTATATTTATATTGTTCATCGATGGTTTACCATTAACGTGTAGCACATAAACTGATTCTATGCTTTCAACCACTTCAGTGCTACTAGTAGATCGCCTGACAACTTCTATGCATCAAGTGCATGCATTGCCCAAATCAGTGATCCACAGCAGAACATTCGCATTACAATCGAGAGTAACGTGTTGCTATCCCGTCACATGATCCGACATGAGGCACTGCCAGTGTACGGTTTGTTGATTCAGCAGAGCAATAAAGGGAGGAAGCTTTAGCCTTGCTCGACATATGACCGACAGTGTGTTCTGTGTGCAGTCACTTCTAGAAATAAGACCCGTCAGTCAAGTTATCAATAAGTTTCACTTTTGAGGGCCAAGTCCAGAGGCAGATAATTGATTCGAATGCATTATTGTTCTTAGATGGTAATCGATCCTACCAGGGTATAATACGATATCATGTATTTTTGAAAAAGTGTTTATTTTTACGGTTTAAGGAAGCGTCGGATCTTCCAAGGAGCTCCCAGTCAGCACCACCCCCTCGTTTAGGAGCTCCCGTTTAACCAACAGCAATCAAACAAGTGTCAGAAGTTGAGACCCGGGCACAAACATAGGCTTCTCGAATAAACTTTACACTTGCATTTTTCCCCCCAAGTATTAAGTTAACCCCAAGAAAAAAAAATGCATGTGTCTTTGCCTCAACTGACGGGGGCGATGTTGAGGCGTACAGAAGCGATGCTCCTGCAAGATCCGAGTCGACCCACCTCACCTCGTTAAACCCTAAAAAATAAGCACTTTATAACCAGCAATGATGTTGTAATATAACCTGATAGGATAGATCACCGTCTACGGATGACAACAACGCCTTCAAATTAATGATTGGTCGCTGGACTCGGCCCGCAGTAGTAAAGTGGAGCCCTTGCTCCCGGGGGCCGAGGTGCAGCCGGGCGGCGTGCCCCCACACTGTCAGTTCCGCACAGCCTAGCCTAGCTCACCATGATCCCAATCCGCTTATTCCACACGGGGAAACACGTTTAAAGACATCCACGTCGCTACATGTGGCCGCATGCACCGTGTTTACGCACAGTGGAACCGAATACACCATGAATACATGATGTCAGACACGTCGTAACCCCAACGACTAGTAGCCAGCTTAATAATAGCAGGGCGACCGACACAAGCTAATCATCGCGAAAGCCTCCCATAGCTGTCCCTTAGGCTGGGAGGGGGAGGCTGTCATAGTCTGCATTACTGTTGAAATGGTGTTGAAAAGAATATTCAAACGTTTTCCCTCGTGGCACACAAAGTCAACCGGATCGGGAAAGAAAAACTAGAAATGTACGTGTCACTAAAGAGCACGGCACTAGCGGCTAGCGTTAACTAGCCCGTTGACGTAGTGATGATTAGGCCCGTTTGGTGTAGTGTTGGAGGAAACGGTGTCGCGCGCTGCGACAAGGACGGCCTGCAAATGATTAAAACCTTTAAAGGTTAAACAATCGTTATGGTCGGCGTTGCTCACCGTCAGCCCGGTGCCCAAAACGATAACGTCGTATTCTTCATTCATTTTTTTTTTCCAAGTTCCTTTGCCTTTCTACTCCAGAGTATATCGGTCCGAAGAAAATGGAGACCCGCCGCAAAGCTGACAAATAGAATCGGGCCTCCCCCCTCAACGTCAAATAGATATGGGCCTCCCATACTTGGTAGTCAGAGGGAGGGTCATTAATTGTAGCGTTATGCCGGTCTATCACAACGCGATTTCCGGTGTCTAATTTACTTTTAGCTGGGTTATGCCAGTTAACAGTTTTTGGAGCGAGAGATTAGAACATAAAAAGAAGAACAATACCAGGAGAAGTATTATGGAATTTTTCCAAATAATATGAGAAAACAATTACCGAAATGCGTAACGGAAACGGATGTCCCTCTATCAATAAGTCCCGCCTTCTCCCTCACCAATAACGCTCAATTGGAGCATCACGTTCCAGGCGTTCCGTCATGACATGAGAACGACTGGGAACAAGGTTTGGAGGAGATACGGGCGTCTCACATGGGAGGAGCTTATCTGCCAGTGCCTGAAAGTCTGTCAGTGGCTCGACCTGATGTGATCTAAAATTCATATTTTGCATTGTAAGAAACCTTCATGCAGTTGCAGCTTTACGGATACCTGACGTAATATTTAACAGAACCTCTTAATATGGACCAGAAGTGAGTGTTGCACATTATGTACCGTCAAACCTTATTGACAAGTTGCATGCCATACTCAAATGAACTCGTTTTTTGAATTTCCCAATAAGCTGTCCAAGTTCCACAAAGTATTATATTGCTTTTATATACATTATTTCTAATTTTATTATTTCACATTTCTGTCGAGCATCCCAAGTAGGCTTTTATCATTATCAATGGCATGATACTATACATTATGTATAGTTGAGATGCCTTTATTTGAAAAAGAAAGGAATAAAGAAAAATGTTCTTTGTCAAATCTAAGTAACCTAAGCAATGTATTCATTAATCCTGTATAATCATGTACATTTCATCAAATACTTCACTGTTTAGATTTACATTACATATTTTATTACACACATTATACACAGTGGATAAATTAACATTCAGTTTTTTTTTTGTTTCTAGCTATTTCAATCTTGCTCTTGTTCAAACACTCCCAGTATGTCTGGTTTCTTGGCCAGTTGACGCGCGGTGGTGCCTGACACGTCCTCTGAGTCCCCAAGGCCCAGCCGTAGAAGTGTCCTGGCCGCGTCCGCATGCTGACCGATGCAGGCCATGTGCAGCGCTGGTGGTCGGTCAGAAAAACAAGTGGGAGAGTGTGTTTATTGTGGTCTCTAAACAGGATGTCTGTGTGTAACCGATGATGGCTCCAGTGTGTACACTGGAAATCTTTACCTCTGTGGTTTAACTGATGTGTGTCTATTTCGACTTTGTATGCTGACTATGTTTTATTTTATAAAATGGGGTTCAGGGGTTCTCAATCTTTTTGGGGCTAAGGCACGCACAGCACGATCCCAATCAGAAATGTCATAAGCTGTAGGGAAGATTATGAAAGATGCACATAAAATATGCACAAAAAAAAAGTATAATAGTATAATAATTATGTATAATAATGAAAAAAACATAAATCGTACCAATTATATTCTAAACAGGAACTAGACCTACTTTAAATATATGTTTCACTAGCTCACTATCGTTGCCGTAACCTATGAAAGGAATATGTATTGAATTCCAATGGCTTACACACCCAACACCTAAACTGGTCTCAAGGCACACCAGTCTGGGAACCACTTAAAATCAATGTTCTTAAAACCAATAAGGCTCTCCTGGTGTAATACTACTATACTGTTCCACCTCTATCCCGCAGTCTAGAGCTACAAGTGCTCACATGACAAGTACCTGACTGGGTCATTAACAGCCAGTGGTTGTATGTTGAAGTATTCAAGTGACTCAGCTCTCTATTCAATTCTATTCACATTGATGTTGTTCTTTTTTCCCATGGAACGGTGGTAAATCATGGTCATGGTGAAACAGTGAATGTAGTATTTTCTCTACCGGTTCTCCCCTTCTTGTCCTTCACATGCAAATCTGCTCCCAGAGACAGCAGTGTTGCTATGGTACCGGTGTGTCCTTCCTGGAAATGAACACAAAGGATATCTCAAATGAAAGGAAAAATACATGTAATTTGTATGTTATTGTCCGTGTCTGCAGCAGGTCTCATGTGTTAAAAATTAAAATCTAATTCAAGTAATCGGATCAAAGGCTGAATTGCTAATGATTTGTAGAATTTAGTGCGTGGAGATCACGACAGAGGCAAAATAAGTTATCATACAATGAGGGATAAAACCTGCTGTCATAAAAAAGTCAACTTATTTATTTAAGATACTGTTGTGTTTTTCTTTTTCTTTTCTACCCTCCAGATTCTTTTTCAAGAAAATCGCTGTAAACGACAGTTTAGCATGTTAAAGTAATACCTACTGATAAACTAAACTGAAAACAAACAAGCATGAAAACATGTTTTTTTTTTCAGGCTGACCTTAGCAGCATAATGTAGAGCAGTAAGTTGTAGGCCGGTAGCTGTCTGGTTCACGTCAACCTTGAGTTCCTTCACAAGGAACTTTAGTGCCTCCTCTTGGCCAGTTACTGCAACTTGATGTATAGACTGAGACCCCAGTTTATCAGATGCGGTCGGAGATGCCTTATCTCACACACACACACACACACACACACACACACACACACACACACACACACACACACACACACACACACACACACACACACACACACACACATTAGGGTTTGTGCGAATATCAGAACTTGGTTTCTACTACGAAAGAAATGTAATTTGTCTCATAAATCACACTTGAGAGTCATATCTATAGTCTGATGGCAGACAAGCTCAAACTCGGTGTACTAGACGTTTCACTTTATTTCGCTTCATATTTGTTTCGACCATTCGTGGTGCTGTATCCCGAAGCCCAAAATTGGTGAACCAAAACTTTGCCATCAGTAAACTGTTATAAAGTTTCATCCCTCGTGCAAATGAATTTTTCAGCAGTAGAATATCGAAAATGATGAAAAAATGAAAGAGGGAAACAAGGCGTAACTCTGAGGGAGTACTGCTAACATAGAAGGGATGATGGATTTGAGTTAACAATGTTATGTAGGCCTACCCCGTGTATCTCCAGAAGCATTTTCCCCACGGCTATGTGTCCGTTCCGAACCGCGTCCATGAAAGGTGTGACCCCACAGCTGTCTGCACTGTCTGGAATATAGGCACATCTGGAAGGAGCCCAAAAGAAGAAAATAAGAGTCAATTTCTGTCCATAGATCAACATCACACATAATAGTATATAATAATATAGTAGTAACAAAAATGTACGTATACTTCTGATATAGTTTTTATATAAGCCAAGCTAGCAAGAAATATGGGTACACTTTAGTTATATTTAATAGTACACCTTCTAGCAAGTAGATTAATTTTCCGTGTTTCAAGTACTTCAAAACATTAAAACCAATCGGGAAATAGCCTACCTGTGTAGCAATATGTTTACAACCTCCTCACAACCATGCATAGCTGTGAAACAATCAGAAAATACAGAATTAAAACATGAATTATGCACAACAGTGGGTGTCTGTCTTAGTGAAAACTAGATTTGTTTGTTACTTAAGTGCTTTGGAGGCAAATTGTAAAGTTGCTTTAAATTGGTTTGCAGCTAAAACCCAATATGGGTTTAGTAGACAATGCAAACATGTGACTTTAATTTAAACAGAGATGTGTAATTTTACAATATACACGTGTTTTTCCAGTTAATTGCTCAACGACCTTATGCTCATCATACCTGTAACAGACATACTTTACCTGCAGTGTGCAGCGGTGTCCTGCGGATCTTGCTCTCGGTTTTCCACACACCAGGAGCAACCTGTAGGAGGTGCTGCACGACCAGTGGATCTCCCTCTCTGCAGGCGATGTGGAAACAGTTCCAACCATCTTTATTTTTCAGAAAGGGGTCCGCTCCGTGTGAAAGTAGCTCCTGGATGACCTCGGTGCTTCGGCGAGTACACGCCATCATAAGAGGGGTCCTGAAAATCCAAATCATATCTGTGATCGGTTTAATGTTACACGAAAACAAAAAGTCCTTCGAGCCGGATTTGAACCAGCGACCTAAGGATTTCAGCTGTTAGCCACTACAGTCCTCCGCTCTACCAACTGAGCTATCGAAGGGGATGAATTCTTGCGTAGATGCATTCATTTTTGTAATAACGATGGTACAATCCAATATTTCATATATATAATATTATTACAATGCTTATTTCCCTCACCAGTCAGCCTTTTTTAAGCAATCGACTTTGGCCCCGTTATTAAGCAAATGCACCACACACGCAATTTGACTCATGGACGAAGCCTCGTGCAGGGGTCTTTTATAATCGCTGTTGTACACTTCTATATCCATTCCGATTTCATCGATTAGAAACTCCATCACTTGTAAATGTCCGTGGCGGGCGGCATAGTGCAGTAAAGTATCTCCAGAGCTCCCGAAGTGTTTCCCGTTGACAGCGAGTGCAACATCGCTGCAAGCTAGTTGTTGTTTGAGTACAGATAGTTGTCCCTCCTGTGTCAGCTTTACCAAAAGGCTCAATGCGTTTTCTTTCATATCTACTGTAAAACACGTGATTCAATCACATAAAAAAGTAGTGCAGTATTTGTAGTTGCTCTTGTAGCTGTTGTTTTTAATCATGCCGTCTGACAGAACATCACTGGCTGTGGGACAAATATTCGATGGCCGATCAGACGCATACACTAGAATTAACTCTCAGATTTAATCTTTGCGTTATTTAATAACAATGTTTTTGGTGGTTTCGTAATTGATCTTGGTCTATAAAGTGTATATATATTGGGGGTACTTTATCACTATTTGTTCTTTAAGATTGATTAAAATACAAAATATAGCCTATGGGCGAAACTCTGGTCGGCCCCTTTCGTAGGCACAGCGTTATGGGGATTGTAGTTCATAGGCCTATAATATTTTTCGTTTGGGCATCTAAAGTTGATAACTTTACAAACAAATGAACAGCTCAATGTTTAGGTTATTATAGGCTATGTTAGACTCATTCGTTGGACATATATGAATGTTCAAACATCGGTCAAATGGTCAAACATCTACATTAGGCCTACTACTTTTTTTTTTAACTTTAACTTTTTTTTTTGGAGTTGTCCGCTCAATATGTAGGACATGGTCAGGGGACCTCCTACAATACACACACAAGTTGAACACAGAACCATACTCTCGCAAGATATAATGCCCAGTTGTGGAGGATGAGTCACATCTGGAAACTAGGCCAGATTCTTGCAGAAAGGGCTGGAGAGGGGGGAGGTTAAGAGAGAGGGAGAGGTGAAGAGATAGAGAAAGGGGGAGAGAGAGAGAGAGAGAGAGAGAGAGAGAGAGAGAGAGAGAGAGAGAGAGAGAGAGAGAGAGAGAGAGAGAGAGAGAGAGAGAGAGAGAGAGAGAGAGAACAGAAAAAGGCACACTCATTGTTTTATGTTTTATGGGGGTTTTCACTTAACCGAATGGGTTTAACAGTTATTGAAATGAGGCGAATTGGCTGGCACGTTTCTCAACGGTAAGTTCTTTTTAAATGAAAATGCTTGACAGTGTGAATTGTTTTAATCAGACATCAAGGGAGCAGGCTATGTAGTTGGTTATTTTGTTAAGTGAATTGTTCTTATTAATGATCTAGTTGATAGACATGGCCGATTTAGTAGGTAATTATTTCAGCAGTTTGGCTATCAAATAACTATCAAAGCATGACCATATTTGGATTTAATTGGTGAAGTAGTCTGTGTTGTCAGTAGTCCCAGTTAACTGAAATGCGTGAGCTTACTTTAGGCCAACACAATGTTTGCATATCTAAATTCTGACTTTGAAAGTGAACTGGCCAAATGTTATTTTCTGAGTAAAATATGTAGAATGCAATCAATGATCGAAACACAAATGTAAAGCAGGCCTCTATTAAACATTTCAAAGATGTTATATGTCATGTTCACATCTCTTTGTGAAAAGGACGTCGTGTGTCGTTGTACCGTGTTGTGGAAAAATGCCAAACAAAAAAAACATCTTGTCCACTCCAGTTGAATTGCCCAATTCTTGAGTATGTGTGACTGACGTTGCTTTACCAGCGCTGTTTTTAAAAAACATATTTTTGGAATCAATAGTAATCAATCCTTAGTTAAGAAGTAACAGCTATTTGTAAGCAGAGGTATCTACAAACATGTGTGCAGATTCACGCAGTGTGACAAACCCCGCTAACAAAAATCACTATGAACAATTCCTATACAAACTCCATTCACTGCAAGTGTTGTATTCTTTATCTTTGTTGGTATGGTTATTATTTCATTCATTCAATGAAGAACTCATTGATTTTTCATGATGGTTTTTGTGTTCCCTTTTCATAGTCATACTTTCAACTGACTTACTTGTCATTGTGCATATGCTATGGCAGAATCAATCATTTGATAAAAGCCAATTATAATGATAATTTAACATTTTACATATATAGTTAAATAAAATGTAATTCAGTTTCAAGTGCCCAAGTTTATGAGTATGCATAGGGCAGGCTGCTAGCCCTGTTAAACACATTCCCAATGTCCATATAGGCTGCATATGCTATAGGGGACCAGAGTGGAAAGGAAACTCCCCAAAGAAGGCGTTGGTAAGACGACTAACAACTAGAATCACGTTTTTTAGGGTAGATTGTCTTGAGGCAGACAGTGGCCGGGACTCTGGAATCCCAACCACATGGGCTCTGAGATGGCGGTGATGAATGATGAGTTTATCCACGCATGTCGCTGGTCTTGTTATAGCATTCCCCTTCGTTGCTGCTTCCGACCCCATTTTATAGTCCATGTTTTACTTCTCTTCTTAATTGTGAACAGGATCACTAACTGTAGTGGTATGGAAGTTGGCCAGAACACTACAGCTGTTTTCTTAACATCTGTTTTGAGTACAGCTGATACACATCACATGAGCTATTGTTTCTTAGTTTGATTTTGTCTTGCTTTCTTGCTTGATTTCTTTCTTATCCACACTATTTCTATCTTGTTTTCTTTCTAACTCTGAGTGCAGATGGTGCTGGTAGACAACATGAAATATGCCTCTTCTGAGAAAAGGTGAGCAAAAACAGGTTGAAGGAAATACGTCAACCTTTGCCCATGTTGCATGGGGGGACATATTGTATTGATTTATTGGAATTATCTTCAAAGCCAGTTGGTTTTTATTGAAATCCACAAAGCCTTGAGGACAACATGAAGCGGAAATTTACTTTTTACCATGCCAGCTTATTTCCTCTAAAACCAACACTCACGTTCCCACCACACATATTATTGACAGCAGACATTCTCTGGTCCCGTTATTGCAAATCCCATCCTGAAAATCTCTACACACATCGTTCCTGCTTTTTCTGGGAAACATATCAAATTACGGTTGTAAATAGTTGTTGTTGAGGACATCTGGAGGAGCCATCATGGTAAAGAACCCTAAACACCTCATGTGGGAGTGTTCTACCAAGACTTGGAAAACATCCAGTGCCTCCCTCGCTCCCTCGCTAAGTGCATGTGTGCCTTCACGTGCGCCAATCCGGGTGCACAAGGGAAACAGGAGATGCTGCTTCAGCCTTGTGTGTGTGTGTGTTTGTTTTATGCATGTATTTGTATGTTTCTCAGGTAGTCCAGATGTGCATCTCCATGCATAAGCAGACAACATGGTGGATGCATGCTGCATATTGTTAATGTTTGTCGCTATTCATTTCCATGTGTGTTTTTGCATGATATGGTGTTTGCGCTGGTGTGTGCACTTATGTGTGTGTGTGTGTGTGTGTGTGTGTATGTGCTTTCAACAGCTGTTTAGTTTCTAGGAACTCCACAAGAAAGGGTGCAGTTAGTTGGATTCATCAAGGCTGTAGGATGAAGTAGAGAGGGAACTCATATCTCTTAGTCGTGACATCATAGGCAACTGGCAATAACAAAAGAGCATTGCATCTAAATAGTGGCAGATGGAAAAGATTATGCAATGTGTGTATATTTTGGTTTCAGTCCCCGGACATTGAGGAGACCTGTGAGATCACTGTTCTTAAAGCAACAATTTCATGTTATTTTATAGAACGACCCATATTTTCTATCTTACCATATCCAGTGTTAAGTTTTTCCCCTTACTTTATTATTATTCCCATTTTTTTTCCTGTATTTCTTGTTTTTTTTCTTGTTTTTGTTTTGTATTATTTATTTTTTATTATTTGTCCTATTTCTGTCTACTTTTCCTATATTAGTTTCCTGTATTTCATACATACTATCTACATTTGTCCTGTAAAAATCGTAACAGCACAAAATAACCTGGTTGGTTTTTCTAATGTGCTACATAAATGAATTGTCCTTTAAGTTCAGCCTGTCCTCGTGTGATCTGTGTAATGGTTTGAGGTTGTCCTTTCTCTGTTTCCTCTAGTGAACCGCGCTCTCCTGACGCTTCTGGTGGTCATGGTGTGTGTCCTGCTGCACAGCAAGCTGTTCAGGGCTCCACCACCACCGCGCCCACAGACAGGTAAACCCCCACCCAGGGAAAGGTTCTGATAGGCCTGTGGGACCATGGGTATAATGCTCTGCTTGCTCTTTCAATGACTTCACAGGGACAGGTTGAGTGGAGCACTGGACTGGTTTACTGTAACATGGGACAAACACACAACCAGTGTGCACATATAAATAGCAAGCTGTAGTCTGTTCCCGCTGGAACACAGAGTAAGATCGATGCTTCTGAGCAATTGACATATTGCCCAGCATAACGTGATCGTATAGTGGTATTTTAACTAAAACCAAAAGCACATAACACAAAACAATATTGCATTTTCAAGAGCACAAAATAAACATGCCTGTTATATGGGACAAACACACAGCCAGTGTGCACAAATAGCAAGCTGTAGTCTGTTCCCGCTCAAACTATAAAAGAGGAGCCCCATGTTAGTGCGTACAGGTCACGTACACCTCGTGCTTAAGGACTCCACACATTACACAATTACTTCTTCACAAACCAATGAAACAAAGGGTTTTACAAGCATTAAGTTTGTCAAGCATGTAACAAATTAAATGCTGATCGACTTTAAGGCAAGGCAAGGCAAGGCAACTTTATTTATATAGCACTTTTCATACACAAGGCAGACTCAAAGTGCTTCACATATAAACATTGTCATACAATAAAAGAAAATAATAGATAAGTAAAAAGTAAAATAGATAGAAAATAAAGGCAAAGTTAAAAAAAACATTTTAGAAAGGCAGAGTTGAAAAAAATGCATTTTAGAAAGTGAGAAAATAAAGGCAAAGTTACTAATAAAATAAAAAAAATAGAAGCATTGTAGATTTAAGATTTAGCAGAAAGCTAAAGCAAACATAAAAGTCTTCAGTCTTGTTTTAAAAGCTGTCAGAGTTGGGGCAAGTCTTAAACATCTTTAAACATCTTATTATGTGTGGTTTGCATTTTTAACTGAATATATATTTATATCCAAGCGGACCAAACTTACAATTTAATTTATATCCAAGCGGGCAACTTACCACAGCGTAAGATCGATGCTTCTGAGCAATTTACATATTGCCCAGCATTAACTTAAACACAAACTTCTGCTGTGGACTTTCAAAATAAAATATAAAAAGTTGGTTGGAGTCCCAAGTTTGACAGGAATTTAACAAATAAAACAAAGTCATTATTTACACTGTTACACCTGCACCCCCACTCAATAAGCCCTGAGCGATCCTAGCCTTGGGGTTAACGTTAGCCTTGGGCTAATCACTGAACCGTGTGAAAGCCCCTAAATAGTGTAAAAATAGTGTCCCCTGTTTCAGAAGGGATGTAATAAAAACAATGTCAACAATATTATGGTTCTTCCCTTCCTTATTAAGTGTATAATGTATTCATTCTATAATTCTCTTGTAGAACATAAGGACAACAGCAAAAATGATATTCCTGTGGTCATATGTGCGTCTGAAAACCGAATGGGCGCAGCCATGGCGACCATCAACAGTATCCATAGCAACACCGATGCCAGTCTGATCTTCTACATCGTCACTCTTGAAGGAGCAATCACACTGACACGGTTTGTCATCCTGTTTACATATATGTTGCTTTTATCCTATCTAATAGTGGTGTTTAGGTCACTCATTTATCAGGGCTTGGTTTGTGTCCTGATCTATTGATCAATTTATGTTTTCTGATTAATATTGGAGGACGTTTTTTATTTTGATTAATATGTGTTCATAGGGCGCACTCACACTAGGCAAAGTTGCCCTGTACCGTACTCAAATACAATTGCCCCCCCCCCACTGTGCCGCTGGCCTGTGTTCACACTAGTCAATCTCAACAGTTGCCTCTTGTACATATAGGTTGCGTATCCGTGCATGTGCGCGTGTCGGCTCATTATCATCTGTACAGTGGCCTGAGCACACCTCTCCGAATTGCACTGACGCCACGGAATTGAACTGTACTTGAGTACGGATGGCGTGCTCACACTAGCCAAACGCTCTAGACTTTAGGGGGCAAACGTACTCGGGCACGGTACAGATGGCCTAGTGTGAGTGTGCCCATGAACTCGCAAAAGAAGATGCGATAAAAGTTAAGGTATATTTATATCAAATTGTGTTGTGATCTTCACAGAGAACGATTAATTTATTCTGTTGTGATACAATCCCAGTTGTGGTTGTAGGGTCCAAGTACAACCAAACTCTTTCTTCTCCCCTGTGTGTGTAACTTGAGTGAGTGTGTGTGTAACTTGAGAGTGAGTAGGCTTGTTCTCTCATTCTCGCAAAATGTGTGTCATGTTGTTTCCTCCCAAACCCACCAAACTCTGGGCTAGAAAACGAGTCCTCTTTCCCCCCACCCCAGGCCAGCGATTCAGCCAGCATGACTTTTGGAAAAAGGCTGCCAATTCATGTGGTCCAGCGGGCGTGTTTTTCTTATTTTTCCTCATCGTGGGTGCCACTTGAGTAAAAGACAGACCCGTTTGAATGATACTGCTCCTTTTTAATTTCCCACAGGCAGTATATAGAGCGCAGCGCATTAAAGGGGATTAAGTACAAGATCCTGGAGTTCAACCCCAAGGTTCTGAGTGGGAAGGTGAAGCCCGACTCATCGCGACCGGACCTCCTACACCCGGTAAGCCCTGAAACACTGCTGCTTGGCTCTGTTCGCCACATGATTGATTAAATATGTTTAATATAATATGTACATAATGGGAAAACAATTTTACGTGGGCCTTATTCACTTATTGACCGAACGCCCTGCAGTCAGCCTATTATAATTGTCTGCTTACTTTGCAGCTTAATTTTGTACGCTTTTATCTACCCCTGCTGGACATTAACTACAACAAACTGATATACCTAGACGATGATGTCATTGTGCAAGGTTAGTCATTTGTGTGTGTGTCTGTGCGTGCATGTGTAAATGATTACTTGCGTGTGTGTGTGTGTGTGTGTGTGTGTGTGTGTGTGTGTGTGTGTGTGTGTGTGTGTGTGTGTGTGTGTGTGTGTGTGTGTGTGTGTGTGTGTGTGTGTGTGTGTGTGTGTGTGTGTGTGTGTGTGTGTGTGTGTGTGTGTGTGTGTGTGTGTGTGTGTGTGTGTGTGTTGGAGTGAATGGCTGGGTGTGTGTGTCCCCTTCGATAGCTCAGTTGGTAGAGCGGAGGACTGTAGAGATAACACTGAAATCCTTAGGTCGCTGGTTCAACTCCGGCTCGAAGGACATTTTGGCTGCTGTAGTGTTTTCCCTATTCTGAGCCTATCTTCACCCTTGATATATAACATAATGAACAACACTGACTATAGTATTTAATAAACTCATTTTGGACTTTTTTCACAGTCTTATGTTGCCTGTATCGTCATCAAACATTTACACAAAAGAGTCCTATAGAATTCTATGTCATTTATAAACGTTCTAAAGTGTTCATGATACTAGATAACACAGTGATGTAACTGAAGGGGATAACAACAGAAGCTCCTCTCGCCAGGCGACATCAAGGATCTGTTCAGCATCCGACTGCAGCCGGGCCATGCTGCTGCCTTCGCCAGTGACTGTGACCTGCCCCCCACCCACGAGATGGTGCGCAGCATGGGTATGCAGGTGGGTGCTGGTCGTCTCCTACTTGTTTGAAGTGGAACCAAACCCAGAACACCGCACGTCGATTGGTTTGCATTAAGTGATTGATTGTCTCTCTTGGTCAAACACATGCCTGTGTCACCTCTTATGGGCGGATGTGGCTGCTGTTGATTATTTTCCTCCACTTTGTGAAACTGAATTGGAGGAGTGTTTACAGGGAAGCTGACAGCCCTGCAGCCCCAGAATGATCAATACCTGAAACAAAATGAAGGGCGTGGTCAGGGGGTTAAAGTTTAACCATAGCTAATCGAACTGCAGCAACACCACCCCCTTATGGTGAAACCCTGATATTGTCTCTTTTTGACTGGATTAAAACAAGTGCCAGTGCGGTCTCCCTTTGAATTTAATTTAGTGTCTTGTATGTTGTTTAATAGAGACACAACGCCATCTCTCGTGTTCTGATTATTTGTCCCCCTCCCCCTTCTCTGAGATTTTTTTTTTTTGCAACTGCTATACAGACACATAGACAGGTCATGGCTGTAGAAGGAAGAAAACACAGAAACTGTTTGTGCTCCAAATGTATCTCCCAGACAACCTACATGGGTTTCCTGGACTACAGGAAGAAGGAAGTGAGAGACCTAGGCATCAACCCCAGAGATTGCACCTTCAACCCGGGGGTCTTCGTGGCAGACATGCAGGAGTGGAAGAAACAGAAGATCACCAAACAGCTGGAGAAATGGATGGAGGAGAACGTCAAGTGAGTGCCCCCCCTTGTACTCGGCGGGAGCCGTTTTGTTTTGCACTTTTGCACTTGCCAGACTAAACTTTGGACTCTTATGAAGACAACGCACATGGACTCTAATCAAAAAAAGAAAGATGATCTGCACATGATCAAAATAAATGAAACCTGCACAGACGTCTGCAAGTCACACAGTCTATGGGTTGTACTAACCGACCTCACTTGTTTTGAGGTGACCTTTTGAGGATAAATACCTATCCTCCTCTATCCTGGTCTCTCTCTCTCTTAGTCTCTTCTCTCCCATTTACCTAACAACGCCCAAAAAAGCACCCTCATTTTTGTAGAAAGACAATCATAGAATCGTCGTAGTAGTTTTAACGGAGCGAAGCACACTGATCACACTGGACCCGACATGGCCATTTGATTCGGGGCATAAGCGTTTTGGTTGGAATAAATCAGCCCTCCTTCTCCCCAACCAGGCAGAACCTCTACAGCAGCTCCATCGCTGGGGGCGTGGCCACCCCGCCCATGCTGATCGTCTTCCACAACAAGTTCACCACCATCGACCCGTCGTGGAACGTCCGACATCTAGGTGAGAGGGTTACCATGCCGACGTTTATGCGGTTGACACATTAAAGACAACTTGTGGCTTCAAGGCTTTTAGGGTGCGTCTCACTTCTGTAATGTGACTCGATTTGCAAGAAGAACTGGCAACCTTGTTCAGAACATGGAAAACCTCAGGATTTGACTCGATCGCACCAAATGGCCCATTGCAGGCTTTATATGACAGCAAGGGAAACATAAGACTATATTTTACGGATGTGTTTCAGGACCCTACTTTGAAAAGCGCTATATCAATAAATGAATGATTTCAAGTGTTGCTTTGAAGTAGAATCACCCTTTTTGTCGCCCCAACCAGGATGGAGTCCTAGCGCAAGCTACCCCACCTACGTCCTCGACAAAGCTAACCTGCTGCACTGGAACGGCCTCTACAAACCGTGGAAATACCCCAGTGTCCACCTCGACGTTTGGGAGAAGTGGTTTATCCCTGACCCCACGGGAAACTTCTTCTTGCTTCGACCCGAGAGCGACGGCTGAAGACTAAAGGCAGAGTCACCCGTTGTGGTTCCAATGTGGGTGTTGGAATGCAATGTAATCACTAGTGAGCAATGAAAAGGCTGACGTGGAAAACCAAAACTCATCAGTCAGGAAACTTTACACAATGGAAACTTGAGGGAATGTGACTGATGAGTGTATTAAGAAATTAGTGTTTTGTTCAGTGTCAGCAAGACAGCAATATAAATACATTTCTAAAGAAAGTATGACCCAGGAAATCGTTGAAAACACTTGATCGATATTGAGGATTTCAGCAAGATTCAATACATCCTTATATCTGGAAAATTGATGACAGAAGCTGAATGAAGACATCAATTTGAATTCTCCTGAAAAATGAATACTGTTGGTGGTTGCTATTTGTATGTTTTGCAGAGATATTTTAACCATTTCAAACCCTTAATCACTCTGCGATTGATACATGCTGATGTCGTGGCAAATAAGAGCAAATGTTCTCAGGAAAGTAAATAAAGTCAGAAAAAACCCACACAAGACCAAGAGGATTCCTTTACAAACACATTTAATGGCTCTCATGAAAGGAAACGCAACACTCCATAACCGCTCAGTTAAATATTAACAAATGTACAGTCATGTTGAATGCAAAAAGAAACAGAACACAGATGAACCCTACTAAAGAAGTGTCTATATATATTAATCCCTGAAATATCCGCCCCCCTCCCCCCCCATCTCTGATCCTAGATCCCCCACGACCCTGAACCGGGTCAGTCCGGCCCCTCTCACAGCTCTATCCTCCCTTTGGTACTCTGGGAAGGGAAACAAAAAGAAAAAGAGTTTTTAAATATATCCCCTACAGGAAACGGTAACAACACAGGGAAAGATTGTGCAGTTTTAACAGTGTACAGCTTGACCGTTATGAAAAAGAAAAATACCTGATCCACTTCTTCCTCTTCAACTTCTTCATCTTTGATTTCCTCCTCATCCTCCTCCGCACTCTCCTCTCCCTCGGCCTGCTCCTCTTCAGGCTCCTCCTCTGCCTCCTCTTCGACCTGGCGACAGAAAAACATTCATTCATGTGTTATTTTATATGGATTATATGAGGCTGGGACTCAGTTTGCAGTTTGGTAAACGCTTAAAAATGTTGAGGTATGAGGTTAGAGATGGTTGAGTTTAGCGAAGGGTTTCATGGTATGAAGCAATAAGGGAAAACACTGCAAAAAAAGGCCCACACAGTCTATGGGCTATTGCTGAGTCAGTGACATGTCATCAGTACACGGTATCTCTACATTTGACGCGCGTACCTTTTCGTCGACGTCCACGTTCATGCTGAGACGCAGCATGCGCTCTATCCGGTCCCCGTAGGCCTTGGTGTCGGCCAGCTGGAAGCCCGAGCGCAGCGTGGCCGTCTCGAACAGCACCACCGCCAGGTCGGAGGACGTCTGGTCCTCGGGGTCGCTCTGGGGGAAAGCACAGGTCAATAGGTCAATAGGTCAATAGGTCAAAAGGTCGTTGGCGTTCATGTGTTAAAGCCGTATAGTTGTAGTGATGGTACTCTTGAGGGGTTCAAATCGTAAAAAAAAATAAGCTTAATAATTATATTATTTAAAAATGTGTTTTTTATTGATAGCCTCAGAGAAATATGAATAAATACGTATGAATTATATGTGAATTACTATGGAGTGATTTCACTTACTGCTACTCTCTTGAGCATTTCCTTGATGAGAGGGTGTTTGGGGTTGATTTCTAGAGTCTTCTTCTGGTTTGCATAGTAGCTTAAAAGATGAAAAGAAAGTGGTGTCAGATATCAACGCGTTGACATACGCTTAGATCAGTTTCTTTTCAACCGACTTGATGCCTTTTCAAAAGCTACGATATATTTTTATTATTTCATTTTGTAAACTACATTGCAATGTTGTCCTGCTGAGCATATTCAAATAATTATGCATCCAATCAATTCATCCTTTTTCATTGTTATATTAGTATAGTTTAAGACTCATGCAGGCTTGACTTATATGGCAAAATACCATCACGATGATCATGAAAATAGCAAGGACTCTCCCCCCAGAAAACCCTGACTATACCAATCATTTAATGACAACATGCTCTTCTGACATTTATAATAAATAAAATGAGAAACTAAACAAAAAAACAATTGAAAAGCTCACTTGGTGGAGATGTCTTTGCCTGTCTGGTAGGCCTGGGCCTTCATGATCCGCTCCATGTTTCCTGACCAGCCGTACTGGCTGGCTACCAGTGCACAGGGAGACCTGGTCAGCCGCTGGGACAGCACCGCCTTCTCAATCTGCAGGGGGAACACATTCCCCAAAGGGAAAAATACAGTCAGCCTTTTGTCTCATAAATGGGGAACAGATCAAATTTTTACGTCCAACAAAATGGAAAACGCATTCAGACTTAACAATGGCATCACTTTTGCCAGAGATTGGATGAGATTTCGACACAGTTGAGACACAGTTCAAAAATAACGACAATGAATCAATAATCAGACTATTCAAATCTTGATTGTTAAATCTTGGGCCACTTAGCATCCATCGTGGCTCTAAACGCTGGGAGGGGGAAGCTACAAGACGGCAACCAGGCGAATACGGCCCTTAAAGCCCAGAGATGTCATCTCACCATGTCCTTCAGGGCCTTCTCCTTCATCCAGGTGGTGAGAGGCTCGTACTCCTTCTCCAGCGTCTCCCGCGTCTCCTTGGCCTTCTCGCTCTCGTCGAACTTCACGCCCTCCTTGGCCACGTTCTGGAAGCGCTTGCCGTCGAACTCGGGCAGCGCCTGGACGCAGTACTCGTCCACGGGCTCCGTCAGGTACACCACCTCGTAGCCCTTCTTCAGCAGCCGCTCCACGAACGGAGACGCCTCCGCCTGGACACACCGTGACAGCCGAGGACAACTTTAAGAGAGGTGCAGTCGGTGAGGTTTGAAGAGCGGCGATTTGAGTGTCTGCTGTTAGAAAGAACGGCCACAGCCATCTGTCAGCTGTTAGGGAGTTGAGGTTTTGCTATGAAAGCTCAGTTTGGCCTGTGAAGAGTCCCCGGAACTAAATTGGATTGTTCTCACAGATGCTCTTCATGAAGTTACATAGAGAATTGTTTGACATCTTTCAGAGATTATTTCCAAAAAATTCTGGAGGAACATAATCAAGACAAACTTGGGTCTCCATACTTCAAAATTACCCTAAAAATCTATTGTTATAGGAACAGAATGCAAAACACGAATCACCTATGCTTAAGCCCTACCAAATGAAGTTGAATCACATTCAGAAAACTTCGGCCATCGGAAGCCTTTCAGCGGTCGCTAACTACCTTTCGCTAACTACTGTACCTACGCTAACTACCACGACACGGCAGGTATCTCACCTCCTTCTTGCTGGTGCCGGACATGAAGTAGATCTTCTCCTGCTTCTCCTTCATGCGCTCCACGTACTGCTCCAGGCTGGTGAGGTCCTCGCTGTGGGACGTCTGGAAGCGCAGCAGCTTGGCCAGCCGCGTGCGGTTGGAGTGGTCCTCGATCACGCCCAGCTTGATGTTGGTGCCGAACTCCTTCCAGAACTTGTCGTTGTATTGTGCCTCCGCAATCTTCTTGATCATGTCCAGCGTCTTGCGCACCAGCTTCTTACGAATTACCTGGGAGTGGGCCGCAAGGGAAATTTGATTTGATCATTTTGTTTGCCAACCAACACACTAAACACAAAAAATTTGATGATTTCCGATCCATTCCAATCCAGACATTCTGGGTTTCTCTATTTCACAAACAAAAGGGGAATCCATGTGAATCACGCATGATTATCAAAAGGCTTTCCTTTGCTTCATTCCAGCAGCCTATTTCATAACCCCAAAACAAATGTTGAAGCTTGTAGTTTGTGGTGAAAAACATAATGTCATGTTGTGGCATAGCCCTGCATAAAGAAATGAATGAAACAAAACCATAAATAGATGGAGCTGCTCACCTTCAGCAGCTTGTGTTGCTGGAGTGTTTCTCTCGACACGTTCAACGGAAGGTCGTCAGAGTCCACCTGATTGGGAGAACGTTAAATAAATATTAAAAAGTACTCGAGTAAGGGGGGGAAGTAAATACTCAGATACGACTTTTACAAAGAAGCTATTTATACAAATTGTACACTCACCACACCCCTAACAAAGTTCAGATACTTGGGCATCATGTCGTGGAAGTCGTCTGTGATGAACACACGGCGGACAAACAGCTACAAAAAAAAAAAAAAAACACAACATCACTTAGGGAAGTTGAAACCCTGCAGTGACTCATTGAACAGGGAGGCGCCCCACGGTGCCAGACCTCGGGACGAGGCCGACCCAGCTCCTAGCCAGCCTCAGTGTGAGCCCGCCCTCTATCGGGGGGACACAGGCGAGAGGTCCGGTGCAGCGTACCTTGATGAAGTCGTTCTTCTTGGTGCCGTACTCGTCGAACAGGCCCCGCGGGGCGGCGGCCGGCACGAAGAGGATGGACTTGAAGGTGACCTCGCCCTCCGCCGTGAAGTGGATGTGTCCCAGGGGCTCCTCCGTGTCCTGGCCACAGATTACAGGAGAGGTTTAGGAACATGTAGTGTATTTTAGAACAGTAAGATCGGTGCTATCATAGACGGATTCACAAGTAAGCCTGCTTCTATATGGTGATATTTCATTGTTTCTTTGTTGAATAAAGCTTCAAAGCTGTTCTGTGATAATATCCACATATTCACAAGAGATGCACAATGTGAGGGGTCTAGGGAGAGGTGAAGGGGTCTAGGGAGAGGTGAAGGGGTCTAGGGAGAGGTGAAGGGGTCTAGGGAGAGGTGAAGGGGTCTAGGGAGAGGTGAAGGGGTCTAGGGAGAGGTGAAGGGGTCTAGGGAGAGGTGAAGGGGTCCAGGGAGAGGTGAAGGGGTCTAGGGAGAGGTGAAGGGGTCTAGGGAGAGGTGAAGGGGTCTAGGGAGAGGTGAAGGGGTCTAGGGAGAGGTGAAGGGGTCTAGGGAGAGGTGGTCTCACCCTAGAGAAGGTCTTGTAGAAGGACTTGTACTCGTCCTCCTCCACCTCCTTGGCCGGTCTCTGCCAGATGGGCTTGATGTCGTTCATCAGCTCCCAGTCCCACACCGTCTTCTCCACCTGACACCAAATATACAAACACAATTTTCTTCTGGTCATTCCAATGCCAAATTCCATGAAATAGTTTGACCTTGATCCTATACGGACCAAAATAAATACATTTATTTTTGTGTTTGTGTGCAACAACATTTCTACTACTATGATATAGACATATTTTAAAGTATTATCTCATCGTTTATCTGCCTACCTTCTTGGTCTTGGGCTTGTCTTTGTCCTCCTCCTCCTCTTCCTCCACATCCACCTCATCCTCCTCCACATCTCCCTCCTTCGTCTTCTCCGCTTCGGCTTCCTCATCGATGGGCTCCTCAACCGTCTCGGTCTGAACAGGAATACGGAACAGTTTCACCCATCCTTCCTTACGTTGGCCAGCATCTCATGGACAGTGGCTCGTTGAAATACCGCGGGATGTGTAGAAGACAATGTGTAAGAGGTGTAGACATTTTCCACCTCGTGGCCATCTTGTGTTAAACAAGCTTAAGCTTCGAACGGCAGCTAGCGTGTAGCGCTAACATGGCCATTAGGGGAATGAGGCCCATGGTTGGGGGTGGGGTTGGGCTCACCTTGCTGCTCCACACGTAGATGGGGAAGTTGATGAACTGGGAGTACTTCCTCACGAGGGTCTTGATGGTCTCCAGCTCCAGGAAATCTGACGCCTCCTCTTTCATCACCAGCCTGGGAGCGGCCCAAATAAAACAATATTTACAATTCATGTGCAGTAATTCTGGGTGCTGATATCTGTATTCCCATTATTTTATACAATTTGTTGCTACAATGCAAAATACGTACGTTGGTGCAACAGTGTTTACACATGACTACAGCATGTCACCGCCCTACTATATGAAAGGCCACCATAAAGACTGGCGCCTGATCGTCGCGTCGTTAAAAAAATGGTCGCCATGACAACTCACGTGATGGTGGTGCCGCGGCCCAGCGTGTCCCCGCGGGGGTCCTCCACGATGGAGAACTCGTTGGAGTCGGACTCCCAGATGTGCTGCGTGCCGTTGTTGTTCTTGGACGTCACGATCACCTTGTCCGCCACCAGGAAGGCGGAGTAGAAGCCCACGCCGAACTGGCCAATCAGCTCGGAGGAGGACTGGTCCTCCCCCTGCGACTCGGTCATCTTGGTGAGGAACTCGCTGGTGCCCGACTTGGCGATGGTGCCCAGGTTCCTCACCAGGTCCTCCCTGGTCATGCCCACGCCTGTGTCGGTGATGTGGAGCAGGTTGTTGGCTTTGTCCGCCTGGAGGTGGACACACACAGCAGGGGCTTCTGTTCAGTTTGTGAGGGACGCACGCGACGTGACGAGCGTGTTCAGCCCTGTGATTGGACTTGATCGACATTCAGTGAAAAACTGGTGGTAAGGTAAAGTAATGGTTGGGAAGATGGAAGAAGCCTGACAATTATTTTGCCACAATTTTGCAACAAAATGTCTAGGGTAGAGGTGCACTGATTGTTTTGGGAATGGTGAGGTTTATATTTGGAATCATTGTTGGTTACACTGATTTCAGTCATTAGTCATCATGAGACTACACCGACAAGATGCGGTTGCAGTGACTGCAGCCTTAAGCCTCAAGACTAACATCCATAATGTCCTGCAGCTGGGTTATTTGCAATGCAAATATTTAAATCGTCAAACACACACACACACTCTCCCCCCAGCTTCTCTCCCAGAAGGCTAAATGCCCTGTCGGTCTCCTCTGACCCGGGTCCTAATGACGCCACGCAAAGCAGGAGTTTGAAAAATAGTGAACACACAAATGAATTAAACACACAAATGAATTAAATAAGAGTTTTAAACGGGCTGACCCACCTTGATCTTCACAGTCAGCTCTTCCATGCTGCCGAGCGCCGCGTCGTCCGTCAGTGACATCAGCCGGATCTTATCCAGGGCGTCGGAGGCGTTGGAGATGAGCTCTCTCAGGAAGATCTAGAGCGCACGGCGCCACGCATGAACCTCCGTTAAACAAGGAGCAGGGGGTGGCTTCACACGTAGGAGGCGTTTCAACCGATGTTATGACACACAGCGGGTTTACACAGTGCGGGTTTTGCATTTCGGAACTAATGGTTGATTTGTTATTTTTACGCACAGCTGAGAATTCGTGTTGTCATGAACTTATTTAATGGGCATTTTTGGACGTGCCTGTAACCGATTGAATCAAGTTAATAAAGGTTTATAATAACTGTTTGTAACAACACAAGCCATATGTATACTGTGTTTACTGAGTGTAGCAAGCGGACACCACAAATGACGTCCTCCTAATCTAAAGAATGTAAAACATTGTCCTTTACAGCAAGTCCCATCTTAGCAGGAGTGTTGGTGTGGTGGTGTGGTGGTGTGGTGGTGTGTTGGAGTGTCGGTGTGTCGGTGTGTCGGTGAGTTGTGTGCAGGCCGCCCACCTCCTTGTTCTTGTACAGAGAGTTGATGATCAGCTTCATCATGCGGTTCACCTCCGCCTGGAAGGCGTGCTTCTCCGACTTCTCCCGGATCTCTTTGATCTGTGCGGCGTTCAGCCCGTCCAGCTGGATCGCTTCCTCCTCCCTTTCATTAAAAAGATTTTTATTTTAACATTTTTTAATAATTTTTCAAAAGTATTTTTTTCTTTTTGCAACCACTTGACAGTAAGATTTTTTATCAACAAGTTAGTCACAGGTGAGTTTGTCACGTCAAATTAGACCCTGCCAGAGGTTTAAGAACTGACTAGCTTATCTAATATAAATTATTTATATTGTTAATTGTTTTTGATAACGCGACATTCAACCTACTGATTATTCCTGCGTCTTGAGCCACCGTCGGTTTTATATCTCAGTGTGGGATTTACAATACACTTACACTTAAAAGGAGATAACTTTGTCAAGGTCAGGCCTAATCTACACATAATCAAGCACTTCAACAAGTTTACACAAGCCCATTGTAAAATATAGTTTCCATCAATGGAACGATGGTGGTTTCATGTCATTCTGTTTTAACTCCTAAACAAATTTGGCCTTCCAGATTATATAATTCATTACATTTCTCTCTCTCTCTCTCTCTCTCTCTCTCTCTCTCTCTCTCTCTCTCTCTCTCTCTCTCTCTCTCTCTCTCTCTCTCTCTCTCACGGGAGTGTTTAGTGTTTAGTAAGTGTTTCCATGGCATGAAGCACCAACCTGTGGACGACCTCATCGTCTGTCCTCGACGCGTCTCTGCTCTTCCCCAGGTCCTCGTCAACAGCTCCATCGATGTCCAGATCATCCTCAGCCCTGACGGATGCTGGGGAGAAGAAAACACAGCTCAGACAACTTATCAATGTTCATATTGCAGCGCTCTCTCTCTCTTTCCCTGTTTGTTTCTATTGACAGGGCATAGAAATTACTCTCATTTTTTAAAAAGTAGATAGATAGAAACATTAGAGATTTTAGAATTTATTTAAAAATAACGCTTCCTGTTTATCACCTTATGTAGCCTAATTTTGTGTTATATGTTAATAACAGTCTCATCTCATTAACTGACAGCATCCGCACCGGCAAATTAGCAATACGGTGTTGCTGGAAATATACCTGAATAAATCATCAATATACTTACTGAACGCAAGAAGAGCAAAGATCAACCCCGCTATCCAAAACCGTCCCATTCCGGCTGCAGCTTAAACTCAGTTTTCTCGGATTGTTGCCCGTTAGATATTAATAAAGCATCTGTGTTCCTACTAAAATGAGTGGCACAAACTTATCCACGGTCCTTTATCACACTTCATATTTGCGTACCTGGAGGCTGGGATTCGCCCTGTTCGACCAATTACTGCACACCACGCACAACATTGGACCAACGGTAGGGCACTTCGTCAGGACGATCCTCCAATGGGAGCGTTACATGTCCAGTTCAGCACACCCAATTCGTGGCTAGACTCTATTGGCCGGTAAATACTAGTTAGCAAGTGCAACTTTTGCAACGTTTTTGTAATGACATTGTCCGTCAAAGACTCGGGTTATGACTGAAGAAGTGGACATTGACTCAGATTTGTATCATGGCCCAACAATGTTCCTCGGGCTATTGAAGATCCACTTAAATACACTTAAATATAAAATAGTATTGCCTCTAGGCTCTTCCTGAGGGCATAGACACAATTAGGCTTAATGAAATTTTTATAGGGCCGACTTATAGAATGAGCCAATGAATAACAACTGAAAGAAGTAGAAGAAGAATGAGGAGGTAGAAAAGAATGACATGGACCTCATGTTGATTCAAGGAACTGTGTGTGTGTGTGTGTGTGTGTGTGTGTGTGTGTGTGTGTGTGTGTGTGTGTGTGTGTGTGTGTGTGTGTGTGTGTGTGTGTGTGTGTGTGTGTGTGTCTTTCAGTTGCAAAAAAAACCTTTCTATAAGAAATATCCATCTCATTTGAATGGCAATAAAATAATTGACTCCAACCTTACATGATGACTAGCATCATTTTTCATGATGAAACAGACTGACAATCTGAATGATACATCCTGTAAATGTCATCTTGCACTGAAGCTGTTAATTTGACTCTCAAGTCCCCTAACTTCTTGATGCTTAATATCCAACGGTTGGTTCATTATGAATGATGTATGTATATTGATCACCAGTAGCCCACTAGTTGCTCCTGGAGATACTGAACAGGGTTTCCAGGTTTCTCTTGGCTCCATCCCACGGTTAACAGCCTACTGGTGAACTGTGCACAGCAGTGGGCTGGTGATTTACAAGTGGAATGGGAAGGGTTGGACTGTCTGGCACATGGTGGTAGATGTTTTTAACATCACCTTTTTTTGTTCATGTCATACCGATTACCAGAGCCGGCCCTCCCTATATGCGAAATAAGCGCGCCCCTGCCAGGGTGCGCCCCCCCCCCAAAAGAAATATATATATATATATATATATATTTTTTTTTTATTATTATTATTATTTTTTTAAATACACAAAGCAATTTACTTATCAAGAAAGGAAACATTATAAACATACAGATCATATTAGTATAAGAAAACAATGGTGGAATTAAGAATCTGACTGTGTCTGTCTGTCCCATAGACTGTATAGAGGTCTGATCATGATAACCTAAAATGACCCTGATTCTGAATGACCTGGCAACCCTACACATGTTGTTAATGTGATGCTTGGTGTTGCTGTGAGGGCAACAAGCAAGGAACATGATGTTTGGTTCAGCACAGCCGCTGGTTTGACTGATCCCAAACTGGCAACCGCGATGATGACCATATGGTACACGACGAAGCTAAACGAAGCTCGCTACCTTTGTCCGACATCGCCTCTCTCCCGCTCTCTCCCCCAGGGCCGGTTCTAGCCCTTTGGTGGCCCTGGGCGAGATTGAGTTTTGCGCCCCCCACCGATCCCATAGCAAGCGGAGCGTTGCCCTGTTAATTGACATTACTATACTAAACATCACTAAAGACACATGTTAACTGATTTACCTTTACTTTGCTTAGCAGTTTTTTCACCCACTTAAATTCAAAATAAGAATTTCAACGTTCACCTCTTTCAAACGTGAAAGGAAAAAGCAGTTCAAAGGGTCAAGACTCCAGCAACTTTATTGAAGATGTTTTAATACTAAAGGATGTAAGCCGCCTAGTGGACAAAACAGTTAGTGCTGTTTTAAAATTTACGAGGCATTCAGACAGTAAAGTAAAAGTAGAAATGTGGTAAAAAAAATATACGGATAAACCTAAAACCCATGTAGTTTGGAAATTGGCAATATTGTTTTTAAGTGTTGGCCTGTAGGCCTATTTGCCTAAATAGTGCTTTGCTGTCAGATTCTATTATAGATGAGACGCAGAACACGTTTGGTCCCGGTAAACATATTGATAGTGGGGGCCTTGATGTATTTTACTGACTACACACGAATATAATCCTATCCTATTTTAGCAGTAGTCATTGTGACATCTCTGGAGTCAATGTTTGTTTTTGTATAAATTGATCAGGTCAACGTTCCTGCAACGACACGGGGCAACTGGTGACTCATCCTCTACATGTGGAACATTCCAAAAGGTGATGTTAAAATATATTCACCAAGTTTATAAATGACGTTTCAGCCTTAAGAACATTTTAGAAAAACAAAACCATAATTTCAAATCTAAGATATTTTTTTTCTTTCTAAGGTTTAGACTAATCATTGTTCTAAACTGGGTCGTATATCGACTCTAATGCAGAGGATACATTGGTCTTCATTAAACTAATTGCGGCATTAGACACATTTATTAACTGCAATGTGGTCGAAAGGGAAAGCACGGTGAGGGGAACCACACAAAATGACAGGATCGCTGTCAGATGCGAATGTGTTTTTCGTAGGCGGAATCCGGAAGAATCATGAATATTAATGAGGGGATAGCCGGAGATTATAAAATCACGTTGGTTTAAATCCCTGAGCGAATCCAAAAAGGCTAAAATCCGTGACGTGACCGCATGGTAGGTAATTTAAATTGTAAATTCGTAAATTCGTAATCGTATATTAAACTAACGTTAGTCAAACGCATCTCTCTGATAGGGTTAGGGTTACGGTTATTGTTAGGGTTAGGGGTAGGGTTACGGTTATGGTTAGGGTTAGGGTTTAGGTTTGGAGTCAGCGTGCGAGTTTGCCTGACAGGCTGCCTGTCCAATCCTAGCGCTTGAGACGGGACTTCTTCCGGATTCCGCCTACGAAAAACACAGTCGCCTGTCAGATGCCTGAAGACCACGCCCACTACGTATTACACAGATTTACAAAAGGTGTGGATTGCCTTGCAAAGCCACATTCGCAAGGAGCAATCGGTTCCGCATGTCAACAGGTCTAATAATCGCCACTGCGTCCTCAAACGCGGAAATACCAGAATCACAACAAGGCTGTAGACATTACGTACTCAAGTACTGTAATGTCGAGGTAGGCCCAGGATCTTATCACAATATCGAGGCAGTTCCTTAACCTTCATATCGGTGTTTAACAGTGAGTATACATTTACTTCACATAATGTGTGGCGTATTTTTTGTCTGGGAGACTGCCAATTTTGTTGTCATTGTAGGCTAAATATAAACTTTTCCATGGCTGTTTCAAAACAGAAACCTTACTGCTGTCTCATCACGAAAACGAAAGTTAAGCTGACTACCCACATGCCGATATTCGCATTTAAACTCGGTGATGTCTAATAAAATAACACGAATTTACATTATTTTAAGGAACATGGACGAATATTATCGCAAACTGATCATAACTATGATATCAACTTACTCAATTTGGATTGGACGTGATCGCCGCCAATGTCATTCTGTCATTCTGTCATTCTGAATTAGTTACTCATTTGTTTCAACATAGTTGTTTCAACAGCTTTTTTTTCTCTATCTGTAGATGGCCACTGGTAGCCCTATAATGAACGGAGATGTCCCCCGTGGGCATTCGGGGACCCTGGAGGAAACCTTGCAACAGATTAACATCCTGATCCAGGAGAACAGAGACCTGAAAGGTGAACAGAACTAGAAAACAAGAAACACCCTCACGACATAACCGCAGACTTCTAATCCTATTAACAGATTCACAGCGAGTTTGTGGAGAAATTATGTTTGCGGTTAAGATCTGAGATGAGTAGCCACTGCACTCTTTTTTTACTTTCATTCACGTTTCTCTGGTCTTTCTGTCGGTCACTGTGTACTGCCGAGCTTCTCTGAGTCTGCCATAACGCTTAAATTTAATTTAAATGGGGAGGCCTCAAATGTTCATGGTCTTTGTGAGCAGCTTAATTCTGATGTACAAAATGTACATGTTCCAACAAAACAACAACAACACCACCAACAACAACAACAACAAAAATGAATGGTGAAAAACAAGGCACTCTTTCTCAATCTGGGCCCCGTCCCCCATCCAGACGCCCTGCAGAAGAGCAACCAGGCGATGAAGGAGCGCTTCGAGGGTCTGTCGGCGTGGCGAGAGAAACAGCAGGAGGACCGCAGCCTTCTGGAGAACAGTCTGGAGCAGGCCAAGAGCCGCCTGGAGGCAGTCACCGCTGAAAACCAGGAGCTGCGGTCAAAGCTGGAGGAGCTGAGAGGAGGCGGCGGCAAGGTGAGAGGCAGCATCATCCTCCTCCTCCTCTTCATCCTCCCCCTCCTCTTCATCCTCCTCCTCCTCTTCATCCTCCCCCTCCTCTTCCTCATTCTCAGAGGAAGAGACGTTTACAGTCTGTACTGACCGGCGGCCAGAAAAGACAGCAGTAGCCGTTAATATCTGTTAAATGTTCAAGGGACTGACCAAGTCCTGGTATAAAAGCAGATTCAGGATTGATAGTCAGTGTTATGCGAATAACCATATACTTTATAGGCTTCTTTGCAGTAGGTTGTATAAGAAAATATACACTTTATTGACTTTATAAATATGGATCAAGTGTAAAACAAATGTGATCAGTGAGGTGAAAACTTAACTGTGTGGTTCCTTGCGCTCCGCTGGGTGGCTGTTGCCAGGCAAAATCAGCCAATCAGGCGGCAGAGATGGACGCCTTGTGCGCGCAGGTGGCTCGCCTGCAGGCGGAGAAGAACGACCTGTTGGCCATGAACTCTGAACTCCAAGTCAACGAGGGTCGAAGGACGGACGACGACTCCTTTATCGAGATCATCACGTTCATGGTGAGGAGGATATAGTAATAATGCATTCGTTTGGCAACTTATGGCGGGTTTCCGCCAGCGGGTGCGGTTCGGTACGGTATGAGTAGGTGCGGCAGGGTTTGCGTTTCCACCTCTAAAAGTGGGCGGAGTCCGGACTCGGCTGTGATTAGCTGTACTTATCTCTCAGTACTCCTCCATTGGGGTACCAAGACGTCTGAAAGGGTGCCAACAAGTTTGAGCTACACATGCCGCCCGTGATTGGTCGACAGAATCGTCACTTCCGTGCGACAGGGGGATAATAACAAACAAACACAGTACCCGCGAGGTATTTCTGGACAACGGCGAAAGCTTAGTTTATTGAAGAAAATTTTGCGCAAAAGTTTGCCGTCCTTCTTGGACGTCCTACATTGTTGCTCTTTGTTCATCGTCTCACATTGAAGCTGCCGCGGCTATCGCCATCCGGCTTAAACCCCCCCCCTACCATAAGGGTACCGTCTGCGGTGGAAACGTGAGCCGTAACTGAGCTGGGCCTAACCGCACCTTCACTACTGGGCCAAGGCATGCTGGGCCTAAGAAACAACAGATAACATTAGGATAAAATAACTGAATCCAAACGAAAAAAGCAAAAGAAAGACTAATAAAAAAAAAAAAGAATTAATGTGTTTAATCATAAATGTCTTTCTGCCAATACACAGGCCTACCGCTTACCTGAGCTGATCTTATGGGCGTGGTGCTATTTACCTGTGTGTGTGTGTGTGTGTGTGTGTGTGTGTGCGTGTGTGTGTGTGTGTGTGTTTCAGGATAACGGGGAGGAGAACGACGGGGCAGAGGGCGGGGAGGAAAAGACGAGAAGGGAACTGGAAACAAGCAAGGCCTCAGGCTTGACGGTCCACGAGCTGCTGCAGTCCCTGAGGGATGAGAGCCAGCGGGCGGGGAGGCTGCAAGAGGAGCTCCAGGCTTCTGAGGCCAGGTAGGCCGCATGGTCCACTGTTGTTAGGATTGTATTGTTTGTTAGACAGTTAGATATTGTTTAGCCTCATCAGTGTTTCCCACAGACCAGGTAGCAATGTGTGGTGCCCCCCTGCAGGGTTGGCAACTTTTGGTTTTTGGCCGGAGTGAGACTCTGTAGAATCTCATAATGCTTGTAATGCTTGCATTATAACCGTGGGTGGAATTGTTGATGGGGGGATTGCATAGGTTGTTGGGGGGGGAGTTGGGTTGCGGGCGGACAGGATTGTACAATTTAGCGCTCGTCCGAAGCAACGACAGATCTAACAGGTTTTTTGGGCGTGAAATTTGTTGAGATATTTATACTTAAAAATTGCGTTAAAATAAAAATTTATTCAAAAAGCGGAATCAATTTGTGGCGCTCGTTGTTGAATCTGTGGCGCTGCGCCACACATTGGTCTATGTGTGGGAAACACTGCTCATGCTGTTTTCCGACTCCCTGTCAGTTAGTTAGTTAGTTTATTAGATGTCCCCATGGGGAAATTCTTTTTCACAGTCATTCATAAGTTTATACATTTTTCGCCAGGCTTTTTTTGACAGACAAACATTCCACACATCTGTGGCACACAGATACCTAATCCAGAACACCTAGACATTTACACACATGACATCAGACATTTAACACATTTGACATATGCAGCATGGAAAAACACATATACATTCATTTGGAGGGGGGGGGATAGACACTCACACATACAGTTGTTGGGGTACATGAGAGGCATACATTTGATTAATTTATTTCATTTATCTGTGAGGTTTTGCTTTGTTGATTATTTGGATGGCTGAGGGGATTAGGCTTCTGCTGAAGCGGGCTTTGTTGCACCTTATTGTACTAAACCTCCTGCCAGAAGGTAGGAGTGAGAAGTAGCGGTTGAGTGGGTGAGTAATGTCCAGGGATATTGCATGAGCGACACGTGCGATGGCCTTGTTGTTAAGTTCCTGTAGTTTTGGGGTGTGCAGACCTATTATTTTGGTGGCAGTGTTTGTTATTTGGGTGAGTCTATTGCGGTTTTTTACAGTGAGCATATTGAAGAAGCATGTGGAACAGTATAGTAGAATGGGTTGTACAATGCTGGTGTACAGTAGTAGGAGTAGATGGGGGGCAACATGAAGTCCTTTTAATTTGCGCACTGCTGAAAGTCTCTGGTTTCCTTTTTTATGGATATCTGTTGTGTGGTGTTCAAAAGTGAGTTTATTGTCAATTGTGAGTGCAAGGTATTTGAAGTGGTCTACAGTCTCTACTGTTTCGTTGTTAGTGATGATGGGGTGGTGGGGTTGTGGTGAGCCAAAGACCATTTCTTTTGTTTTGCTGACATTGAGTTTGAGATAGTTTTTTGAGCACCACTCGGTGAAGTGTGAGACTGGGGTCAGAGAGCCCTGTCTCTGGCCCCCCACTGTTGATTGATTTAATTAATCCCCCTCAGACCAACAAGTCTTAATTATACTGTGTTTTGTGATGAATTGAGCACTTTAATCATGGGAACAAGCATTGGACGAGAAGCACGGAAGTGTAATAGAAGAATAATGAGAGAAGTTGTGTAATTACAGATGACTCTGGTGGTTGCTCTGGGTGTTCTGGGTGGTTGCCTTAGCCCAGGAATAAATTGTTGAAGTTGTTGACTCCTTGAAACTTTCACATTGATTTTGAACAAACTTCTTCACCACCATTCTATTTGTTTGGTGGCCCTCTCTGCTACGGATGTAGGCCTGAGAGCACTTGACGTTGTCCACTGTCCCGCCCTCTCTGTCTGTCCTTTATTCATTTATGTTGCTCTTCACTCTCGGCATCATCATAGGACAAACACAGATTTCACTCAAAACGTATTACCAGTCTGCTACTTCCATGTACCAGGGCACGGGTACACGCAGACTAATCTAGTGAGGACAAGTCTATCAATTTATCTACTAGTGGTATGAGGGATACCTATGTTTGTCCCACGATGACTCCTCTCTGAAAATCGTCCGTGCCTGTAGACCCACATGTAATCAAGAGGTGCTCCCATCTGACCCCAGGGTGGCCGGTCTCCAGGGGAAGATGATATGCTCTGACAGCTCCTCACAGACCTCCCTCCCACCAGAGCCCCCAAAAACAACCCAGCCGGAACAGGTACGCACGTGCCGCACCTGAGTGCCCCGCCCTCCTTTGCATAGACAACGAATGAAAGGGTCCCCGCTGCCATCGTTGTCATTCTTCAGAGAGAATGAGGAGGTAGCAAAGAATGACATGGACCTCATGTTGATTCAAGGAACTGTGTGTGTGTGTGTGTGTGTGTGTGTGTGTGTGTGTGTCACTGTGTGTGTGTGTGTGTGTGTGTGTGTGTGTGTGTGTGTGTGTGTGTGTGTGTGTGTGTGTGTGTGTGTGTGTGTGTGTGTGTGTGTGTGTGTCTCAGGATCAGGGTGCGAGCGAGGTGGAGACCCTGCGGGCCCAGATGCTGAGCCTGTTCAATGAGCTGCAGCAGGCCCAGAACAAGCTGGACCAGGCAGAAGGCATGAAGAAGGGGCTCCAGGACAGGTGAGTCTTGTGACTTCTTATCTACTCGTGTAGTTTATCAGGACAGAGCTACAGTGGTCCCTGTTGATTACTAGACCGCCAGTGGGAGTGAGCTACCCTCTTCTTAATCTCGGCAACCATTGGCTATGTCTGAAGACGATTTACCTCTGGGGACAACAGGCCATATTCCTGGAACCCTAGTAACCTTTTATCAACCCAAGATACTACGGTCTTATCTGCTGCATCTTGCCTGACTTATCAGTATCAGGTCATTGTGGAGAGAAAAGACAAGGTATTATTACCCGTCTAGTAATATGTTATTGGCCCATTTATAGCACCTGTTCAAAAAGCATGACAATGAATTGAATGAATTGTGTCTAAATATTTTGTGAAATAAAATGCAAAAAATTAAAATAAATTAAAGTAAGCTCATTTTATTTCTTGATTTCTTCTGAATCTGAAAGAATGTTTCATCCCGCATCACTTTAAAACCGTGAAACACGGACAGCCGGGCTGCAAACAAAACAACAACAAATAACTTCCCCTTTCCTGTCTGTGTCTCTCTCTCGCCCTTCTCTGTCTGTGTGTCTCTCTCTCCCCCTTCTCTGTCTGTGTCTCTCTCTCTGACCCCTCACTCTCTCGCCCTTCTCTGTCTGTGTCTCTCTCTCCCCCTTCTCTGTCTGTGTGTCTCTCTCCCCCTTCTCTGTCTGTCTCCTTCTCTCCCCCTTCTCTCTCTGTGTCTCTCTCTCCCCTTATCTATCTGTGTCTCTCTCTCCCCCTTCTCTCTCTGTGTCTCTCTCTCTCCCCCTTCTCTGTCTGTGTCTCTCTCCCCCTTCTCTGTCTGTGTCTCTCTCTCTCCCCCTTCTCTGTCTGTGTCTCTCTCTCTTCCCCTTCTCTGTTTGTGTCTCTCTCTCTCCCCCTTCTCTGTCTGTGTCTCTCTCTCTCCCCCTTCTCTGTTTGTGTCTCTCTCTCTCCCCCTTCTCTGTCTGTGCCTCTCTCTCTGCCCCCCCCCCCTCTCTCCCCCTCTCTGGCTGTAGGTGTCGTGAGGTGGAGCATGAGGTAGCCACGCTGCAGGCGCAGCTGGTGGAGAAGCAGGCGGTGCAGGCGGAGAACGAGCAGCTGCGGTTGAGGGTGGACAGCATGATGGCGCAGAGTCAGATGGAGCAGAGGAAGATCGGAGAGGAGAAGTCAGACATGCACACACACACACACGCACACGCACACACAGCACGCCACAAATATCTGACTAGCATGCACTGTAAATACCTATTATTATTATTATTATTATTATATAACCTCTTTTTATAACCTCTTATTTCACGTTAGTCATGACCAGGCTGTATTAGTGCCATGTGCCATTGCTCATCTTCCTCCTCCTCCTTTCCCTCCTCTTCGTTCTCCTCCTCAGGAGCAACCATGACCAGCTGAAGGTGGCCTACACCAAGCTCTATCAGGACCATGAGGGGCTGAAGACGGAGCTGCAGAAGAGAGAGGTGGGCTCCAGTCGCTTCAGGGCTGTTGGTTTGAAGAGCAACTTTTAGCAATTAAGCCCTTTTTTAGTGTGTGAATCAGTGCAATTAGGCTACGTTTCCCCCTGTGCCATCAGGAAATGTAGCAAAGCCATCCTGAGGATGTTTGATGTTGTGAATATGAGAATATTTGTATCTAACTCGTGGGAACATACCTGAGTAATGCTTTCAAAGGTGAAATTCCTGTTTGAGTTTGCCGTGGTTTGAGAAGCGGCAACTATAGTCAGTGTTATGGTCCGTTCATGAAGTGCGTGGACTGTCCACGCACAGCCATGGGATGGCTAGTCAACGCTTCCACTGTGGCCTCGCAGATTGCACACCCTGCTTGCGCTTCGCGCAACAGATTGCTGCATAAACCGTGACCAAGGTTTTCGGTGTGAGCTGGCTCTAAGAAGTAGGTCCCAGCCAGGCATTCTACATTCTACTGTGCCATCCGATGTAACTGTTGCATACTTGCCTACTTTCCAACGCAGTCGGAATCTGTGCCGAGCTCGGTTCTGGATGATCTGCACGGCCGGCTGACGGCGGCGGAGCAGGCCCTGGTCCACAAGCAGGAACACATTGACGAAATGAAGCAGGAGATCTTCCAGAAGGAGAAGGAGCTGGAGACCATCTCTGTCTTCCAGGCACAGGTGTGTGTGTGACGTGTGTGTGTGTGTGTGTGTGTGTGTGTGTCTGTGTCTGTGTCTGTGTGTGTGTGTGTGTGTGTGTGTGTGTGTGTGTGTGTGTGTGTGTGTGTGTGTGTGTGTGTGTGTGTGTGTGTGTGTGTGTGTGTGCGCATGCATCCATGTTTGGTCTGTGCATACATGCGTGTGGCTGTGTGTGTGAGTCCATGTGATTCTCTGTGCAGGCGGAGGTGTACTCATCAGACTTCTACGCGGAGCGCGCCGCGCGGGAGAAGATCCACGAGGAGAAGGAGCACTTGGCCACGGAGCTGGACTTCACCAAGAAGTTAAACCGCCAGCTCCAGGACGAGATGGAGTCGCTGGGCAGGTACGAGCTGCAACATACCCATCTATCATCACACATCTCTCTCTCCCTACACCCAAACAGTCTTCACCTCAGCAGCCCCTAAAACCAGTTGGATCAGTGACACAAAAAACTGTTTTTAGAGACGCTGCTCTGCATGCATATCATTCTCAATCAAGTTTGACTTCTCTTCCCGTCACTATTTTAACTTGTGTTTGTTTTTGTAAAACCAGTTGAAGTCATCTGATGATGTTCATATTTCCCGGAAACCAATTTAGCGAGACACTCAACCTAGAGAGACACTCAACATAGAGATTTCAGCTTTGTACGGGTTCAAAATGTTGCTGCAAACACACATTGAAGCATTCTTAGCTTCATGCAAACACAAGATATTAATAAAAGGCCTCAATCTTCAGGTTTTATAAAAACAAAAGAAAAACGGCTGCCTACTGATTCTACCTTTCCTCTTCAAATGCTTTTCAAAATAATATCTCCCATATTCCATAACACTCCTGTAGACATTCGCTGTATGAGATGAAGAAGAGACACGTGCCACCCGGAGGAAATCCACACGGGGGCGCTGCAGCGCAAGGTGGAAGAGGTAAGCGTTTGCTATGCACTTATAACTTTTTCAGAGAACTGTTTAGGTTTGACTTTATTCTAGTAGTATGTAAGCCTTTTTGTTTAAATCCACCCTCTCAATGTGATTGAGGGGTGGCTATGTGATTAGCTATGTGATTCTGATATATATATATATTTTTGTTTTTGTTTTTCATGGTTTATTCTGCTTGCCGTGTTGTTTCTGGAGTTAAGCACCCTGTGTTGCTGATCAAAATAACTACTAAATAATAAGTTTTATTGAAGGACTGATTGAACCTGGGGAGAATGAACGTGATTTGCTTCAAGATCAAGTACACTTAACATTGTTTGTGTATTTATCTGCGTCTGCGTCTGTGATTGTGTGTCTTTGTCTGGGTCTTTGTGCGTGTGCGTCCCCCCCCCCCCCCTGTAGGTGGCGATGGCAGAGACTGGCAGCAGCAGGTGAACATTCCGGAGCACATCTGTCCCAAGTGTAACATCAACCTGCCGGACCTGGACAGTCTGCAGATCCACATCATGGACTGCATCATATGAACCTCTTCCAGAGTAGCTCCAGCAGCAGCAGCAGCAGCAGCCTCCTCCAGCCTCTCCTGCAGTCCTTGTACCTTAACTCAAGTCTTCCCTCTTCTTCTTCTTGGTTGTTCGCAGTATGTTTTTTTTTGTCTGCATAACCTAGGAGCTTAATCGTTTGTGTTAATCCAGAGCGATGTGGCGATGCACCCACACATATATAATAAATAACCAAAGTTCGCCTTTTTAAATGGGTTGGATTGTGAGGTGGTGGTTATTTATCCATTTTGATGTATCCGTTTTGAATGTTCCAAAATCATACTCTGCTAGGACAATGAGATGGGTGTTCTTTAGTGGAAGGAAGGATTGTATATTATTTTAACCCATGTAGAGTTTGCACCTCAGACAATTTTCATCACTTCCTGTGAAAAAAAGCTTTATTTGAGACTTAATTAATAATAAGTAAATAATATTTGCATTCATCTCTACTTACTTAGCCAGCTGCACTTTAACATGGGATATATTTGTACCCACTATGCAAATTTAAATTTGGTGATATGGATGTAACGATTAATATTGGACCACTTAATCAATATTATAATGGGAAACATATGAAGAATACAGAACACTGGTTGTCAGCAGTGGCTATAAACTGCCTCTAGAAGTGAAAGTGGTCAGTGTAACGAATACATGTATGTATGTGCTTTAATTACATCCAATAAAACATTACAATAATATACAAACATTGCATGTCATGTTTGTACTTTCGAATTAAGGTTCACAAAGCTACAGTTGGCCCACCACTGTGTTAAACCCGTGACTTCTTTTAATTCCTAGTATAGATAACAAACCTTTCTGTGAGTCACATGCATAAGGAACACCTTAAATGGGTGAACAAAAATAATACATTTCTCTTTAAGTCACATAATGTAAAACTAGTAAGTTATTTCATGAATTGACACAAACAAAAATAAAATGTAAAGACAAAAATATAACAATAAATAATCCATAAGGAAAATGTTAGAGCCTTTCTACTGGCTCCCATCATGGCTCCACCCACTTCCGCTGGCCACTGGACATTGGGTCCTCGAACTAGCCTGAACAATAGTATAAATATGACTAAATGTTCTCCAAGTTTGAAGAAATGCCTTTACTTTGTATCACTTCTTTAAAAAATGATAAAACTTTCGCGTTTTTATAAATATGTAGAATTAAGGCATAAAGCTCTATAATTTACGCTTGGTTTCAATCAGGCTTTATATGATGAGCCTGCCACTGGGGCTGTCAACACAATGGGGTCCTTCATTTAGCGCCAGTTTTAGATTCCTTCATCGTAGGACAGTAGACGCAAAGCCGTGGTCAGTATGGATTCATATTTATAATAACATTATTTTAAACTTTTAAACAATCTATAAACATCTGTGACACTCCCTGATAAGCAGCCGAAATCACACGACTTTGGGCACGCCTGTCAGTGGGTAAGTTGTCGTCTTACTGTATCCCTTGTGTCATTTCTGGGTAATTTGGTCGTTGCTTGAAAAGTCATATCACTGCACATATCACTTTATTTAATTTCATTTTCTGTCATCGTTTAGTACCCAGATCATTTATAATCCGCACAAGGTCCGACGATTGAAACATGGAACGTAAGTACTGTAATATAACATGACATACAACTCAATGCTTTACACTGCATTTCGGACCTGATTAATTGAGCGATTCTTTATTTAGGAGAGGATGATCTGGACCTTTTGACATCGCTGTTGGATGAGAATGAGGACGTTCCAAAGAGCTCGGTGGATGACTTGGATGATCTGTTTGACAACGACGACGACGACGTTGAATATGAAGACGGAATCGCAAAGGAGGAGGGTGGAGGGAAGGAGGACGTGGTGTCCGATCTGTTTGGTGATGTAGATGACATCGAAGACGAGGAGACGGAGGGTGAGCAGCAAGCAGCTGACGCAGAAGATGACGACGACAGTCTTAACAAGTCGAAAGAGGATTTACAAGGTTTGTTCAGTTAATGTCGTATCTTCCATATAGGCCAAATATGCTTTTTTAAAGGGAGTGACATTCACTACTTCTGTGTGTGTGTGTGTGTGTGTGTGTGTGTGTGTGTGTGTGTGTGTGTGTGTGTGTGTCCGTACCAGATGAGCTGCGCCGCATGCAGGAGAAAATGAAGAAGCTACAACAGCAACTGGAGGCGTCTCAGAAGCCTCCTCCTGCCTCAGCCACCACCCCCGGTCGGGGTGCCCGGACTCTGGCTTCAATTAAGAAGAAGTCCCCATCGCAGGGAGGAACCCCGGCCAGGGGCTCCGTTACCCAGACCCCCTCGCAGCGGGGGACCCCTGCCAAGGGGTCCGTTACCCAGACCACTGCAAAGCCACCCTCCTCCACGCAGAAGACTAAGCTCCCATCAGGTATAAGATCATATAAGATACTTTAATGTATTTATAGACATTTTGGGGCAAAAATACAGGACAGTATTATAATATTTTAAAAAATACTCTAAAACAATAAAATTGTTAGTCAAGAGAAAATAGTTTGTAGATATAAAAATAAATCAACAGTAGAAAAAATGCCAATGGTCATACACCATATGGGACGAGGTGGTCTACCGAAGGCCTGCTGTATTAATGTTGTGTCTCCTGTTATCACAGCCAAGTCGTCGTCCCCAGACCCGGTTAGAGGAGACGGTCCCAAGCTCGTGGCCTCCAGGGACTTCTCGGACCAGCTGGTCAACGCAGACATGTTCAAACGCAAGCCACGCACAGCCCGCCTGGCCAAACCCAGCGCGTCTCCAGGTGCTGAACACAACTACATTTGATTGTGCTTCACAGTCTGCACTTCGTATCCCGACTGTGCATGATGCGCAGTAAATGGCACTTTTAAAAGTCTGCTGTCATTTTACAACAGTCCCCAACTCCCCAACTTACTCTTGAAGAGCATTTATGTATTACTATGTTGTGTTTAACTTTTTTTTGACACTGGATTCCTAGAGGACAGAGGCCCACTTGTGGAAATCAAGATTGGCAGCACTTTCCAGCCAGTGGAGCCCCGGCCCCAGCCTTCAACCTCCCAGCCCAGGCCTGCCCCGCCCCCTGTCCCCAAAGATGTGGCGGTGGAAAAGTACTCTGGACTCAGGCTCAGGTCTGGACTATTCAAATGAAACCTATATTATACTCATATAGCACTATTATAAACAACAAAATTACGTTACGTATTTCCATAATTACCTGAGCGCTGTGGAAATACCTCATTAGAGAATCTATAGAGTTACCTTCCCAGGGGCAAATGTATACATTTCCCACCCAAAGCAAGGCAATCTATAGATTAACCAGGACATTTCCCGTAACCTATATATGTGCTTTACTTAAGGATCTCAAGTTGACTGTCCCACTCTGTTCCAGGAACCCGCTGGTCTCTTCCTGTGAGATGGACCGCAAGATGGCGGAGCGGCGGTTGATCCGGCTCTCCCAGCTGCCGCAGCGCGTGGTTCAGGAGAAGCTGGAGGACAGCGACTGGGTGACGTTCGCCGTGCTGATAAACAAGGCCACCAAGCAGAGCAAGGGGAGCGTAAGTCTTTAGTGGTTTGTCTGTAGACTTATGTTCACTTGTTTCTTTACCGCCTGTGCCCTGGTACGTAGACTGAGCAGGCCCATTGCTGGTGTTATGAGCGACACCTGTGTTTGTCCCATGACGACACCTCTGTGAAGTGGGTCTGTGATGTGATGTTTTATCTACGTGTGGGTACAGAAGTTAACGTACGTGCTGTTTATGTTTGGGAGTTCTGTAAGTAGTGCGGTAAACACGGTCATGGATGTAACACAAACGTCTCGGAATAAGAGCACCTTTTATGTGGACTCCTGCACAAATGACGATGCGATGAGAAAATATAATGAATAGTACTTTATTGATCACAATTCAGCATACAGGCCGTTTCCTCCTTACTGTTACTGCAATTTCCTACTGGTGGCCAAGTTTGTTTTTGCCAATGACGGAGCCCCGCCTCCAGCAACATGATTGGTCCAAACAAATATGAGGCGAAAATAAAGGGAAACGCCCGCTCACCCAGATTTGAGCTTGTCTGCTATCAGACTTTAAATGTTCATCTAAAGTCTGCTTTGTGAGACCAGGGTTATGCTAATGCACTGGACCTGACCCGACCCTTTGTTTCCAGGGAAACACGTTCAGCGCCTGGACGCTCAGCGACCTCCACGACCTGGAGGTGTGCGTGACTCTGATGCTGTTCGGGAACGAACACAAGGAGCACTGGAAGACGGAGGTGGGCACGGTCATCGGAGTCCTCAACCCAAACCTGATGAAGCCGAGGGACGGCTATGACGGGGTGAGGAACCTCTCACTCACTCACTCACTCACTCACTCACTCACTGTCTCATAGCCCTTTTCCGCCAAAATGGTTTTGTTCTTGAACCGGTTCCGTTCAGGATTCTTGTAACCTTGGTGCCATCTAGCAAACCGTCCTGTGTTTCGATCAGTTGTGAGTGGTGGAAACGTCGTAATAAGGGATGCATCATGGTTAGGGCATTGCACAATGCACACCTGATGTAAATCGTAATATAGTATTTTTTTTCTAACCTGTAGATTATGACACGCCCACTCATGTGGTTATGGTTCGCACTTTTTTTTTGGTTCCAGTTGGGAACCAACTCTCCGGCCCCTGAACCAATACACTTTTGATCAAATCCCTCGAAACGGTGAAATAAGTGCACGAACCGGAACGGCACCCATTTCCATGTTTGTCAGCCCTGACGGCTTCTCTCCCTCCTGGTCCCTCGTTATGAAGGTCAGCCTGTCGGTGGACAACCCTCAGAAGGTTCTGCTGATGGGCATGGCGCAGGACTACGGCACCTGCAAGGGCATGAAGAAGAACGGAGACCCCTGCTCCAAAATAGTCAACATGGTGAGTCCTCGCCCTGTCCGCTGTCTGGCGTCCTTTGCTCATCCAGATCTTGAGTGTCTAAACTGAGGGTTAGTTGGGAAAACGCAGCCTTCAAACATGTTTTTATGTAGTTTCTAGAATGCACTGCAATTGAATGGAGGGTCATCAAAGCTGTACTTGGTGAAACCTAACGCATCCATGGGTCAAACTAGGGCTGCTCGATTATGGAAAAAATCATAATCACGATTATTTTGGTGAATATTGAAATCTCGATTATTCAAACGATTATTTTTGAGTTTGAAAACGTGATGCATTTATTCATAATTTCTCTCCAAAAAAAACACTTTGTAAATGAGAACTTCGAAATTTCCCCTTAAAAATATACACAAAATGGTCAAATAGAAAATAAAGTCCAGATATGAATCCAGCTGTTCTGCAATTTCTATATATATATATATATATATAAATATATATATATAAATAAAAAATTAAATATATATATATATATATATATTTTTTTTTAAATCGTTTCAACTCGATTATATTAGTTTGGTGATCGTTTCACTCTGAAATCGAAATCGCGACCAAAATTCGATTAATCGCCCAACCCTAGGTCAAACTACACAAAGAACAAAAATTAACTTTTTGGAAATTCACAATTAACAAAAAAAAAAAAATCCTTCTTTTCTAAACTCCCTTTTCTCCACGATGCGTGTGTGTTTTCGCCGTCCCAGTACGACTGCCAGTTCTGCCAGTACCACGTCAAGGCCGCCTACAAGAAGATGAGCTCCAAGCGGGCCGAGCTGCAGTCCTCCTACTCGGGGAAGGTTCCCGGGAAGGTGAAGGGCGCGGGCGGCCTGAAGGAGCGCCTGTGTCAGGGCGGCTTCTACTACGGGGGCGTGTCCTCATCCGCCTGCGTCTCCTCTCTGTGAGTGGCCAGCGACCCCCCCCCCCCCCCCCCCCCCGGTGCCTCAGCGGGGCCTCATTCACCATCCAGCGGCCGTCTTGGTCCCACACACTGGCTGGTTGGGGTTTATGGTTTATGCAGGATCACGCGTTCCGTTCTCCCACACAGCTGGTGTGTAGAACCACGATGGGCGTCTGGTGAATTATACCCACGAGCAGGACCATGTTATCGACGTTTGTTTCGTGTTTATTATTATTTTCGTCTTCTTATCATTGATATCCATATATGTGCTTATGAGACATCATGCAAAATGTATTATAATGTAAAAACAAAATGCAAAGCCAACTAAATTGAAATAATATGCAATTATTTTCAAAATATATATTGTTTCACTTTTTTTTTTTTTGTGTGTGACTATTATAAAAGGGAACAAAATGTGTCACTTTTTTTTTTGAAACACTCGGCAAACGCTGTCTCGTGTGTTTCTAGAGGCGGGTCCAAGCCCAACAAGTCTACCCAGCGTACCCTGGACTCGCTGTTCGTGAAGGGGGCCTCCACGCTGGTCCACGAGGCCAAGAGACTGGGTAAGAACTGGGAGGACTAAAAAAACAACAACACACACACACACCCGTACATAGAAGACCACGTAGATACCACGTCCAGAGTTCATCGTCTACCTTTGTTGTATTCGTACTTTGTATTTTTATTGCATTTTATTTATTTTTATCCTGTGTTTTTCTACTGCTGCTGGGCTATTGCAACAAACACATTTCTCCTACTGGGGATTAATAAAGCTGTATCGTATCCGTCTGTGCTGCATGTGAATCTTGTGAACCTTGAATCATATTATGGAACATTTTCGTTATTCAATGCAATGTGTTTGTGTGCCTCTTCGCAGTGGTGAAGTCGGGCGAGGTGTCCGGCTGCTCGGACGACTTCAAGAGCCTGATGTCCCATCCCACGCCCGGAGCTCTGCAGCTGAAGAAGCACCTGCTACACGCCAAAACCCCGGGTACGGATCTGATACCCCACCACCCCCTGACGCCTGCGGCACCACCCCCACTAGCTCAAGAGATGCTCACAGATCCAAATATACCCTACTCATTGTACCACACCACCGTGTTTATGAATCTGAATCTTCATGTTTTTCATTGGGCCGTTCAAAGCCCTCTATTTTAACTCGATTTTCTTTGAGTAATAATGAAAATTTCAGGTGTACAGACAAAGACCACCGGAGTAAATGACAATGAAAACAAGTCCAATTTGTTCAGTCAGGCAGTGGACGGTTGATCAAGATCGACACAAAAAACAACAAGTAGTGAAGGAGAGGGCCGACCCCAGCTGTTGCGTGTAGTTATGTTTTAGGAGAAGGGCACGTGAGCTACAGCGACGCTTTCAGCTACGCGGGGGGGGGGGGAACGCAACGACCCGCCGACGCTCCTCCACACTGAAGTCTAAACGCAGCGGTACTCCGTCTCGGCGTCTCCCCGCAGGCTCCCCGGGCGGCGCCGGCTCCTCCGACATGCAGTCCATCTCCGCCTCGGACCTGCTCAAACAGCAGAAGAAGATGCAGCTGGAGCTGCTGGAGAGCCGCCGCCGCCGCGCCGCCGACGCCGCCGCCGCCGCGCTCCAGAAGCAGGCCGGGCCTGCCACACCGAGGACCGCGTCCGCGTCGCCCCCGACGACCGGCCCCAGGGTCTCGCCCAAGACGTCGGCCCCCAGGGTCTCCTCCTCCTCCTCCTCCTCCTCCTCGTCGCGGGGGCCCTCTGCTGGCCCTCTGCTGTCCCCCAGAGCGGGCTCTGAGGTGCCCCGAGGCGTCGCCAAGAGCCCCCCCGCGGCCCCCGCCCCCACCCTCGGGCGGGGCTTCTCGGAGGGCGACGACATCGTCTTCTTTGACCGCAGCCCGCGGCAGGCCCCGCCCCCGCCCCCGCCCCCCGCCGCGCTGGGCCTGTCGGCCGCCAAGGCGGCCGCCCTGAGGAGGCTGAAGGCCAGGGGCGCCGCGCTGGCCAGGGAGGACCCCAACGCCGTGAAGAGGAAGAGGAGCAGCAGCAAGGACGGAGAGATCAGCGCCCGCGTGGAGAAGAACATGGCGGCCGTCGAGGGTATGCACGCACGCACGCGCACACACGCGCACATGAAGACACATGAAGACACATGCGCATGTGTGTACACACACACACACACACACACACACACACACACACACACACACACACACACACACACACACACACACACACACACACACACACACACACACACAAAGACACATGCGCATGTGTACACGTGCACATGTAGACCCACACGTATGTACACACACGTGCACGTGTAGATTAACACACACACACACACACACGTATGTACACACACGTGCACGTGTAGATTAACACACACATGCGCACATGTAGACACACACGCACACAAACACTCCCATAGCAACAGGTTCTGTGATAGCATTTCTCTTTCCAAGTATGTAATGGACCATTGACCAATCTCATGTCGTGTTGTTAATATTCACATCATTTCCGTGTTTTGACGTACCTGTGCAGGTGATCCAGCTGAGGCCGAGGAGGAGGAGCCGGCGCAGAAGAGAAGGCGGGACCTCAGCTACATCCAATCAGACGAGTTCCAGAAGATTCTCAAAGCCAAGTCACGCCATCAGGCTGCACTACAGGCGGTAAGGCGACCAGTCATCCAGACCGTTGGTGTCATGCTCCAGCAGGGTTCAACGGTAACATTAATTGTCAAAATATTCTGGCCCCAAGACCATTTCTACTGGCCGAACATAAAACCAAAGACTATTATTGTGTGCCATGTAATAATTGATCCAAACAAATACAAACACCTCAAGTGACAATGACTGGAGCCAGAAAGTGGAGGATTCTTTTTGGTTACATTTCTTAGCACTGGCCCGACCGGGCAGGGTTATGACCATTTACTGTCCCAACAGGCACCCCTTATTGTGGAACCATGCCTCTCTGTTCTCTGGCGGTTATCACGAGTAAAAACCCCGTCTTTAAATGTTCCTGTCTGTCCGTAGGCGGAGTACCAGATCCAGGAGCGCTATTTCGACCCCCTGGTGAAGAAGGAGCAGCTGGAGGAGAAGATGAAGGACACCAAGGAGATGAAGTGTCGCGCCGTCTCGTGTAAAAAGGTACCAGCCAGTCGGCAGCCCGCACCACCACAGCTGCTGTCTGTTGCTAACCCTAACCACACCAGACCTCCCTGCCTCTTCGCTACGTTAGGGAGTATCTGTATCTGTGCTTTGCAGAGTTTAAAAGTGTTTTTTTTGTATTCTGGCGAGCTTGCTATGTAAAGATACACATTCTCTTTGGGGTAAGAGATTTTTCGCTTCCCCATGAAAACCAGGTTCCTCAATGAATTAGTTTTTTGGTGACATGGCGTAGGTAGAGATGTTGTCTTCTTGGAGCAGCCGTGATGCTGAGGTCAGGATGAAACCAAAGGGACCCCGGGGACTTCCAGACGTTAATGTGTGTGTGTGTGTGTGTGTGTGTGTGTGTGTGTGTGTGTGTGTGTGTGTGTGTGTGTGTGTGTGTGTGTGTGTGTGTGTGTGTGTGTGTGTGTGTGTGTGTGTGTGTGTGTGTGTGTGTGTGTGTTCCCCCTCCAGTGTAATTACACCTACTTTAAGCCGGCGGACCGCTGCGTGGAGGGGAACCACGAGCTGAAGTGGCACGACGCTCTGAAGCGCTTCTTCAAGTGTCCGTGCGGCCAGCGCGCCATCGCCCTGGACCGGTTACCCAGCAAGCACTGCAGGTGAGCGGGGCCTCCACGCCTTCCTTCCGACTGTACCACCTCACCTTCTTACCTTTTCCACAGGTGACCCTGAGCTAGACACCCTCTCCCTAAAGGCTGGGCCCTTGCATGGCGGACACAGCTGTGTGTGTGTGTGTGTGTGTGTGTGTGTGTGTGTGTGTGTGTGTGTGTGTGTGTGTGTGTGTGTGTGTGTGTGTGTGTGTGTGTGTGTGTGTGTGTGTGTGTGTGTGAGTATGAATGTGTGAGGCTCTCGGTGTTAAGTGCTTAGAGCGGCTCCAGGTCCTTTTCTGTTCGTCTTTCCTTTTATTCCATCCTATTCTCTCCTGCTTTGCTTGCTTTTGACTTCTTTCCCGATCTCATTTTAGGCTCTCCCCCACTTCTTGTTTTTCTCAAATCTCTCTCTGTTTATATTTTTGGATTTCAACAATGTTCCTGTATCATCCTGTCCCTCTTCCCTTGACTAATTCTAAATGTGGAGGTACATGGGCAAGTATAACATGCTTAGCCTCGAAAACCTCATACTATATTCTGACATGCGCCTAATACATAAAATAATTCACAATGCTGCTCCACCACCTCTGAAAAAAATGTGTCCAACCCTGCTCTGAACGAATAGGCAGAGCCACCAGACCCATCACTAGGGGAGATTGTAGCCTCCCAAATCGGAGCACTGCATTTGCGCAATCAGCCTTCTCTTTTAGAGCTACTAAAGCATGGAACACTCTCCCCAGTAATCTAAAAAGTGTTACAGATTTCCATACTTTCTCACGTGAACTGAAAAAATGGATTTTAAGTAATCAGTCTTGTCAGCACTAATCATTATTCTGTACTTTCTGCTGCATATGTCTATATTTGATATTTTTAATTGTGTGTGTGTGTGTGTGTGTGATTAATGAACCTTGTACATGGTCCCTGTCTTAAATAAACCAATAAAATAAAAATAAAAAACATCACTCACTCACTCACTCACGCACGCACGCGTGTGCACACACACTCACACATTGTGACTCTGACCCCCTCCTCTCTGTCTTGCAGTAACTGTGGGCTCTTCAAGTGGCAGAGAGACGGCATGCTGAGGGTAAACCACCATCACCACCTTAAATACATAGCATGCCTTGTGACATCCCACCTTATTTTTTATTAAAGGTGACATATTATACCACCGTATTATACAACACTCACACCTGGTGATATAATATGTCACCTTTTCAAATTGTGTTTAGCCTGAGCCTCATGGCTTATTTTTACTAAATTGTGTTTTGATTGAGTCCGATGGTTCTCATGCATTCGTCTATAAAGCAATGGTCAGTAGTCAAATGCATGAGTACTATGAGACTCGACCGAGACACAAATGAGTGGGACGAGCCAAAATGGCTGATTTTGCTGCTGTTAACCGCCGTCTGAGTATCTGTGTTGGAGCTACAATTCACGGTTCTGTCCGTTTTGATGTTTCGTTATTTCCAGGAGAAGAAGGGGCCCAAGATAGCGGGCGAGCTACTACAGCCGCGGGGAGAGGAGGGGCCCAAGTTCCTCAACAGCATGCAGTGAGGTCACATCCTCCACCTCACCGGGGCCGACCCGGGGCCCAGACCACACTCCCCAGGGGAAGTCTTCTCTTTACCGTGTTGTGCAGGAGAAATACTTTTTACGTTTGGTCACCAACCTTTTCTGTTTTTTTTTTGTACATTTTATGATTTTTGTGTGATGATTTCCGTACTAATAATGGGTATTTTAAATGTTGTTTTTAGATTTTTATTCTGTTGAGCTGAGGGATCATTAAATGGTTTACAGCTGGACTAGACTCTGCCTACACTTATTTTTTATATATATATTAACAACCTTAATATTAAGGTCAAAGCTATACTTAACCTTAAATATATTAACCAGAATAGTTCCACACTCCCCTTCCCACTTTACATTAGTGTCTCGTTAGTGCATTTAATTGTACAAGTAGAACTGTGTAATGAGCAATGTTACGTTAACAGCATGTACTTGACTTCCCCACTGGGGTTAGGGTGACGCCATTCCCTAACTTTAGGACCTATTAAGTACATGCTGTTACATTGGGGACTACGGATGCAAATTAGCAACTCTGCTATAATCCGGCATGTTTACAGAGATGTTTAAACATCAATGTTCATTAATGTGCACTGTCCCTATTCAAAAATAAAGCATTTATTATTATTATTATTATTATTATTTCTTATTACATGTGTAGTTATACTGTAACCAGGACACTAACGTAATTCTCCACTGTAGCAGCTTTCTCTGTTTTCTTGAATAGCAAGAATGCAGAGCGAAAGATAAAAGCGGTTTCATTTTGGCCTGCAGAGACCCTTTTTTCCGTCAATATTCTCCTCTCTGGAATGTGGACCGCTTCACAAGGAATCCAGTCGTTATTCAGCTGCTCCCGTCTGATGAGTTTCACAGGGAAGACATTCCACACTGAAGAACCTCGTGGGCCTTATTCACCTCATGGCCACGTTGGCTCCATCGCGGTCCTAAAGGCTAGCAGGGTAATGGAAACTGAATGCAGAATTTTGCATTCAGTGCCATCAACCTGCTAGTGTTACGAAGCAAGATGGTCACCAAGGTCTGAGGCTTCACACTATACTCTATACTCTCTCCCTTTTCTCCTCTCCCCCCTCAACTCCCTCCACACCTACGATGCATTCGCCCAAAAATAACAAAAGACTGCAAGCCAGTGACTCCCATAATTTTTTATTGAGTTGAAGGAATAATACATACACAATAATAAGTAATGTATTAAAGGACATACAAAGGTATTTCAGCCAAAGTATTTGAAAGATAATTGTATGCCTATGAAACCTATATGAACTGTACAAAGGTGTTATATATACACTTTAAAAAAAATGTGGTTTAGATGTAATTATAGGCACTTCAGGGGAAAATGTTTCAGAGTTATCACCCATAAAGCATTGGTTTGCATTTAACAGGCTTTAGAGTAATTATATACAATAAAGATTTTTTGTTATTTAAAGAGTAACCAAAATATAAAGTTAAACTGAGGGCATCACCGTGTTATCAAAACTCGTTTTTTTTATTTGCTCAAATTGGTTCCAAATGATCAATACTTAATCAATAATAAGTTTAAGATTAAGCATTTGGTTACTTTTTAAGGAATCATGGGTCAGGGTTACGTATCCGAACCGGGTACTAAATACTCCGTTCCCCAGTGTGTACGGTTTCCGTCGCTGGTCTCGGGGTTGTAGTGGTTAGTAATAACATCAAGATGTTTCGGTTTGGACGGTCTTCCTCCTTTCAAAATGCAAAAGGGTAAGCAAGCGTCTGTAGTTTCCACAGTTCCACAGACTCTACGATCTGCCTCAGAAATTGTACACCAGCCGGGTACTTTGAGTATACAGTTGTTTACATAATACGATTAAATATGATTTCAGACACACTACATAATACTCTTGCCAGCTACGCAGTATGTAAGTGTGGAGATTCAGACTTGGCCCGGGATTTAGAACAGTTGCCTCTGTCGTTTCTGTCACCCTTTTGGATGATTGATGGGCCCGAGGAGGATCAAGCTCCGCCCCTTCTGAAGCCATTGAGCGCGCTCAGCTTCAGTCGTGCCAGGCGTAGCGGGGGTACTGTCCGTCGTACTGGTACTCCCGATACTGTTCGGTGGTCTCCCGTGACCTCTCGTATTGCTCTGCGAAAGAGGCAGACGTTTATTGTTCTGACTGTGGTACTTGGTACGAAAACAGTGCATTGTTCTCCCCATCCTAAACACACACACACACACACACACCCCCCCATGCACGACACGGCCTACAAAAACATCCTTCACGCCCATTGCCTTCAGCTCAAAACTAGATCAGGCCCACAAAAGCAAAAGGTTTGTGGTCTAAGAATTTAGTGTTATTGGAATTCCTCTTGAAGATTTAGGGATCCATTTTTTACTGTGTGTGTGTGTGTGTGTGTGTGTGTGTGTGTGTGTGTGTGTCATACCGTCGTGCACCTCCTCGGCATGGTTCTCGTACTTGTGCCTCTGCTCTTCGATGATCTCTATCCTGCGTGCGTTGGCGGCCTTCTTCACCCACTGCTCGGCTGGGGTGGGGGGGGAGGGGGGGGAGGTAAAGAAGAGCAGGGGGGGAGTGGTTATGATGAACAAAGTGCAAAACGTTCAGAAAGTAACAATGAAGTTGAATGAAGTTGAAGCTCAACCTTCCTTGTGCTAAAATCCCCATTTCCCACCATTTTCTTTTACAGGGTTTTAATTAATATGTTGCGCGCATCCGACGGATCCTTCCACCTGCAAGGATGATGTCATTGAAATCCCACGCCTCGTGACACACGGCCTTATCGAGTGCACGCTTTCCTTAAGGGGGATTCATGAGGTTTCGTTTTAAACCTCAGGTATACAATCTGAAAGATGAATTCATTAGCGACTCGGGCCCAGGAATGCAATCTCTGCAAGCAACTCAAGCTGGGCGGAGCAGGGCAGTTAGTGCTTTATGCTCCACTTAAAAAAAGGCTTTGCTTAATGGTTTTTAGGGTACAGGAAAAAAAACTCCAAAGTATATGCCACGCACAGAAATATTTCTGAAATGGGACAATTTTTATGTGCGCACACCCACAGACACACTCTGCTGCAATCTGGTCATCGTGCCGGGAAGGACCTTGCACACACACACACACACACACACACACACAGACACACAATATAACCCACACACTAACACGCACATACACTAACACATACTTCTTTTGACGGGGTATTTTGGTGGATTGATTGTTGTTGTTGTGTGTGTATTTGTCCTCAATCAAGGAACCAGCTAGAACTGGTCTGTCCCAGTGGTTCTGTTGTACCGAAGCCAGCACAGAAATATGCTTCCAAACTACCAGTATACCACCCTGTATGTGTTTGAGGAGGAGAGAGAGAGAGAGCGAGAGAGAGAGTGTGCAGTGTCTACCATTACTGACAGCCACCTGGCTACGATTCAAGTCTGCGTTGGTTTCAAAAACTGAAACCGTAGCACAAACAAACCAAATCACTCCCAAGGACCTACCACAAACTCGAACACACACACACACACACACACATCACACACGTCGCACATTACCCCCCCCCCCCCTTTTTTTTCTGCACTATTTATTAATTTTGTACTTTATTCGATTTGTATTTTTATATTCTACATGTGTATGAACTGGGAGGGAGATGCTTTTAATCTCATTGTACTGTGTATAGTGACAATAAAAGGCATTCTATTCTATTCTATTCTATTCTATTGTATTCCACATACTGGCCTTGAGCAAAGAGCTGCATCAACTCAAAACTCGCACCGCAAAAACACCGTAATTCAAACCACACGCCGACCCCACCACATCCCCTCCACGGCGGCGAGAGCAGACCCCTCACCTTGCAGCTCGGCCTGGTAGCGGGTGGAGCGCCGGCCGCGGCTCTTGAAGAAGGTGGAGGCGTCCGCCTCGGGCACGAAGACATGCCGCCGGGGCGAGCCTAGAGGGCAAAGGTCACACACGGCGTCAGACGCTTCAGGAACGTAGAAACCGGGGGGGGGGGGGGGGGGGGGGGAGTTGGCTTGGCGACTGAACGCTCACCTTTTGGTTCCACGGCCTTGGCAGCGCCGGGCACTCTGGCGCCGTCTGTCCCACTGGACACTACACAGGAGGTGGATAGGTTATGTTAGAGAATGATGGTTTACGGCGTCATTGTTTGTCATATAATATGATACTCCCGTCGCAAGACACAAAGGGACGTCTTAAATGTGCAGGCGCCAAGAAAAACCAACATATTCATTTGAAGCTATAAACTGTGGTTTGGTAACTTGACTCTATCACAAATCATTCTCGAACTGAAAAAAGGTTTAATTTTCTGTAACAAAGGCTCTGTAACAAATTGTACTTCAACGTTTCACTATTTGAGAACCAAAAGTTAACATATTTGAGTTACACTTCAAGAGTTTCTAGGTGTCCAAGCATTGAGACAAACAAATTACTACTACTAAAAGCAGGAATATAATATGCACACATACTTTTTATTTTTATTTTTTACCTACACCCTCAGTGCCAGTTCCCCACCTACCCCCCCCCCCCCCTCTCCCCAGCCAATTACTCACAAGTGAGGATGAGGACGGTAGCGCACAGGGAGACGAAGATCACTTGTGTCCACGACATCTTGTGTGTGAGGGAGCGTCAAGAGAACACCACTGGATTCAGAGAAACAACTGGATCAAGTCAACCTGGGAGGGTTAGGGGAGGGAAGGGAGAGCCAGGAGGGAGAGAGAGAAAGAGAAAAAGGGAGAGAGAAAGAGTGTGGATAAGGGAGGGAAGGAGGAAGGGGGGGGAGGGAGGGAGGGTGGTGGGAGTGAGGATAAAGAGAGTTGGGTTGACAAAAAGTGTGGATGAGGGTGGGTGGAGAAAGTGGGGATGACGGAGGGAGGGAGGGAGAGAGGGAGGGAGGGAGGGAGGATGGCTGGCAGGAGGAGGAAAGATAGCTGAGGTGAATGAGAAATAAAGAAGGAAAATCTAGGGGGAAAAGGAAATAAATTGGGGAGGGGGAGGAATATGGAATGTAACCTAAGGAAGCAGGTGGGACGTATTATTGAGATATTTAGGAGAGGACTCAAACTCTCTCTTTCTATCTGCCTCGCAATCATTGCCCTTGCTATGGCTGTCTGTTTGTCTTTCTCCTAGACAGACACACACACACACACACACACCTGTGTTTTGTATCCATCTCGTGACTATTGATAATTAAAACTGTATATCTGCCCACATGTGTCATCTGGAATGGGTCTTCACATTTGAATGACTGCAAACTCCATCACCTACACACACGCACACACACACACACACACACACACACACACTCCTGAACACTTGCAAAATGTGGTCAGGTGATCTGAAAGGTGTTGCTGATCAGCGCCTGCAACACTAGAGTTGACTGTATCACATGCTGGGGGTTTAAATGGCTTATAAAGCATTTAAAAATGTGCCTGTGTGTGTCTGTTTGCCAGGTCAGCGTAATGTGTTTGTGTAAAAGCAGGTTAAGAGAAGAGTTAATCGACGCTCACGCTGTGAGCTGCAATTACTTCATCCTCAGGTTATAACACTTTTTTACGAGACACGTGAACGTCGGGACAGCCATGCTGTGTCTTTCCTGCCTCGTGACTTTCAGATTTCAGTATTCTCTCTATACTAATGCCTTGGCTTTTCTTTTCCATACGGTTTTGGAGCGGGGACGAACGTCATCGGAGCGCAACAGACGTGGCCCAGACGCGTGCTTGCGCTCGCCCGGCGGTGCTGCCGTGGCTGAGGGTTCGGAGAGACGAGGTTTGTCCTTGGAGGGAAAACGGGCAGCTGAGGACGCCAGCCACTTAAAAGGGGGCTCCAGACCGGGGACAGATTTCACTCCACAATGGCATTCTGTGTGTCTCTGTACTCTGTGGTGGCGAATATAGTGATATATTAGAGGAGTGGTATTCATGTTGTTGCCATTCATGTGCGGCCGAGTTTGCAGTGTAAGTGTTAACATGTGTTTATGAATCTACGTGTGTGTGTGAATGTGTGTGCACATGGGAACCTGGTATAGGTTTGTGCGTGTGGGTGATTAAATTTATGGTGTGTGAGTAATTATATGTGTACCTGTAATGTAAGTGTAGTGTAGTGCGATTATATTTCATTTCGATAATTATATAATGATATATAAGTGTGTGTGTGTGTGTGTGTGTGTGCATGCGAGCATGCCTCCTAACCTGGGTGATCGATTGGGACTGGAACAGCTCCAGGAATACCAGAGTATGTGTTTTCGTTCTACGGTGGATTTCCTGCTTCTCCAGCTGAGAAGTTTCTCCGAGAGGAACAAAGACTGTGGCTGTTCATTCCTTCAATGCCCTGCACTCCCAGAACAGCCTTACCCACACACACCCACACACACATATTAATATTCAAACACACACACTTCCAAAAACATCCTCACAGACAAACACACCTTAGACAACATACTAAAATATAAATTCATTATGCTTCTATGAACCATAAAAAAATAAATAACAAGATATGAGTACTTTATTATTAGTTTATTTCCTTGCTCCCAGGTATTATTACAAAAAGGCATTGAGGTACATAAGGCATTAGTTATGTACAAGAGCTATGTTGCATGTTTAGCAAAATATACAATAAAATAAAGATATTTACTAAGAAGTTCAAAATCCCACGTTATCAGTTGTTAAAACTAGTACCGGAAGTGAATATCACCGATACTACAGTTGAAATGAACAATGCTCATAGTGCCAGTACTCATAGTACATAATAATGTGTCAATTCAAGGAATAACATGGCCAATTGTGTGTGCCTGCAACCACAAGAGGGTAGTGTAGATGTGGTGCTGGCCACATGACTGTGTTATGCCAAAATAAGGGGAGCCTTCGACAAAGTGGGGCCCAGTTGTTGTCATTTTAGTTGCCTTGGTAACACTGGACAATAAGGGTATAATAATTAACCATAATGAAAATGTGTGAATAACCATTAACCAACACTAAAATAATGGTCTAGTAATCATTTACTAATTCATGTTTACTATTGGTGTTCATGTTAACTTACTCTTACTCATGTTAATTAACTATTTATGAATGATGAGATAGTTCAACCCACTACCCCTATCCCCCAACCCCTATGCTAATGCTGTATCAGTGGATACTAATGCTTATTACTTAATTAACTAAAGAAATGAATGTATCCTTATTGTAAAGTGTTAGAGTAGCGCTTGGATGTCTAAATGAGAAAACCTCCCCGCCCTAACTAATCTGATCAAGATTCATCACTCCCCAATTAATTTGTTTTGCTTTAATGAACTATACTGGCGCGTTCAGTATAGTTTCAAAGTCACTCATTCTGTTTTCATTCAAAGTCCTTTTCATTCTGCATTGTGCAGTCCAACAGTCCATAACATGTATTAAAGTGCATCCATCATCATCATCATCATCATCATCCTCATCATCAACAGCATCATCATCCTCATTCAACCCTGTCCCTTCCGATTCAAACAGGAAGGATTTACAATTATTAATCCCTGCTGACGCACGACTGGCGCGCGCGTGTGTGTATGGACTTCACATCATCTCGTTACGATCTAATGAGAAGTCACCTCGTCACCACGAGAGCTTCCAGGACTCTGCCGGGTGTTCACAGGGAAACCCGGTCTCCCTTCACCAGGCGGCCCCGTATGGCCCACGTGTCCTACAGCGGGGACACAAGGGGATCCGTCATGATGAGACTCACTGTGTGTTAGTTAGTGTGAGGGCTGCGATCTGGGTAGCGGCCGGCCTAATGCAGGGAGACCCTGAGCATGGGCAGGGAGGTCAAGGAACACAGAAGCATGGATGGGTGTGGAGGTGTGAAGGTGATTTTTCTTATTTAACTAGGCAAGTCAATTGCGGCAATTTGCCGTCGATGTCCTACCTGGAAACGGATGGCGTCGGTCACGCCGTACTTCCTCTCTGCGATCTTCCGCACCTCCTCCTCGATGTTCTCCTGGGTGGTGTCCTTCACGTCTATGTAGAAACAGTGCGCGCTAGCGTAGTGGCAGGAGATGGCCTGTGGACACACGCATTGAACAAAAACATTTCATACTTTTAAGCTGAAAATCATTTTACATTTCAACCTAGGGAGTTGTAGGGAGAGAGCAAGCAAGAGCAAGAGAGAGAGAGAGACCCCCTCCCAACTCGAAAGAGATAAAAAAAAAGCTGAAGGATGCCATTTCTAAAAAATTACACTAAAATAATAGCTCTTAAATCTGACCTACAGCAGCTTGGAGAATACAATAAAAGCAACCGACACAATGCTCATATGTCAAGTTACCGTGGACACCTGCAAAACTGAGCAGCTTTAAGAAGCTCCAAATGTTTCTATAGCGCCGTGTCACAAAACGCACAGAATCCCACCAGGTGCCACTAGTTGTGAGGAGGTCCCTGGCGGTTCCCGTCCCTGGTCTCCCAGTGGGGCTCACCTTGCGGAAGCCGCTGGTCTGGTTCATCCCAGAGCCGTGGATCAGCAGCGGGTGGAAGAACACGGTGTCGCCCTTCTCCATCTCCAGGTGGGCCCTGGGGAGCTGGGGGTCAAAGTCCCGCACGCCGTGGTACATCTTGTTCACCCCACCCTGAGCACAGAGAGAGAGAGAGAGAGAGAGAGGGGGGGGGGGCAGGGGTGGACTCAGGTAAGCAGCAGGAACTTCTAGTCTTGTGGTGGTGGGCAGGGTGGTCGGGTGACTCCCGCCAGTTCAGGGTTCAAACCCCGATGTCTGCACTGTAAGCTACCTGTAAGCATCCTTGAGCAAGACGCCTAACCCCCCCCCCCCCCAGGTACACATTTTATGTTTCCTTTTCATGAATGTAGGGCTATATGTTGTCTCAAAGTTAGTCAGTGTCAGTCCTCTGTGTATTACACCAGGACATAATAGTAGTCAGTAATTGCAGACCATGCCGGCTCCAAGGAAAAACAATGAAAGAGGGAGATCATTTTGAATCTAAAAACGTGGTAAAATGCACCAGAATGCAGGAAATTGCATCTTCTTCTTTCAAAAATGTATGGGGGAGGACCCCCAGACCCCCTGCCAAATGATGTCCCCCCCACACTCAAAATGTTGCTGACACCCTTGCATACTACAGTAATACATCGGTGTCTCTGTGTGTGCTAACCCTAACCCTACCTCACCCCCTGCTTAATGACGTGCCTCAAAAGAGAGTTTGCATGGATATGCGTGTGTGTGCCTGAGTGTGTATGTGTGTGCACATAAATGATTGTGAACTTGTATTTGTTTGTGAGTGTATGTGAGTGTGTGTGTGTATGTGTGAGCATGTGTGTAAGTGCATCTGTGTGTGAATATGTGTGCGTGCGTGCGTGCGTATGTGTATGAGTGTGAGCGCGTATGTGTGTGAGTATATGTGTGCTTGTGAATGAGTGCATGTGTGTGAGCATGCATGCGTGCATGCGTACGCATGAGAGTGTGCGTATGTTTGCGTGTGCGTGCGTGTGCGTGCGTGCGTGCGTGCGTGCGTGTGCGTGCGTGCGTGCGTGCGTGCGTGCGTGCGTGCGTGCGCGCGCCCCACCTCCCACTCCGGGTAGTCGTGCTCCTTCAGGGTGCCGGTGTGGGTGCCGGGCAGCACCACCAGACAGCCGTTCTGCCGGGTGATGCGCTCCATGGCCGTCCAGGCGCACACGATCTTATCCACGGGGCGGAAGGGGAAGTAGTGCAGGTCCTGATGCAGCGGGTGACGGGAAGTCTTCTTCCCTGGGTTGTGACAACGTGATCATCCGTCATTTGTTGGCATTTGTCGCTGTTTTGTCAAACGCTCAACCTCCAACCTGGTCGGCTGGGCCTCTCTGACGCCGTGGCGGCTGTTATGATTGGACGGCGGGATCAATGCCCGGAGTACCCGTACCAATTAGAACAGCATCCGTTCCCATGCATGGGAGACGTTGTTTTGTTTGTCCTGTTGTTGTTGTTTTTTCATATAGATTCAGGGTGGCGGACCTGGTCATTTTCCTCTATATTTTTTGTCTAAATGTACTGTTTTTGCAATACGTAATGTTAATATGCTATTATTATACCCTGGAAATCCAGAGTTCTCGCGAGAGCACACTCTGGGAACGAGCAATATAATCCCTCCCCGACGCCCCTCTCCCAGCACATTAACCAATCACATCTGTGTATCTGATATAGGCGGGCCAAAAGCGTTGCTGTTTTACCGATCGGATACGGCAAGTCTTATCTATTGGTTAGCTCTGCTGGTTTGGATACATCACCCCTTGTATTCTTCTGATTGGTCGTAGTGTTATCCACTTACATGCAGTGATATTGTCAAATGCATGCTTGGTGCCGCCCCTCAAGTTGGGCCATTTTCATTACTCGTTGCCAGACCCTACAGCTTTCTGGATGTGGATCTGGATTTCCAGGCTACTATTATTATTGTTTGTATGTTAAAAAAACCTGAGGAACCATTATAGGACTTTTTGTTTACTAGGTGGAAAAAATAAACAATAAAAAGAGTTTGTTTCACCTTGGATAAAACAACTACATGGTCAGGCAACAAAAGGACATGCAGGCGGATCCATAGCATATCTCCAAACCCCGGAAAGTAGGTAAGAAACACGTTTACTTTTCGACCAAAAGGTTTCCTGTGGGTATGGGCTACCTGCGTCCGGGGGCTTGTTGATCAGCATGGTGTGCATGGCCATGATGTCCTCGCCCACGAAACACTCCACATACTGGAGGACCTAACGGACACATAAGGTGGTTTTGGTCACAACACCATCGCTCAAACTTAACAAACAGGCAAGGGAGGCAATCCAATACCAAAAAATGTACGTATATTATTATTATTATATAATACAAACATTCAAAGTGACCCACGTCACGTCATGTATTGTATGTATTATATATATATTACTGTTTAATTTGTATATTCATACTACCATGGGCGTCGCCACAATATAATTGGGGGGGTTATGTCCCCCTCACCTTAAAAAAAAAGTAGTTTGGACCCCCCCACATTTGCCGTCAAAAATATTAGTGCATGACTGGTCTACTAGTCCAGTGTTCTTTTCATTGCTTCACAATCAAATCCGTTCCACTTTATCAGTAGGGGGAATACCCATATCAATAGAAATCCACTCTGCATTTTCCTGGTTTCCTAACACACACAGCCGCATCACGCATATTAGAAACATGCACCGAACCAAGCCTACGTTGACTTTGAGAGTCGGATCAAACAGCGACAGACTTCAGCAACACAGTCATTGTCAAAATGACCAGCTTTAGCTGAAAAGGCTTTCTTTCTGTTCAGATATTTAGCCTATATTTAAGTGCCAGGTCATGTTAGATTGTTAACTTGATCAAAACAATTAAAACATCGACTGTTCCACAGACGAGATGGACGTGCTAAGGTTGATTCTAATTTAGGCTCTGAGTAGCCTAGGTACAAATTTTTGTTTCCTTTTTATTAATGTAGGGCTATATGTTATCTCAAAGTTAGTCAGTATCAGTCCTCTGTGTATTACACCAGGACATAATAGTAGTCAGTAATTGTAGACCATGCCGGCTCCAAGGAAAAACAATGAAAGAGGGAGATCATTTTAAATCTTAAAACATGGTAAAATGCACCAGAATGCAGGAAATTGCATCTTCTTCTTTCAAAAATGTATGGGGGAGGACCCCCAGACCCCCTGCCAAATGATGTCCCCCCCACACTCAAAATGTTGCTGACACCCTTGCATACTACAGTAATACATCTGTGTCTCTGTGTGTGTGCACGCGAGTTAGGTGTGTGCGCTTGTTTATTTGTGTGTTTGCGTGCGTGCGTTTGTACCTCTGGTAAGGTGCAGTATCGGAAGAGCTCGGGGTCTTCCTGGAAGTCCTGGATCTTGGTCACAGCCTTCTGATCCGGGACGAACTCTGAGTTGGCGATCGCTACGTCCCTCATCACCAACAGCCCAGGTGGACTCACCTCTCGACGGCAGATACGCTCAAATGCCCCCCTGGAGGAAATGGAAGAACACACATCTTACAGTCTGGCGGTAGGCCAATAGGCTGCTATATGATTTTGTATGCACACACAAATACACCCCCACACACACACACACACACACACACACACACACACACACACACACACACACACACACACACACATACATAGGCTTACAACCTAGGCCTACTTATAAACTGCCATAAGCACCTTCATGAATGATCCCTTATGAACATCCCTTATGCCAATCGAAGACATATTTTATTTTTTTGACTTTGTTTTTTTAAATGTGTATATCTCACCTGAACCTGTCGATGTCCTCCGTGGACACCAAATGCTTAATCACCACGAAACCATTTTTTTCGTAGAAGAGACGCTGATCCAGGGACAGCAAGTCATTGTCATTTGTGTACCTTCAAAAGACAAATAACAGAAAACCATGTTGTACTTCGATCCCCAATCAATTGTGAACCTATGTGACTGCAGGTGGGACCAGCGAATATGTGCCAAAGGTCGGGAGGACTTCAGCCACACTGCGAATCCAGGGCGCAAGAGTGCATCAATAACACAATAATAACGCAAATGTTTACCTTAAATGGTGGGGTTGGTAGTTATGAGTGATGGTTTGTCCAGAAGTATTTGAAGCTCGCTGTGCAATACGGGTCAAGGTTGCCCAACACGCCATCATAACGGTGATCAACACCGAAACACACGTTTACAAAATACAATAAAAGCATCGGCGAAGGTATGCCAGCGCAATAACCAGTAAATTGTAAAAAGTGAGTCCCACTCAGGCCTGGTCCCATGTTTTAAGACCGCGCACTTCCTTGCACGGTGGTGCCGCTACACACAAGCCCCTGGCCGGTGTTGGGTAGCAGACGTTGGCAGAACACCGGCTGTACGACATGTACTTTGCGAGTCACTATTAAAGGATACAACGGAAGCCAACGGATCGAGATGATTCAGGACGGCTTTGAGTCGGTCTGCTGCCCGCGACATGTCTCCAGATCATCTGAAGCCTGTGATGCAGTGTGTTCCGCTGTTTCTCTCGAACTCTGTGAGCAACAACAGAAGAGGCCCCGCCTCATTTACTTCAGTGGCGAAAAGCGGAGGACAACAGGTCACATCACAGCTCTGTATCAGCAGTGACCAGTATCAGCCAATAAGCGCTACGTTTATCATGAGTTTATTCGTTTATTGGCGGTATCGGAGCATCAGCACACGAATCACCAGGCTCAAGAGCAGCTTCTTTCCACGCACCACAAGACACTTGAACTATGCTTTGCCTAGCTATGCCTGCTTTGCCTGTTATGTTGTGCATTTGACTAATAAAGGAACTTGAACTTGAAATTATGTAGTGCAAGACCTGAATATAAATTATTTAAATGATAATGATTTTTTGTTGTTGTTTGCATTAAAAAAAAAATCGGTTTTATGTCTTATATCTAAGTTTTGAAAGTGCGTTAGATGTATTTCCTAATTCCTGATAGAGGCTGCATCACCATGATGAATCCTATCAGGACTCCCAACAGAGCTTCAGGTCTTCAGGACCCAAGCCTGCACTATGCGGGCTCGGGCCGACAGAGGGCGCTCCACCACAGCCCAACTCCTCTGGCGAGGGAAGGCGGGCCGAGGCTCCGGCAGACCCCCCCCCCCTCCCCTGCATGTCACCACCCAGGCGGAGGCGTCAGAATGCGGGCACCACAGCTCGCAGCCCTCCCGACTCATCTGTAGCCTACTGTACCGTATCAACTCCTTCTCCTGCTCAGGACACGGAGCGTAAGTTACAGGGACCGAGGAGCCGAGCGTCGCGGTGATATGCAACATACGCATCCGTTATTGCGGCGGATTTAAACGGTTTATTTCGAGGAGGGACCGAGCCGTAGAACAGGAACCAAAAGAGGACGTTTCAGAAATCAACAAGCCGTCCTGTTCCAACCAGATCAGCATCCGGCCTCCCGAGGAAGCGAGTTCTGGAGGTCGGCACCAAACGTCGTTCATCATCTCTGGTAGGCGAAATAACGGAATGTGTTGTGGCGTTTTGTCGCCTCGTCGTCTCACAGGGGGTCGACACACAACCGAGCACACACACTATGAAGGGCCACATACGGAAACAGGACAAGAAATGTTGTCACCAAGACGCATTGTTTTACAGTATAACGATCCGCTGTGCTGGATACCTCGTCGTTGCTTTGCCTTGAGCCATTCTTAAGGTGGTTTTGGTTGAAATAACAGGTCGCGTACAGTATAACCCGTTCCCAATGTATATACAGTTAAAAATGAACGTGTTCATTTACCTGCGCAGGCAAATGCAGGACCCCCCCACCCCACCATCACCGCTCACACAATCGAAGGAATGCGTGAGGATTGTTTTGCGACCACAGTTAATGTAGTTTAAATGTATTTTGCCAATATCCTCACATCCTAGCCATGTGTAGGATTATCATACAGGTGGTGGATGTTGATTATCACAAAGACAGTAAATCTATCTCAGGGTTTTTAGGGTTTCTATTTGAGGACGCCCTATCAGTTGCATTTTTGGTTCATAACGACCTGACATTATGTAATTGATGTGGTGCTTTGCTTGTTCTTGTCTTTTCTTGGGTTTTATCAAATGAACGATCGTCTTATAGAATACATGGTATCAGATAAGATTGTGGCTTTAAACATTCTTGAGTATTACATGGAAAATGAACCAAAAAAAACACCAACATAATCTATGTGGTTTATTGTGGAAAATATGGGCTACTTATTGCTGTACATCTGGTTCTAACGAGAGACAGAGATTACATGACACTGACCGGTAAATGAGACAAATTGTACTTGTTTTGGTAACGTGTGTGTGTGTGTGTGTGTGTCCCAGTACCTTGCAGATCCACTTATTGACCCACATTATGATCTAGGCTGTTGGCTGTGAAATGATTCCCCCCCCCCTCTTCTCCACCCCCCCCCCCCCCCACCAGCCTCAAAAGCAAGTCCCTATCTTCTCTCTCTCTCTCTCTCTCTCTCTCTCTCTCTCTCTCTCTCTCTCTCTCTCTCTCTCACTCTCCTTCAGCCATATCCTGCAATAGAATCGATGTGTCAAGAACCCGAGAGGAGCGTGTGTGTGTGTGTGTGCGTGTGTGTGTGTGTGTGTGTTGTTAGAGGCGGAACATGCTCTCCATCTTTCACAAAAGCAGTAGCTGCATGTGGAGAACCACCAGCTGTGTTTTAATGACTCTCCTCCTCTGTCAGATAGTTCTGAACTCTCACTTTCTGTGTGTATCTGGGCGTGACACAATAAATCATATTGCGTCAGTGTGCCTTGCTGTCTAGCATCACCTGTATAGCAAAGTAGCTATCCAGCTGGACAGCTCAGTAACTATCCAGCTGGACAGCTTAGTAGCTATCCAGCTATTACGACCAGTGGTAAACATAGCCCCCATAAAATACAATTGCGTCAAATTGCATCAGGGCGCAGGGTTTTAGAATTGGTCCCAACAGCTGGATAACTAATAGTTATTTATTTTACCCAACTATTACTACCGATGCTAAGATAAAAAGATAGTTAGCCCTTAGCAGTGATCAATTTGGTTTAGTGTTACAGTAAAACATTTGTAATAACCCTTTCAACGGTTTCTGTTATTTTGTCCTTGAGCAATGCTGTTAAAATCCCTGATATGGGGTTGCACCTGGCACCTCCCAGCTGTGCTTCTGTGTGTGTGTGTGTGTGTGTTTGTGTGTCTCTCGCCGTTTGTGATACAGTGTATGCTTTTGTGTGTGTGTGTGTGTGAGATGTCTTTTCAGTGTGAGTTGGGCCTTTGTAGCACTGTTGCCGTG
>NC_140288.1:13331104-13336104 GCF_964030765.1 Micromesistius poutassou
TAAAAATCGGCTTTGACCCTCGGGAACGAATAATCTAATAATCTAATATTCTGACCCATCCCTAGTGTCGGATCGCCCCGGTGGCTCACCGGGTGGCGCGGGTACCATCAAGGCACAGTCCTAATCGCAGCGACCCGGGTTCGGTTCCTGCCCGGAGTTTGCTGCATGTCCTCCCCTCTATCTCCCATACCTTCCTACCTATCTCACTCATAACATAAACATAAATAAAAAAGATGTGTGTCCACACAATCATAATAGCAATACTACTATTATTATTCAAATACATGTATTTATCCGTATTGCTCAAGCCGGCATACCTGGTTGTGAATGCTCACAAATTCACTCAATAAAGAAGTGCATTATTCGACGAGCCAAACAACGTGACCAAAGTTCCCAGAAGCCGTCCGCACGGCTCCCACCCTTGGTGGAAGCCGTGCAGGCGCTTCTGTACAGGGTTGCGGGGGGTCGCTGTGGCAGGAACCTGGGGAAGTCCGGGCAGCCATGGGCAGAGCGACATGTTGGAAAATTGTGGTACAACTCCCAGGGTTGTACTGAACCAGGAAGGGCGGAGTGGTAGCCTGGTGAGACCATCCACATGTTCACATTTGCGTTTTTTTTGCAATTCATATCAGCCTGGCCTTGGCTGTGCAGCAATTGATTTCCACATATTGGTGTAGCTTTAAGTTACGCTTAAGCTCAAGGCTCCCGGCCGAACAGATCCACTAACTTGGGTGACACCTTTGCTTGCTTCACTCTTGCTGAATGAGCTTACAAATTAGCCCAAAAAAAAAAAAAAAAGCCTACCTTGCTAGTTTCTGTTTCTGTTTCTTTTAACATGAATAAATTGAACATGGTTCAACAACGGGGCCTATTATTCGACAGGACAGAGGCCGCACTGATCTGTGGAAAGAACGTGAACTCTGGAGATCAGGAGGCCCTCACGAGGCTGGTGGAGTGCAGGTCGACGCCGGAGGCCTTTCGGAAGCGCAGAGGGCCTCCACACACACACACACACCAAAGCAGAAGCGTAGAGCAGCAGACACACAGCCCACATCCGCTCACACTCCGCTGCTCCCATGCTGATCAATGTGCTCTTTCACGCAGCCGGCAGAGCGGAGGTCGCGTCGCGAGGGCACAGCGCGTTGTTGTTTTCAACGTGGGCTCCGTGGAGTCCACCTCTGGCTGGTGGTTTTCGATGCCTTCTTTTTGGTTCCGCTGAACAGTTGAAATGCACCGGACGAATGGGTCCGTGTGGGATTTAAATATCCCCCCCCCACCCCCCCCCCCCCCCCCGGTGTGAAGACAAGGATGCAAGAAAGTTCAGCGTCTGTTTGCGCTCCACGTTTGATCTCTTGCTGCGCGGAGGCCTTAAATGTTGTGGAAATGTCAGCGGCGTTGAACCAAACTCCTTCTGGCCGGGTCAACTCCCTTCTTGGTTCAACCTCCTTCGTGGGTTTGCCCTTTTGCATCCTCCTCCTCCTCCTCCTCCTCCTCCTCTTCATCTAGGGCCGGTGGGAGACAGGGGGGGGGAAGGCTTGTCTGCTGCTCGAGCGTGATGCCACGTGAACGCCGCTAGCGAACCGGCACTCAAACGTACGACCCTTTTGACTGGGTCAAAGGTCGCTGGCTTCTCGCACCCGTAAAAGGTGCATTGCACTCTTCTGCGTGTCTGTCGTTAAACACCGGCCCCCGGAGCCACTGGCCAGAGATACGGGGGACAGGGCATCGACGTGTGAGGGGAGGAGGAGCCGCGTGGGCACTGTTTTCCAGGTGTCACCTGGAATGATTCTCTCTCGCACTCTCGCTCTCGTTCTCTCTCTCTCTCTCTCTCTCTCTCTCTCTCTCTCTCTTTCTCTCTCTCCCGCTCTTTATCTGTTGCGACATTTGCTAGATTTCTGATTAAATTATTTGCAGTCATTTATTATTCATTTATTTCTCTTGTATTATTTAGCATATTCATTGATTTTTTTTTTTGGAGTACATGTGTTTCATTCTTGGAATCTCTTCCTTCCCAGTCTGACTTCTTCCCTCTTCCTCCTCTTGCTAGTAATACCCATCCTCTTTGTATGTGTGTGTGTGTGTGTGTGTCTCTCTCTCTCTCTCTCTCTCTCTCTCTCTCTCTCTCTCTCTCTCGCTCTAGGCTCTCCTTGCCACGACCTAGGTGCCTCCTTCTTTTTGTCCTCGGGAACTTGACACACACACCTGGTTTATAAAGGCCAGTTTTAATGGGAGGGGTGGGCTGTGAGAACGGAGAGCCATAAAGGAGGAGAAGAGGTGGAGAAGTAGGGGGAAGGAGATGAAAGAAAACAGACGAAGAGGGCAGTGACGGGAAATGAAAGGCTGAAATCCTATTGTTCAATCCTGTCCAGGGCCCTGTCTGTGTGTGTGTGTGTGTGTGTGTGTGTGTGTGTGTGTGTGTGTGTGTGCGTTTGCACACAGGCTTGGGGCAGAAAACGGGGAAGGGTTTTGATGTCCCCAGTTTGGGTCTATTGTTTCACTGACCTTTTCACACGTAAAACACAATGTCGGGATAGATTATTGATGGTGGGGTAGAGCAGGATCCAATGGAGAGCGAGAAGAGACGCAGGACACAGTCAATCACTGGGCCTTATTCACCTAGCCGCCATCTTGGCTCTTAATGCTAGCTAGGTGCGAGAACTGAATGCGGAATTGCATTCACTGCATTCATTTCCCCCAACCAGCAAGTGTTTACAACCAAGATGACTGCTAGGTCATCGAGGGCAACATTTATTGCCTCTATTGGCTGAACCTGATACCAATAACTAAGAGATACTCAGTAATTTAATTAGTTAGCCATCCTTTATCTATTAGCAAGGAAATTACTCTCTATGAGACAATTTAGATTTTTAGATTGCTCCTGACCATATTCTAACATATCAGGGCTTCCAAGCAACCCTTTGTCAATGGCGAATAAACTCGGGGAGGGAGAGAGTACAACGGTGCAATACAAAACAATACAAAAGAGGTTTCAATAATCACAACAATGAAGCAGGAAGCTGTGCACTGGTCCCCCGGGCAGCCCCAGACCCCAGTTTGAGGGAAACCGGCTGACTTGGAAATGGCCGAATTATATAAGAGAGGAGAATAGGAGGAGGAGGAGGAGGAGGTGGCATATAAAGCTTGCAGGGTAGGAGGAGAGGCTAAGCTCAGAATATAACATATTTCCCTGCAGGACTAATAAACACTTTTGATAGAAGATTATAAAGAAGATGCAAGGATTTTCCCATAAATGTCAACAGCTTTGGTAATAGCGCCAACAAAAACTAACTTGCACGTAATATTCAAATGTACTTGTTGTTCTTGTTTGTTTCAGTATGCACATATGCTGATTCACTCTATGTTTGAGTGTGTGTGTGTGTGTGTGTGTGTGTGTGTGTGTGTGTGTGTGTGTGTGTGTGTGTATGCAAATAAGTGTTCATTTGTATATTGTAACTTCTGTTTGCATGGGGGGGGGGGGGGGGGGTCTGTTTTTGAACTAAACATGCAATGTTTATTCATGTGAATATTAAAAAACATGCAGAATTTTCCAATTTAAATATGGAGCTTTGGGGCATGTATGTGTGTATGCATGTGTGTGTGTGTGTGTGTGTAGAGTACATATGTTCTGTGCTCATCCTCTCACACACACACACACACACACACACACACACACACACACACACACACACACACACACACACACACACACCAATAGTTGACAACAGATGGCTGCAGTGTGTTTGTTGCCAGGTCACACGCTGTCTCCTTGTGGACTGTAGCTGATCATGTGTCTGTATGTGTGTGTCTCTCTGTCTCTTGCGTGTTTGCGTGTGTATGAGTGCATCTCTTTGCGTTTGTTTTTGTGTGTGTGTGCATGTGTGTATGCATCTTGGATTTGTTCTCTGTATGTATCTATGTGTGCGAGTGTGTGTGTGCGTCTGTCGATGTGTGTGTCTGTCTGTCAGTGTGAATTTTATGTGTGCATGCATGTGTGTGTGTACATCTTCAAATGATTCTCTGTGTACCTGTGTGTCTGTGTGTGTGTGTGTGTGTGTGTGTGTGTGTGTGAATGCGTGTGCGTGCCGCCTGTCTGCCCTTGTTAGTAACCTTGCGTGTGTGTGTGTGTGTGTGTGTGTGTGTGTGTGCACACGCTCCTCGCAGAGCGCTCTGTGTGCATCCAGCTGAGGTTCTGCAGAAGACCTTAAAATAACTCTTCTTCCACTCAGGGCTGAAACTGACTTCTGCAGACGAGCGGCCGAGCGTCCTGCTGTAAAGGCCCAGGGAGAGGGTTCTAGGGAATGTGAACGTGCCTAGTAGGCATAACTCTGTCACGTGTGACTCCGAACCGCATGTCAGCCTACATAAATGTTGAGTTTGAAGAGGGATTTACAGTCTGTGTGCTCTCGGCGCCCCATCTCCTAAATTAGACACAAGCAATTACTGTTTTTGTCTCTATTTTTAGTCACATTTTTTTTATCAACATTGACGGTGTATTGCTACTTTCTGTTTGGTACTGTATATGTGCCTTGTAAACAAAGTTATAAAAGCTAAATATGTACAAAAAATGCACTATACACAAATATAGTGTTTAGCTTTGAGTAGATATTTTTGTTATTTTACCCAAGCCAACTATAAGTGGGATCTAGAGGAATATGAACACTCTTGCAACGAACACACACACACACAGACTCTGTTATTTCAGATTATGCCAGGGGATAGTCATGCTGATGTTTATTTTAGATTCTTTCAAACAAAGATCTTTGTGTGTGTGTGTGTGTGTGTATGTGTGTGTGTGTGTGTGTATTTATGGTTGTGGTGTGGTCAAACAGTCACACGCCCATGCACGGTAAACGTGCACGCTCCCGATCCCTTGTCTGGGCGAAATTGATTCCACGGTGGTTGGTTCTTCAGTGAAGTCCCGTAGTGTAGTGGATAAAAAGGTCTGTGAGACCGCAGCGCATGACCGCGCACGAGATGGGACCCCAGGAAACAGGGGTCAG
>NC_140288.1:13352632-13372709 GCF_964030765.1 Micromesistius poutassou
CCAGTGACCAAACAGTGGTTTCTACCGGCGGTGCGGGGGGACATACCGCCCGGCTGCGCTGCCCATGGCTTCGTGGTTGAGGGCACACGCATCCTGGTGTTTGGTGGTATGGTGGAGTTTGGCAAGTACACCAACAACCTCTATGAATTACAGGTGAAGACACACTTCCCCCCCCCTACACACACACACACACACCTATTGTTTAATTTTCCCACAGACGTGTTTTGAATGTCTTCCATCTTTGACTATGTACACACAAGGCCAGTCGCTGGCTGTGGAAGAAACTCAGACCCAGACCTCCTGCAAACGGCTTGCCTCCCTGTGCCCGGATTGCGCACAGTTTCACACTGGTTGGAAACCGCTGCTATCTATTTGGTGGACTGGTGAACGACAGCGAGGAACCCAATGGAAACATACCACGGTATGTCTATTAAAGGTGCCATGACATGCCACCAGGTGTGGAGTGATTAGCCGTTACAAGCCGTTTTGGAAATCAGCCCCTTAAGACATCACAGGTGTGTGTGTGTCCAGCTAGATGTGTGACGGATAGATGAGCAACGTTCGCTACAGTCCACTGGGTCGGCTGGACACGCCCACTTTCTGCCCCTTATGATGTCATAAGGGGCAGATTTCCAAAACGGCGCATTTATAATATACTGTGGAATTTGGCGCTACCATGCCATCCTTAGTTAATGATGCTGTAGGTAAGATGTAATAGCTGTCATTTGTTAGAAATGGCATAGCCACCGAACTGCCATTGGTGAGTGAAGACTCTGAGAGAACATCTCTTCTGGTTGACGATTTAGACTGCTCTTGGCTCATTTCTCTCTGCTCTTTTCAGTGAGCCGTGAGCGGTACCTCAACCCAGAATTGGTTCAGGGAATCCCTCTTGCCTTGTCGATCATGTTCACTCACACAGCCATTTATTATAGCATCCACCACAGGTGGATGCAGGCAACACTTCTCAGCGGTGGAGAGACGTAGTGAGGGAGGGAGGGGCCGTCTATTTGGGTTGTTTATCTTCAAGAGTCTTACTCTAAACCAGGGGTGTCAAACGTACGGCCCGCGGGCCTAATCCGGCCTGCAGTGTAATTTAATCCGGCCCGCCAGATAATATCTAATGTCTATCAGAACTGGCCCGCCGGCATATCGTATTTCAGCGTCAACGCGTTGACACGCGTCTCGGCACGTCTCGGCGCGGTAACCCGTCAACTCTGGCAGTCCGTACCCCCCACCCCACCCCCCCCCGTCAACAATTCCGCCCGCGGACCCTGTTATAATGTAATGTCCCCAATTAATGTAATGCAATTGGCCCGCCGGTATATCACATTCCAGCGTTAACTCTGTCAGCCCGTAACTCCGCACCCTCCCGCCCCCCCCCCCCCCCCCCCGTCAATTCACCGCGACTTTGGCCCGCGACTTTGTCCAACACTTCATCTTGGCCCGCTGTACAGTTTTGAGTTTGACACCCCTGCTCTAAACCACCCTTCTTGACAACTCTGAAGTCGTACCTACTGCAGCCTTAAGACCTCCTCAACGTGTGCCAGGCTGACCCGATGGTTTGTGGTGTCCCCTCAAGGTACATGGACGACCTCTACCAGCTTGACCTGCAGCCGTCCTCGGGGGTCCGGTGCTGGAGCATTCCCGAGACCAAGGGAGGGAGGCCCATGGCCCGGGAGTCCCACACCGCCGTGGCCTACGACGGCCGGGGCTCCCCCAAGCTCTTCATCTTCGGAGGAATGCAAGGCAATCGACTGGATGACCTCTGGCAGTTGGACCTCGGTAGGCCCTCTCTGGTGATCCGCTGATTGGTTTTTGAATTGGGGTTGTTCTCAACGGGGGAGAATGGAGTTTTGAACGCCTCATTTGTATTGCAACTTTTATTTTAACTCATCCCATTTGTTTATCTCTCAGACTCTATGGTGTGGTCTTCGCCGTTAACCAAGGGGCCCCGTCCGCTACCCAGAAGCCTTCACTCTGCCAATATTATTGGAAACAAGTAAGGGATTGTTTCTTTTTGACTCTCGTGAAATGTCTTTTTTTTTCCAGTATATGGCAGAATTGTTTCACATTAATAATACAGTGTCACACCTACTGTATTATAACCCCGAGACGGTGTCTCTGTGTGCAGGATGTTTATCTTCGGAGGCTGGGTTCCCTATTCTGAGCCGGTGAAGACGAAAGGAGCAGAGTGGATTTGCACAAACTCTTTGCATGTGCTTAATTTAGGTGAGTCAACTCCCTGGTCGTGCTTGTTGTTGTAACAAACACCTTTTATGTTTTTACAGCTTTGTTAATAAATTCAGAATACTGACATGTTTATTCACACATTTTAGTTTATAAAAGGTCAATGTACCTCCCCCTATTATTCATACGCCAAGCATCCAATCACTCTAATGGTCACCTGCAAGCTGGCACCTTTTTATAAAAATCCTGAAGGGAGCTTTTCCGTCTTGCAGCCTGTTCCCCCTCCTTTTATTTGAGTTGTTTGCTGCGCTGCTTGCAGTTCCTCCATCCAAGTCTCTCTCTTTCTCTCTCTCTCTCTGTTCCAGACACAATGAGCTGGCAGGATCTGAGCCCAGAAGAGCCGGCCCAGGGCCACCCCAAGGCCCCGAGCAAGGCCCCCCCCCAGCTGGAGCTGGAGGAGTCGCACCCCGGCGGGCCGAAGCCCCGGGCGGGCCACTGCTCCACCACCATCGGCTCCAGGATGTACATCTGGAGCGGCCGGGACGGCTACCGCAAGAGCTGGAGCTACCAGGTGTGCTGCAAAGACCTCTGGTACCTGGAAACCGGTGAGTGACGGGTGGGGCAGGGCCCAGGCCGCCGAGTTAGACACGCCTTCCCTTCCCTCCCCATACCCAAAGAATGGTCTTTATGGGCTTTTCCTGGGGGGGTGGAACGATGAAAAATGTTGAGTTGATTTGATGTGGGTTGGGTGTTGCACCTGCAAATGATTAAGGGGAGAACGCCTATAAAAGAAAAATGTTTTGTCAAGGTGGAATGGCTACAATAAATGCCTTCACTTAACAACTCCTAAAAAGGGCGTTGAGAACATGGTCTGTAAAGAAACACTGTCCAATAAATATTGGCCAATAACCCTGGCTAGATGGCTGCGGGATGTAATACTTTGTATATTATATGCTTATAGAAATGTTTATACATTTTCTTTGTGTGTCTCATGACAGTAAATGAAACCGGATTTATTGACTTTTTTCTTTTTTCTTTTCGTCTCGTCAAATGTGTTTCCAGATCGGCCCACTGTACCAGAGGCGGTCTTGCTCGTCAAGTCTACCGTGAAAATGATCCATGTGACTTGGCGCCCCCTGGCTGCAGCCGAGTGCTACATCCTACAGATCCAGCCCGTGTCTACGCAGGGCTCGCAGTCCGGTTCTGACACACAGAGCGGGGCAGCGCCCTCTACCGGCCCAGACGGACATCAGGGGACGACAGAAGGCTCGTCATCGGGTAGAAACACTTTATTCATGAGTTGGAAAAAAAAACTACTTTGGAGAATTAAAAAAATTCCCGAAATGTTTTTTTGAGTGTCAATACTTGTTTACTTATTTTAAGTGGATTTTTTTTAATTTATTTCTGTGTTTAGAATACACATTAAAATTTTCACAAACGTACCATTACTTTTAATATTACATTTTCATATGAGCTAATGTTCTTTCTTTATTTGAAATGAGTATTTGATGATCGTGTCTTGGCTGATGAGTTGGATGATGAGTGGGCAGAAAGAGCAGAAAACACTGATGCAGTCAACAGCTTTCGTGAGCGCCGTTGTTCACGTCAGCGTACCGTGGGTACGCTTTCCATTCCCCCAGGTGTCCGGTCCTGTGACCCGTTGGCTGACGTGGCGGCGGACAAAGACACCGCCGGCGCTCAGGTAAGGAAGGTCGTCATGTTTTCATCCGAACGCCTTTTTAATTGAACTAAGATAAGGTCGTCCGTCAGTGTAGTTTTAAGTGACCGTAAAAACCAAGTTTTCCGTGAGCTAATGACTAATGTTTTTTTTAATTTTTTGGCTGTCTTTGTTTGTTTTAGGGGGTGGCTTCGGCGAATGAGGGCGTTGCCATGGAAGTGTCCAATGGCTGTTCAGCACCTCAGGAGGGGCGGAGCTCGGTGGGGGCCTCCCGGGAGGAGGCTGATAAACGGCACTACTGTACGTCTGGTCCATAGACACAGGATTAGAGTGTGCTCTACTTTGAATTGAAAATGATTAGAAAGTGCCACTGCCTATTACCCAAAGGGGTTATCGATACAACGATAATGACATTTATTTAAAGCAGAACATGACTTCAATTACATACATAAAATAAGAATGAATAAGTGAATCCTAAGTGAATCCCCCTCACAAAAAAACATTGTATAACTAATAACAGGCATCATTGTATACTTGCAAATATTTTAGCTGTGATTATTATGTATTATGTATGTATGAAACAACATAAAAAAACAACAACAATTGTGTGTAATTTAGGTCTGAATGTGTGACCCCCCTGTTCACAGATCATTCTAGAATGCACCGTATACCCTGACCTTTTGACCTTTTGACCTTGTGTTGATCTTAGCTCTTGGGCAGGCTGGCTCCACACAGTCGGCGGCGGACGGCAGCACAGCTCGGCCTCCTCCAGGTAATAAACCACAGGGACGGCATCAGGTGTCTTCCCCATCCGTCAGTCCCGTCGGTTTCTAATCGGCTCTGACTGTAAACCTCACTCACTGTCATACTAGGGTGAGGGTTAAGTGTCTTTTCACCCACGGCTGATTACTCACTTCCTCACACTTCCTTCCACACTTACTCACACACACTCAAGAAAATTGTTCTAATTGCTGTTGTTGTTGTTCCTCCTCTGCAGTTGGAACGGTGCCGTCTTCAGGGGACCACTCCAGGGACCCGAAGTCGCCTACACAGCAGGTCAGACACCGGGAGGATTTAACTGTACCCTTAGAAGGATGATGATATTATCTTGGCTTATATGCTATAGGAATGAGATAAGCGTGGATACAGAGTCATTGGTGATCTTTTCAAGAAACTCGTTTCTTAAAATATCATCCGATGTTCTCTGCCACATGCATGTACTTATATGCTTTGTCCAATCTAATTCTTGTGTAAGGTTGATACCTTAACAGAAGACCCAATGGTTTACCTAATGGTTAGAGAATGTAGTTGGAAACGGACATGGGTATCCACCAAGGGGGAAAGGATAAGATCGGTGAGGTTAGAGGATGAGGGAAACTGGGTGAAAGGTTTGCCACCAACATGTGACAAACCATGTTGTGCTTGAAGACCCTGAACATAACTATTTTCTGCTCTTTCTCTGTTTCTCTGGTGTGACTGACTTATCTGGTTCTGGATCGTTTCTGTGGGCAAAAGCATGCCCAGGAACCAATGTGACACAGTGCAGTATCACCTGGTTTATACGTTTATTCAGATGGACAAAGCAAATACGCCATTTGTTCAGGGACAGATGACGCCCCTGGCGTGGAGAGGCTATAGAGTCAGGGCTTTAATAACGCAATCTCTGAATGACTCATGCCAGACAGTGTCTGATACACAGTTAGGAAATGTTGAGACAAGAACATCGACAAGTTGGATGATGCCACATGGCACAAGTCCCAACAGTAGTGGAAACGATGGAGGGGGTTTGATGTTGAAGCCATGTATGGGCGTTGTTTGATAACAATCCTGGCTTGGAGCTTATGGGAGGAATTCGAGAGCGAGATCATAAAAAGCTGTTTGCCGAAAAGCGTGTTTTCTTTAAATTACTTTCTTAAAGTTCTGAATAAAAGTCTTAAACTTTATTCAGTGGTCATCTGATCTATTTTCTTGTTAGAGTTTAAGTGTTGTCTTTTCCACAACACTACTATCCATTTTTTCCAGTTTTTGAAAATGAACTCAAATGTACATTTAGGTAAATAGTCTAGCCCACTAGTCACCGTTTAAATTAGATTTAACACAGTGAGTGTGAACCAATGACGTCACTGCATCGCAGGTTCAGGTCCGGAGCGAGGACGACGTGTGGTTTGACGTCGGGTTCTTCAAGGCGCTCTTCTCTGAGGTCACGCACTACTACCTCCCGCCTGACGATGACCAGGGAACCATGGCAACCTCCAGCCGCCCTCACCACACCACGGAGGTACGTTTCCGAGGTCCTTTCCGGAAGGGTTTCTATATGGTGGTCAGTCGTTCTTTAGTCCAGACAGGAGCTCTAAAACCACGGAGTAGAAAGAGTACAGTTCTGATGAAGGCCTTCTGCAATGTTCAGTCTCTAAGGCTGCAACTATAGCCGTTTCTCAATACCAAGTACGCGGACTACGTACTCGCGGACTTGGAAGTACGTACTTGGCAAGTCCGGACTTTCAAGTACAGACTTCCGAGAACGCGAGTACGCACCTGCAATTGGAACAGCAGCGGACGATCAGCGATGAGGCATTCTGGGATATTTAACGGTCCCAAGTCCACACGAGTCACCTCCGATGCATCCTCGGTAGAACGGCCTCATCGAGAACGCATCGAGAACACTTCCGGGTTTTACGACAGTACTCGCGTACTTGGAATTGGAACAGTGCTTGGGGCTACCACTGATGACGTTTATCGAGAACGCAAGTACACGAGAACACACGAGAACGCGAATTGAGAAACGGCTTATGACTTGATGTCAACTGATTGATTGATTTACTCAAAATGAATCAAACCGTATGTTGATAATCCATCACATGCTTTAGTACCAACTACAAATGCCACATTTGAATTAACTTCTGCTTCAGAAATGCTTCACTACAAATTAGTTTTTCTTGGCAAGCTTACTTCTACTGGTGACATTCATGACTAAATGATTCATCAATTCATCCGAAAAAAATAATGAGTTGGATGAATCGACCAGGCTAGAAGTTGTTGAGTCACAGCTCTCACTGTCGCCTCCTCTCTCCTCCTCCTCTTCCCCCCCCAGAGGAAGCTCCCGGGGCCCCAGGACTACGAGGGCCGGCAGCAGCAGGAGCTGGCCCCGGGACACAGCTACCGGCTCAGGGTGGCGGGCGTCAACACCGTGGGCCAGGGGGACTTCAGCCCCGTGGGGGAGTTCAGGACCTGCCTGCCTGGCTTCCCTGGAGCGCCCTCTGCTGTCAAGATCACCAAGGTACAGCCCCCCCCCCCCCCCCCCCCCCCCCTCAAGAGCGACATGCCTCGGTTGAAGACTTTGGTTATTTTTCTGATTTAAGCGACTACTGGTTCATACGCGTGTTGTAAAAAAAAAAAATCTGCAACATCAACATCAACGATTTCAACTGAAAATCTGTGGAGAAGTTCGATCATTGACGTCGCTTTTCCAAAATCGGACCAACGGAGAGGGCAAATACACGACAATGATGTCAATGGTCCAACTTTCCTCTTAATTTCCTGTGGGAATACAGTCGATGGTGCAGACCACAATTTGTTTTTCACAACGGTGCACATGAAGCCCTACTCGTCGTATCGCCGCTCCCCTTGTGATGACGCGCTCCCCTCCCGCGTCGCCCCTCGTCAACTCGTCCTCCCTCCCTCTCCCCCCCCCCCCCCCCCCCCCACCCAGGCCAGCGACTCGGTGCACATCACCTGGGAGGCGCCCCCGTCGCCGTCGGGCCGCATCACCGAGTACTCCATGTACCTGGCGGTGAGGAAGGGGCGCTGCTCGGGCAGCTCGGAGCGGCCGGGCCAGATGAACTTCATCCGGGTGTACCGCGGCACCAAGACCTCCTGCACGGTGGGCGCCGCCCACCTGGACAACGCCCACATCGACAGCGCCGCCAACAACCGGCCCGCCATGGTGTTCCGCATCGCCGCCAAGAACGAGCAGGGCTACGGGCCCGCCACGCAGATCCGCTGGATACAAGGTACGGGACCCGGAGGGCCCCCCCCCCCAGTGGCCAGTGGCGTCAGCTGGATTTACAGATAAAGCCAATCACAGCTGATTTATGGAGCTGCCTGCGTTTGTACTCCCCAGTCACGTTGTTGGTGCACAAGGGGTCCGTATACTATATATATATAGAGCTTCCATCTCCAAATGTACATCATGATGCGACTGGCAATTCAGGAAAAAAATATGCTCCTTTGGACAATCCAGACATTCACCTGCAAATAGTTTATATCTTTTTTTTTTTAATGTACTAACAGTGGTTTGGCCCTAACTGCAGAAAGGTGTTCACTCCTTCTCTAACCATCGGGCTCTCTCCTCCTCAGATACTGGGAAACCCAGGGCCTCTTCCGCACGCCAGGATGCCCCTGCAGAGTCCCATAAGGATGGTGCCGACAGGTAGTGTGTGTGTGTGTGTGTGTGTGTGTGTGTGTGTGTGTGTGTGTGTGTGTGTGTGTGTGTGTGTGTGTGTGTGTGTGTGTGTGTGTGTGTGTGTGTGTGTGTGTGTGTGTGTGTGTGTGTGTGTGTACACATTCAACCTCAATATACATGCATGTCTTGTAATAATAGGATGTCTGCCTTCTCTCTTTCTTTCTTTCTTTCATTCATTCTCTCTTTCATTCTCTCTTTCATTCTCTCAGCTCTAGTTGAAGGTGTATGTGTGGGGAAACCGGACCGGAATTGATACCCTGCCCTAGTCTAGCGAATACCTTGCCAAGTCTTCTGTTCAAAATAGTTGGAACTGTATGAAATGTTCTGGATAATTTCTTTTTTTTTATTCATAAGAAAAATCTATTTATTTTTGTTGTGACTCGATAAACTGTATATACACATACAATATTTTGTAAAAGTTTTGCAGAATGGGCTATTTTAGTAAATGCACTGTGTGTGTTTGTGTGTGTGTGTGTGTGTGTGTCTGTCTATCTTATGATGCTGTGGGTATTTTACATGTATGTGAAATATTGTGTCCCGATCTTAGTTGGTTTTAAGGACCAATATACAACAAGAAAAGTTTTTTTTTTACATTCCTATCCACTAGCTTCAGAAAAGCCAATTATTTCCTATATCCAGTAATGGACAACTCGTGATGTTCCTCTTCCTTAAAGTTCAAAGTATAAAATGTCCTCAATAATACCACTGTATGAGCCCTACCCTTAGCCTCAATATCAAAGCATCACGAAACGCTTTCAAGTTAATTTGAGGAGGGATTGAAGTCCAGTATTATTCCGTTCAGTTATCTTGTAAATTTCTTTTTAGGTAATCTGGTGAACGGGCTGTTGTTTTAAACATTGTTATTTTATGCGCTGTTTAATGAACTTAATGAACCTTGTTTATACCAGTGGTTAACTGTGCTTTTTATTTGTTCAGAGAGACAAGAAAGGAAGATTGGTGCATGTATCCGTTAAGTTTTTTTTGATGTGATTTATAAAGGGAATAAATGTACGTCAATATTCCTAACAGTGATTTGTGTGCGCTCTCATTCTATGCTACTATAATGAAGTTGTATTGTAGTTAAAATGTGGACACGTCCTTTGCCATAGTGATATCCCAAGTGGGACTTTCCTCCTAGATGTTTGATGTATAGATAAGCAACATTTGCCACTGTCCACTGGGTAGGCTAGGAGACTGATCTATGCAGCGTACATATTGGTGGATACACCAAGTTGTGATGTCACGAAGGCATAGGAAAAACCTGAATTTCTGGCTTGTTATTACTAATAACACTCACACCTGGTGATACAATAGCGGCCCTTTTTAATGTTTACATAAAATCTATGAACGTAGTGTCACAGGTGGGTTTCGAACCGGTGTCAAGGTAGAGCTCTCACTGCACTTGTCCTACGGTTTGGTCTTAAGCTAGCAAGTAAGCTAGTAAATGCAAGCTGGTTGTACCTTATATAAATACAAATGTCGCTTCAATAGTTTCAACCTTTAATATACCTGGAGTTCTGCAGACCTCGGTGCGTTGATTGACAGTTCCCCTCCCCGCCACTAGGGGGCGATGGAGCAGCCGCCAGAAAGGTGTCGAGACGGCGCGTCATCGACGTTGGGGAAGTATGTGTTGTCATGGGTCTTGACTGGTCTGACACTTTGTCTGACTGTCAAGTGACAAGCGACAAGCACAGGGACTTCTGATGTTTACTCCCAAGAGTGCATTTAATCGTCGTAGTCGAATGAGTGCATTCATTGCTATGTTTTTCAAACGAGAGCCATGGTAATCATCAACTCCGTGCTCAAGCTCCTGCAGAGACAGACGTACACATGTCTGTCCCACCGCTATGGACTGTACATCTGCTTCGGTGGGCTTGTTCTCATGATAGTTTCCGCCTTCCAGTTTGGAGAGGTAAAACGCTTTAAGACATTATATGCATCACGACTAATATGGAGAGTTGTGTGTGTCACATGTGTTGTTAGATCTATTGGCGTGGAGTTGACTGATGTCGCCCTTCTGCACACACACACACAGGTGTTGGTGGAATGGAGTCGGGATCAATACCATGTGTTGTTTGACTCCTATCGAGATAACATTGGAGGGAAATCTTACCAAAGCAGGTAAGAGACGCGATCTGACTATGGAAATAGTTTTTGGGAATAACGACATAGGGAAGTGAATTGTGTATCCTTGCAACCAACTGGTGGTTTTTCTGTGGACTGGATCCCATGACACTGTAATTCTGTTTTGAACGACTGTAGGTTATGCTTACCTATGCCAATCGATGTGGTTTACACGTGGGTGAATGGCACTGATATAGCACTGCTGAAGCAGCTGAAAACAGTCAGAGAACAGTTGGAGAAGGAGCAGCGAGCTATCAGGTAGCTTGCATTATTATTAATAATTTATATTTTCTTGGAAAAAGGTTAAACTGTTATTAATCAAAATACCTTATTATTGGTTCACTGGTTCTCCCATGTGCATATGAATCCTGTGATAAGTGACGTTGTTTTATGAATGGATCATGTTACATCACCTGCCTCGTCCCCAACAGGGAACGTTTAGGGAAAAATGCAAGTGTTACAACGGAGGTGCCAAATAACCGGTGAGACTGCTGGAATTTGATTAAAAATCATCACAACCATTTAGCACCTTAGCACTAAACCACCTGTGACTAATTCTTAGCTCCACCACTAACACAAGAAGCAGATTATGAACCATGTCTGTCACGTTTACTGGTACCATCATATTTCTTAAGAAGAACAAGGTTTGTAGAAAATGTATTTCACAATTAGGGCTGCAGCTTTTGTCAAAACCCTGCATGTCAAAACGAGTAAGGTGAGAGACACAAAGGAAGTGTGTTGACTAATTTCTGCCTGAACAAGTGTCTCACCTACGACACCACTCACCACTGAACAGAGGAAGTTATCGTTTGCTCCGCGGTTTGAATGCATATTAAAAAACAATGTGCATGGTTGGGTTTTCAGTGCCAAACAAGAATGCCTGCTCACACACTGCATCGTAGCGCCCATGCTGGCCCTCGACCCGGCCCTCCCCGCCAACGTCACGGTGAAGGACCTGCCATCGCTCCTGTCGCCTTCCTTCTCCACGGCCAAGGAGCTCATGCTGGTCACCCAGCCCTTCCCGCCGTCCACCACGGTCTCCGTGCTCATCTTCCATTCCCAGGCTGAAGGTGAGCTCCCTAAAAAACAGTTTTCAGTGTGTTGACGTTTGCAGTTCAATAAAACGCAACACACACGATACTCATGGGAAGGCAAACTCTTAAATTGCCTGGAAATTGTTACAGGCATCAGGGTTACACAACTGACCATGTCAGTTTGTGGCAAAGGCAGCGTGCCAGGGCTTGCACACGTACGTCCCTGACTGTGTCTGTCATAGTCCCTCTGTGCAGTGACTCTTAGAGATAACTGATGATAACCAATCCTAACTCTGTTCTCTCCCAAAGCGGATAAAGCCTATAAAGACACATCTGGCGAAGACCTGAAGCACTCCATATCCAGATGTTACCTCGTGAGTTTCCTTTTCTCTTCTATTCTGATAAGTTTCCAATAGATTAGATGAGATTCAATCTTTCTTCCTTAGTTTTCCCTGTGTCTATGGCTTAGTGGTTAGAAGTGATGTCTCGCAGCAAAAAGTGAATAAATATGACCTTCTAAATTGTTATTCAATATAATAAACAAGTAATCCCATTTATTTTATATATATTTAATCTATATTCCTGAGTAACACTACTTGACAAACAAGTACTGCTGCTTCTGACGAGTAACAAAAGTCAATCCAAACAGTTCACCACGTTGACCCCACGTCCACCAGTGACTAACGTCTGTTTCCTGAGTGACGAGGTGATTGTGTTTCTCCACTCCCCCGCCCCCCCCGCCCCCGGTGTTGATGAGTCTTTTGTTCCCCTGACAGACGGCGGACCGCGAGGCCCCGGGGCTGGTCAGCATGCAGAGCCTGGCCTACCTCAGCGGCTTCCCCTCCACCTTCAAGGAGACGGAACAGCTCCGGGCCAAGCTGCCCTCCGTCATCACCAGCAAAATCAAAGAAGTGAGCCGGCCACTAAACTTTGCCTTTTGTGGCACGCCTTGGATTTCATACTTGGGTGTTGTGTGCTTTCGTTGGCTACATTTGACATCAGTGGCCTGTTACGTGGTTTCTCACGCAGTTGAACAGGGAGAATCAAATAGAATGTTACTGAGACACAGTACTCGTCGTGTATTTACACTGACACGTATAACAGTATGTACGTGATATGTACTGAATGACTCTATCGTTTCAGTTCACAGGGGGTTAGGGTTAGTGGTTAAGGTTAGGATCAGGTGCAGAATAGATTTCCACAGCAACACATTGTGTAGTTGCATGCTGTCGTAACGTTGTGTTACATATTCCATTGTGTAATATTATATTATTACATTATGTAATAATATATTATTACATAATGTTACACACGTGTTGTTAGAGGTTTTCTTTTTTGTTTTGATGCTGGCAACCAATGCTGGTGGATGTTTGCCCAGAGCAGACATTAGAAGTCAGTTAGCTCATTTATTTACCCTGCAAATATGCTCAGGGTGTAACCTAAATGCCTGGATCTCCCTGCAGCTAGTTGATATTAGTGTTTTCTCACCACTTGGCATTGGCACACTAACCCTTTTTTTAAATAAAATTTTATTTTTTCTCAATGTACTTGCATGGCCATTTTATCATGCTAGCAGATTTGTTATAAGTTATAACCTTTTTTTATAGACAAATTTGCATTTGTTTAGAACAAATGTCTATTTATATATACTGTATAGGCAAATCGGCAATCAACGGTTTTCTGTTATTTTATTACATCGGTCACTTTGTTCAGTTTAAACAAATGTTGCTTTCAAACACAAGAGGGCATCGTTGTGTAGTTGTCTGACTTGCTAGAACGGGGAACAATAGGGTTATTATTCACAAAGGATCATATTCATTTCATCATCAAGTCTATGCAGCATTTATTATGTATTTATATTATCAATGATGATGATGGCAGTGCAAAAACTGTAATCAAGCGATATTTGTGGAACAGCAAACAATAACTCGCCGCAAGATGTCGAGCTGTGACTGCCCTGTGATGCCCTCCTCCTGTGTCGAGATTCTCTTTGATTTACAGCTGTGGGCAAAATAAGTGTTTGGTAATTTTACACATGGTACAACTGTAATCTGAATACAGGCTTATCTTGATTGTCGGACCATTCTTGCAGGGCAGACACACAAGCCCTCCCCCTAAATATGGTGTTTTTCTATTTTAAAACGGTTAGCCGTGGACGAGGATAAAGAGGCCCTCATTTAGCATAGAGGCAGCCGGCACGCGTAGCGCTAACAATTTTTTCTCGTCAGAACTCGGCCCCTCCCAAGGTATTCTGAGCGGGGGGGGTGGGGGGGAATACCAGTAACGGGATGGAACCTGTGAGCAAAGAGAACAAATTGGTCTGCCGCTTGTCTTGTGTGGGTCCAATCGCACCACTGGCCAGGCCCAGTAAGGACTGAGTACTGGCTGTGAATGAACTGGTCCTCGTGATGGTTGGTCAAGCAATGGCAGTGCTCCATAATTAGTAACACAAAAAGACGACACAGCTGACAAATACTTACAACAAATGATTTGTTGCATGTTGAATGGATTCGTTTTTCATTTGATGCAAGTGTTAGCGTCGTATTTGTATTGCTGATCCTAAATGAATGACAGAGGAAAGTTTATCAAATAATCTGTAAAGAAATAAGGTAAATCAATCTTCTACATGAAAAACTCAAATCAGCTTTATTTTTGTGTGTGTGCATGTGCTTCTCCGAATGTCTCCAACTTTAAACCGTGCACGCTCTCTGCTCTAAGGAGCAGGACGGCACCGGATGGCAGAATCCAGGATATATCCGCAAATAATCCAAAAACATCAGTAAGAAGACATATTTTAGGCCTTCAATCTGATCATCGAAGTATTCATGCTATTTTTTTTTACCTCAGTAAAACTGTGTGTGTGTGTGTGTGTGTGTGCGTGTGAGCGCAGCAGTGTTGAGACGCGTGGCGGTGCCTTGCTCATCTGTAGCGTATCTGCGGCGTCTGCCCCGGCGGTCATGTGGCCATGTGGCGCTCGCTGTCACCCGTGACCCGTAACGAGACTCGCCTTAACCTGCCCGCTAGCTGAGCCCCGCGGCACTTTAGCGGCTAACGCTAGGACAGCTGTAGGAGAGGCGCCAGCGCTCGACTGCATACGAAAGGTCACCAGGACTTCACTGACCTCCTCGCAGCGAGACACACACACACACACACGCACACAGACGCACACACAGACACACACACACACACAGACACACACAGACGCACACACAGACGCACATATATATGGCAGAATACGCAGGCAGGCAGGCAGGCAGGCAGACAGACAGAGACACACACAACAGAGACACACAAACACAAAGAGACGCACAAAGAGAGAGACACACACACACACACACAGTCTTAGAGGTGATAACAGCTGATGGGATGACTGCACTGACAAGTTATTGTAGAGGCCAGATTTACAGTGAGGGAGGAATAGGAGCTGCAGAGAAAAGAACACACAGGATCAAGTAGACATGTTTTTGTGTGTGTGTGTGTGTGTGTGTGTGTGTGTGTGTGTGTGTGTGTGTGTGTGTGTGTGTGTGTGTGTGTGTGTGTGTGTGTGTGTGTGTGTGTGTGTGTGTGTGTGTGTGTGTGTGTGTGTGGTTCTCCCCTTAAATGTGTGAAAGTGTTTACATTTTTTCCCGGGTCTTGTTTGAGCCTGATCTTGGATTCGGTAAACCAAACACCAGAGGGGCGATGGGAGCAGTTTAGTATTCCTAAGCCGTTGTCAGCGTTCCTCTGCTCACGCGTACCTGTTGATCTGTCTTCTGATCATATATAAGTGGGCTCTGAGCTAATGTCAAGGTTTCTTCCTCCCGTTGCCGGGCGGATTCTCCGACAGAGAGGGAGAGCGACAGAGGGAGAATTTATAGCAGGCGTTAGACGGAGCGCAACGGTGATGAGAGACGGGCCCCCACCCCTATCATCTATATATCTCGGGGTGTTTGTGTGTATTCTGACGGCGCCACCACCGCTGCTGCTGCTAATTGGTTTCTTCTGCAGCCACCTCGACCTCCCCCCCCCCCCATGGGAAATAAGCCCCCCCCCCTCCCCACTGTATCTATTTCCTGTGCATGTCATAGGACTCGTCCATCTGAATGAGCCGCGTTAGCTCCTGTTTGCTCAAACCCTGCTCTATTGACCAGGACAGAGGAGGACCCCATACACACTCAATCTGGATTTAATGCTGCACAGTTTCAGTTTTGGCTCTTATTTCACTGTAGTCTGCATTTTTTACCATTGCTGCTGTGGAGCTAACCGTACCGCACGGCTGGGCTGTGGCTGGTGTTGGGGTTTGGGTCAGAGGACACACAGGGCGCGGTTGGTTCCGTGAGGGGATTCATGTGTTGGACCAGGATCGGGGGTCTGGCAACGCCGGCCGGCATTCTGGTGTCGAGATTTCCACTTTGACGGGGCCGCTGGCTCGCAGACGAGGATGCCCCCACTGTATTTTCCACTGTGTGTGTGTGTGTGTGTGTGTGTGTGTGTGTGTGTTCTTGCAGTGTGTGTGTGTGTGTGTGTGTGTGGTTCTCCCCTTAAATGTGTGAAAGTGTTTACATTTTTTACCGGGTCTTGTTTGAGCCTGATCTTGGATTCGGTAAACCAAACACCAGAGGGGCGATGGGAGCAGTTTAGTATTCCTAAGCCGTTGTCAGCGTTCCTCTGCTCACGCGTACCTGTTGATCTGGCTTCTGATCATATATAAGTGGGCTCTGAGCTAATGTCAAGGTTTCTTCCTCCCGTTGCCAGGCGGATTCTCCGACAGAGAGGGAGAGCGACAGAGGGAGAATTTATAGCAGGCGTTAGACGGAGCGCAACGGTGATGAGAGACGGGCCCCCACCCCTATCATCTATATATCTCGGGTGTTTGTGTGTATTCTGACGGCGCCACCACCGCCGCTGCTGCTAATTGGTTTCTTCTGCAGCCACCTCGACCTCCCCCCCCCCCCCCCCCCCCCCATGGGAAATAAGCCCCCCCCCCCCCCCCCCCCCCACTGTATCTATTTCCTGTGCATGTCATAGGACTCGTACATCTGAATGAGCCGCGTTAGCTCCTGTTTGCTCAAACCCTGCTCTATTGACCAGGACAGAGGAGGACCCCATACACACTCAATCTGGATTTAATGCTGCACAGTTTCAGTTTTGGCTCTTATTTCACTGTAGTCTGCATTTTTTACCATTGCTGCTGTGGAGCTAACCGTACCGCACGGCTGGGCTGTGGCTGGTGTTGGGGTTTGGGTCAGAGGACACACAGGGCGCGGTTGGTTCCGTGAGGGGATTCATGTGTTGGACCAGGATCGGGGGTCTGGCAACGCCGGCCGGCATTCTGGTGTCGAGATTTCCACTTTGACGGGGCCGCTGGCTCGCAGACGAGGATGCCCCCACTGTATTTTCCACTGTGTGTGTGTGTGTGTGTGTGTGTGTGTGTGTGTGTGTGTGTGTGTGTGTGTGTGTGTGTGTGTGTGTGTGTGTGTGTGTGTGTGTGTGTGTGTGTGTGTGTGTGTGTGTGTGTTCATATACTGTACCTATAAACAGAGTGGTAATAAAACCGGGTTATGTCATCCGTGTTCCTGCTGTGTTTATGCAACAAGCACTAATCCCCACATCAAACAGGACAAGGTGTGTGGGTCAAGTGTCAAAACACCACACACACACACACACACACACACACACACACACACACACACACACACACACACACACACACACACACACACACACACACACACACACAGACACAGCAGGGTTTGTTGTCCTCGTCTTTGCCCTGCTGGGTCTCAGGGTGTTGAGGCCTTGAGACGGCTGGGCGCTAACTCCCCCCCCCCCCGTTCTTCAACCAACCAACTTGACCCAGGGGCCAGGGGTCAGCCAGGCCGACATTGAACCCCAGTCAAGGTCAAGTTCTTTTGTTTGTCTGGCTCCCTGGCGTGGAGCCTGTGTCTGTGCCCAGAGTCCCGTGCTTCACTGGGCTCTGCGTTCCGCCAGACCGGGTTTGCCCACAAAACCCATATCACATGTTTCATGTTTCAGTTTCTAATGACCAAATGTGGAAGCATAATAGTTGGTATTGAGCAAGAAGAGATGAAAACAATGTTTCATTTCTTCTAGTTATTACAATAGATTAACCTGCCTATATTTTTTACAAGGGAAGAGGGTACACAATTTTAGTTGTGTAATGTTCATGTGTTTTCTTCTTCTTCTTCTTCTTCTTCTTCTTCTTCTTCTTCTCTGTTTATAACTGTGTTCAATCTTCATGCATAAATCCTACTTCTAACTATTGCGGTCTTACCTAGTTTACTGACATCTTCAACCGTGTTACATTGGCGTATCTTCATTCATTGCAGGAATATCTTTTTTTTTTTCTCAAAAGCGTGCTGTGTAGAAACAAAAGAACAAAATGGTGTGCTAACACAGTTAACGCGTGTGTGTGTGTGTGTGTGTGTGTGTGTGTGTGTGTGTGTGTGTGTGTGTGTGTGTGTGTGTGTGTGTGTGTGTGTGTGTGTGTGTGTGTGTGTGTGTGTGTGTGTGTGTGTGTGTGTGTGTGTGTCGTCCCCTCCAGTTCGAGCTGTACTCAGAGGCCAGCATCGCCCTGCTCCACCTCAACGGCCCGCAGGACTTCAGTGACCTGAGCCAGCAGGCCCGCAAGAACCTGACCCTGGAGGGCAAGGAGCTCACCATCGTCCCCGCCTACCTGTTCTGGGACCTCACCGCCATCTCCCAGGTGGGCCCCCCTCCTTTCTTCAAGTCCAACGCGACTCTATTGTCCGTTGAAACACAACACGCGCGTTTCACGCATGAGCGCGTGCGTATATTACACGGATGGACGGATAGGTATGTGAAAACAAACTACTTTTTGGGGTTGTTCTTTGTGCGGCGGCCGTGCTGTGCGTGTGTTTTGGATTGGTGTGTTTGTGTTGTCAAGGGTTTCTCCGTATGGAAACTTTGAAGAGCAACTTGATGACAGTTTCAAAAAGTGTGTCGACCTAAATTTCCCCTAATTTCACCATCACTGGTGGAATCCAGTTTGTGGCAAAACAGTCCTTTCATCCCTCAACTTCTACAGATTGGATCAAATATTTATACACAAATTGGGGCTGAATATATACACACTATAACATAACAGAGTGGTGTTGACCTCTATTTCTCTAATCAGTGGTGATATCCAGTTTGTGGCAAACAGTCCCTGCAGATTGATTTCAGTCAACAATTTGAAGCGGACCAGATCCAAGAGTCATGAGACACTGACGGATTAAATTCACCCCCTCAACCATTTCCTCCCTTCCCTCCCCCCCATTCGTGGCTCCAGTCCAAACGGGACGAGGACGTGTCGGCGAGCCGGTTTGAGGACAACGAGGAGCTCCGCTATTCGCTGCGCTCGGTGGAGAGACACGCCCCCTGGGTGCGACACATCTTCGTGGTGACCAATGGGCAGATCCCCTCGTGGCTGAACCTGGACAACTCCAGGATCACGGTGGTGGCCCACCAGGTACAGGCTGCCGTGTGGCATTAGACGCTACAGATGTTTCATGTGCATTTCATTTGTTTTAATCTTTTCATTCCATCAAATCTTCACGGTATGCGTGTCGAAAGAAAAGTCATTTGATAAATAATAATAAATAACGTGAAACTTACAAATATTTCAGTGTAGGACAAGGGAAAATAATTAAATCTTAAATCTTAAATATATGTGTTTTAAATTATGATGGTTAAAGAAATGTAACATATTAAACAATAATAAACAATATTTTTCAAATATTCAAATATCTTTCATTTTTAAATGTCCTTTTACTAAGAAAATACACGTCAATGCAATAAAAGTTCAATTTGGTCTTATTGGATGTTAAATCATCAAATTTTGTCTGATGTCTCAACAAATGTATGTTCTGGAAACACATTTTTAGTAACAATGTGCAGATTTGAATAATATTAAAAAAAAGAATTCTAAAACATTGCATTGCAAATGTTTTGCGTCCCCAGGACATCTTCCAGAACCAGAGCCACCTGCCCACCTTCAGCTCCCCGGCCATCGAGACCCATATCCACCGCATCCCCGGCCTCTCCAGAAGTTCATCTACCTCAACGACGACGTCATGTTTGGCAAGGACGTGTGGCCCGACGACTTCTACAGCCACTCCAAAGGACAGAAGGTGCCTCCCACCCTCCTCCTCCTCCTCCTCCTCCTCATCGTCGTCTTCATCGTCCTAATCCTCTTCCTTCCTCATCTTCCTTCTCCTTCTCCTCTTCCTCAGGACCGAAGGTGCCTGCCTCCCTGCTCTTCCTCATCGTCACACTCCTCCCCTTCCTCCCCCTCTTCATCCTCCTCTCCCTCCCTCCCTCCCTCCTTTCCTTCTCCCTCCCTCCTTTCCATTAAAGCGACGCTGTAATTCACTGAGACCCTATCGGCTGTTATCTGAGATGTAAATGAACCCCTGCCTTAAAGGGGAACAAGCATCACGCTCCGCTAGAAAGAACTTTTTTTTTTTTTTTTGACCATTGAGGTCAATTGGGCAACTTTTCGGACATTTCGTCAGCGGAAACAGAGTTCATGTTGCAGATTTATGTTACACCCACACACATGGAGCCGTTCTCCCTTGTACTAGAAAAACA
>NC_140288.1:13372909-13395409 GCF_964030765.1 Micromesistius poutassou
AAACAAAAGAACAAAATGGTGTACTAACACAGTTAGTGCGCGCGTGTGTGTGTGTGTGCACAGTTCGAGCTGTACTCAGAGGCCAGCATCGCCCTGCTCCACCTCAACGGCCCGCAGGACTTCAGTGACCTGAGCCAGCAGGCCCGCAAGAACCTGACCCTGGAGGGCAAGGAGCTCACCATCGTCCCCGCCTACCTGTTCTGGGACCTCACCGCCATCTCCCAGGTGGGCCCCCCTCCTTTCTTCAAGTCCAACGCGACTCTATTGTCCGTTGAAACACAACACGCGCGTTTCACGCATGAGCGCGTGCGTATATTACACGATGGACGGATAGGTATGTGAAAACAAACTACTTTTTGGGGTTGTTCTTTGTGCGGCGGCCGTGCTGTGCGTGTGTTTTGGATTGGTGTGTTTGTGTTGTCAAGGGTTTCTCCGTATGGAAACTTTGAAGAGCAACTTGATGACAGTTTCAAAAAGTGTGTCGACCTAAATTTCCCCTAATTTCACCATCACTGGTGGAATCCAGTTTGTGGCAAAACAGTCCTTTCATCCCTCAACTTCTACAGATTGGATCAAATATTTATACACAAATTGGGGCTGAATATATACACACTATAACATAACAGAGTGGTGTTGACCTCTATTTCTCTAATCAGTGGTGATATCCAGTTTGTGGCAAACAGTCCCAGCAGATTGATTTCAGTCAACAATTTGAAGCGGACCAGATCCAAGAGTCATGAGACACTGACGGATTAAATTCACCCCCTCAACCATTTCCTCCCTTCCCTCCCCCCCATTCGTGGCTCCAGTCCAAACGGGACGAGGACGTGTCGGCGAGCCGGTTTGAGGACAACGAGGAGCTCCGCTATTCGCTGCGCTCGGTGGAGAGACACGCCCCCTGGGTGCGACACATCTTCGTGGTGACCAATGGGCAGATCCCCTCGTGGCTGAACCTGGACAACTCCAGGATCACGGTGGTGGCCCACCAGGTACAGGCTGTCGTGTGGCATTAGGCGCTACAGATGTTTCATGTGCATTTCATTTGTTTTAATCTTTTCATTCCATCAAATCTTCACGGTATGTGTGTCGAAAGAAAAGTCATTTGATAAATAATAATAAATAACGTGAAACTTACAAATATTTCAGTGTAGGACAAGACAAGGGAAAATCTTAAATGTATGTGTTTTAAATTATGAAGGTTAAAGAAATGTAACATATTAAACAATAATAATAAACAATATTTTTCAAATATTCAAATATTTTTCATTTTTAAATGTCCTTTTACTAAGAAAATACACGTCAATGCAATAAAAGTTCTGGAAACACATTTTTAGTAACAATGTGCAGATTTGAATAATATAAAAAAAAAGAATTCTAGAACATTGCATTGCAAATGTTTTGCGTCCCCAGGACATCTTCCAGAACCAGAGCCACCTGCCCACCTTCAGCTCCCCGGCCATCGAGACCCACATCCACCGTATCCCCGGCCTCTCCCAGAAGTTCATCTACCTCAACGACGACGTCATGTTTGGCAAGGACGTGTGGCCCGACGACTTCTACAGCCACTCCAAAGGGCAGAAGGTGCCTCCCACCCTCCTCCTCCTCCTCCTCCTCCTCCTCCTCCTCCTCCTCCTCCTCCTCATCGTCTTCATCGTCCTAATCCTCTTCCTTCCTCATCTTCCTTCTCCTTCTCCTCTTCCTCAGGACCGAAGGTGCCTGCCTCCCTGCTCTTCCTCATCGTCACACTCCTCCCCTTCCTCCCCCTCTTCATCCTCCTCCTCCTCCCCTTCTCCCTCCCTCCCTCCTTTCCTTCTCCCTCCCTCCCTCCTTTCCTTCTCCCTCCCTCCTTTCCCATTAAAGCGACGCTGTAATTCACTGAGACCCCATCGGCTGTTATCTGAGATGTAAATTAACCCCTGCCTTAAAGGGGAACAAGCATCGCGCTCCGCTAGAAAGAACTTTTTTTTTTTGTTGACCATTGAGGTCAATTGGGCAACTTTTCTGACATTTCGTCAGCGGAAACAGAGTTCATGTTGCAGATTTATGTTACACCCACACGCATGGAGCCGTTCTCCCTTGTACTAGAAAAACAGCTGAAGAAGCCGGTTCCCCTTTCAGGATTAAGTGTCGTGAACAGTGACTGAGGGACGGCTGAGCAGCCTCCTCGTGACCTAGAGAACGGTGACCTTTTAACGGCCCCGTCTTTCCTCCCAGGTCTACCTCACCTGGCCCGTGCCCAACTGTGCCGAGGGCTGTCCCGGCTCCTGGATCAAAGACGGCTACTGTGACAAGGCCTGCAACAACTCGGCCTGCGACTGGGACGGCGGGGACTGCCTGGGTGAGAGAGAGAGAGAGAGAGAGAGAGAGAGAGAGAGAGAGAGAGAGAGAGAGAGAGAGAGAGAGAGAGAGAGAGAGAGAGAGAGAGAGAGAGAGAGAGAGAGAGAGAGAGAGAGAGAGAGAGAGAGAGAGAGAGAGAGAGAGAGAGCGGGGAAGAGAGAGGGGGAGAGAGAGAGAGACCTTGCCCTTCATGGTGCATACTGACGGTGGTTTTATGCACTTGGCAGCGAGCTGACGTTGCTGTGGGTGCACTAATAGAGCGGTTTGAGTCCGACCTGGTCCCCGATTAGACGTTCTGAGCCAAACTGAAGAGAGCTGTCGTCTATGTCGTTGGACTTCAGTGGCTCTCAGATAAAAAACATTATCATTATTTTTGCAGTTTCACTTTCTGCAAATTTTGTACATTTCTGAGAGAACCTCTAATAACAGATGAGCCAAGTTTAACTTTGTCCCGTCTCACACCGGCGCCCGTTTTGTTTTTTGTTGCGGGGACTCTGACCCCCCCCCAGGCACCGGGGGCAACAGCCGGTTCGCGGGTGTGGCCGGGCTGGGCGGGGCGGGCGGGGCCGGGGCTCAGCCCTGGCAGTTCGCCGGCGGTCTGGGCGCCGTGTCCTACTGCAACCAGGGCTGCGCCAACTCCTGGCTGGCGGACAAGTTCTGCGACCAGGCCTGCAACGTGCTGGCCTGCGGCTTCGACGTTGGCGACTGCGGCAAAGGTGGGTCTCTTGCAAATACAGGGTTCATGATGGGGGGGGGGGGAATACCATGAGACTTCTATGTTCACGTTGACACTCCCCCTCGTTACACATTATCCAGACATTATCGTTTGGTTTCAACGTGTTTTTGTGTGTGTGGGGTGAATGGGTTGTGCTGTAACCAATTATCATTATTCAGCGGTGTTATGTTAGTATAGCAACATCTATGTTATTATGTTATGTTATGATCTTTTGGCATAAAATAAAAGAGGACTTTTTTTTATAATAATAATTATATATATATATATATATATATATATTTTTTTTTTTAAGAGCGCCGCTAAATTTTCGATAACTCTATTTTGTTTGTTGAACTTGTAAATGAAGTACCTGTGAGACTCAACCTGCGTCTCTAACCCCCCTCCGCCCCCCCCCCCCCCCCAGACCGCTTCGACCAGATGCACCGCGTGACCCTGCGCCGGAACCAGAGCCTGTACGCCGTGCCGCGCGGCGAGCTGCGGCCCTACTTCAGCTTCGAGGGCGTGGCGCGGCGCGTGTCGGACGCCACGGTGGGCGAGCACGCGGCCGTGCGCCACACCTCGGTGGCCAACAAGTGGAAGACGCTGCACCTGCTGCTGCTGCCGGGCCACAACGCCACGCGCGTCCACTACAACCTCACCTGCCAGGGCGAGGACGACGCCGCCTTCACCCTGCGCTTCAGCGTCGCCGTGGACACCCGGGAGCTCCCGCCCCCCACCCCGCCCAGCGCCAACGCCTCCCAGCCCCTGGTGGGAGGGGGGGGGGGAGGAGGAGGAGGGGCGGCGGCGGAGGGGGCGGAGGGGGGAGGCGGCGAGGAAGCCAAACCCACGGCCGACGCCGAGACGCCGTTCCCCTTCGCCGACGTCCCGGAGGACCGGCGGGGTCCTCGCGTGCGGACAGGCGCCCCCGGGGAGGCGCGGGCGGCCGCGGAGGTGCCCGACGTGGACGAGGCCGCCCTGCCCGAGGCGGTGCGCGGCGAGCTGCGGCGGCTGGAGGAGAAGCTGCGGGGCGGCGACGTCACGCTGAAGGGGTACAACCTGACCAAGGCGGCGCTGCTGGGGCCCTACCGCGCCCGGGGGGGGGACGGCGGGGAGCGGGGGGGGGCCAACGGCTCCAAGGTACGGGAGGAAACGTCCAGGGGCCCCGTCGGGGACCAGCCCGTCGGGGACGCACAGAAGGTCCCGGCGTCGCCCGCCAGCCTGCGGAGAGAGGAGGAGGAGGAGAAGAAGGAGGAGAAGAAGGAGGAGGAGGAGGAGGAGAGGGACGGCGCGGGGAGGCCCCAGGCCTCCTCCAAGCTGCTGGGCACGCTGGTGGGGGCCCTGCCCAAAGCCAAAGCCAAGGCCAAGGCCCCGGAGCCCCGCCCGGCAGAGGCAGAAGGCGGCGGGTCGGAGAGGGGCCCCGCGGGCAGGAGGCTCCAGCAGTACAACGCCCCCCCGGACCCCGGCTTCCTGCCCTGGGAGAGAAGCAAGGGCTTCAGTTCACTCCTCCAGGCAAGTAGTCCCCTCCACTGTCAAACTGACGGATTTCTGCTCCTTGTGACGGAAATCACAAGGCCTTTTAGACACGCTTATGTGTCTGTGTCTGTTGCTTGTTCATTCTTCACACGCCTCAGAGACTCTAGGGTGGTTTTGCCTAGTTCTGTGCACTCACGTGTGTGTGCACTCACGTGTGTGTGCAGTCACGTGTGTGTGTCCGTGCTTTCACACTACAGTACTTCCCTGTTTTCTGTGTTTGTATGTTCTGTTTGTATTCGCCTTCGTTTTCTCTGTTTTGATGTGTACTACTTCCTTGTCTTTCACGTGTACGTCCGTTGCTTTTGACGTCGTACGCACGCGTCCATTCTTTTCCCCCCCAACCTGTCCTGACTCGTCACCCGTCGTGTTCCCGTTGTCCGACGGCGGCGGCGGCGGCGGCGGCGGCGCAGGAGGGCGAGCGGCTGCGGCGGGAGCTGGCGTACCGGGCGGACGGCGGCGCGGCCGGCCGCCGGCTGCGGGACACGTTCGCCGACTCGCTGCGCCACGTCAACCGCCTGCTCAACGGGCAGTTCGGCTTCACCTCCCGCAAGGTCCCCGCCCACATGCCGCACATGATCGACCGGCTCGTCATGCAGGAGCTGCAGGACACGTGAGTTGGGGGGGGGGGGGGGGGGGGGGGCTCCTCGAACGCCTCGACCTCGCACTGCTGTGTGCGTGCGTGCGTGCGTGCGTGCGTGCGTGCGTGCGTGCGTGCGTGCGTGCGTGCGTGCGTGCGTGCGTGCGTGCGTGCGTGCGTGCGTGCGTGCGTGCGTGCGTGCGTGCGTGCGTGCGTGCGTGCGTGCGTGCGTTCTATCACAATATATGATCTATTCCCCTAACCCTATCCTATGAACAGGGAAGAGAAACCAGGGCAAAATAAACGTCCAGAGTTTTAACTCCCCCCCCCCCCCGCCCCCCCACCCCCCCAGGTTCCCGCTGGACTTCGACCGGACGTCGGCGCACCGCGTGCGCCACTCGGAGGACATGCAGTTCGCCTTCTCCTACTTCTACTTCCTGATGAGCGCGCTGCGGCAGCTGGACGTGGCGCGCGTCTTCCAGGAGATCGACACGGACCGCTCCGGCGTGCTGTCGGACCGCGAGATCCGGACCCTCGCCACCCGCGTCCACGAGCTGCCCCTCAGCCTGCAGGTCGGTCGGGCGGGCGGGCGGGCGGGCGGTCGGTCGGGGAAATGCTGGATAAAAGACTGTGGCCGAATGTATTTATCATGATGAGGTCTCAGGAGAACGCTCTTCTACCCCCGTAAGCTAGTGCTCCTCTTTGTTTTGTATCATAAAGTGTGTGTGTGTGTGTGTGTGTGTGTGTGTGTGTGTGTGTGTGTGTGTGTGCGTGTGCGTGTGCGTGTGTGTCTCCGTCCAGGATCTGACCAGCCTGGAGCAGATGTTGATCAACTGCTCCAAGACTCTGCCCGGCAACCTGACCCAGCTGGCGGCGGTCAGCCCCTCCCAGGAGTCCTACTACGACCCCAGCATGGTGAGCACAGGCCATGTCATTGGTCCGGTTCAGAAATACAACGTCTATATGTTCTGACTTCATTGCAGAAATGCATAGGAAGCAGTACTAGTATATTTAAGCAATAGATCACGACAGGCCGTGGTATACGCTCATTATACCACAGTTAAGGGGCGTTGTCCGTCCCGACGCGCAGCGGAGGGGCGGCGACCCCCTTCACTGTGGTATAATGAGCGTATATCACTGACTGAAGTGATCTATTGCTTTTATAAAATGGTTACGTAAATATGGCGAAATTAAAGTCATAGACACCCTCAATTTTGAAAAAGCGAGAAAGTCGGAAAAGCATTTTTTTTAACGAATACAGAAAAGTAGTCCCTCCTGGCTGCCGGCAAAGTGTACGGCGGTTGCTATGCAACACACTAGCGTCCTTCAGAGAGAAGGCTAGAGACGGTAGCTTGGTTCGCCGGCAATTTAGCAATTTAGAAGGCTAATTGCCGGCGACCGTGTGCCTATTGCTTTACAGGCTTTTTTTAGGCTTCAGTGAACTATGCTATCGCTTTTATATATAAATAAACAACAGTTCAAGTTAGGCGCGGAGTGATACTGGACTCTGTAAACTGAACGGGCGTCATAGCTGTGTGTATACGCTCAATATACAACGGTTGGGAACCAATCAGATCGCTTGATTTAGGCCCCCCGTTTTATAAACAGTAGTATACACTAGTATATACTAGTATTAAAGGGATTCCCCTTTAAAGAAAACGGCCAACATGCCAAATCAGCCGTGGTTATCATGGGTTTTGTAAGATCCTAGCTGAGGAGCTAAAAGTGTTCAAAGCGTTTGACTGTCTTGTCTCCGGTTGACTCCCCCAGCCCCCCGTGACCAAAGGCCTCGTGCTGCACTGTAAGCCCATCACAGAGCTCATTCACAAGGCCTTCAAGGACCAGAACAAATACAAGTAGGTCCTCCTCCTCCACAAGGCCCCGGTGGGCTGAAAACACGTTGGCACCCTGGGGTCAGGGTCTGCAGAGAATGTGATGGAAATGGTGTTAGGGGGTTAGGGTTTGATTTTAGGGTTAGGAATTGGTTTTAGGGTTAGAGATTGGTTTTAGGGTTTAGGGTTTGGTTCAGGGATAGGTTTTAGGTATATGGTTTTAAGTGTTTGGTTTAGGGCGTGGTTTTATTGTTTTTATTGGTTGGTTTCCGGTTGGTTAGTCTTTAGGTTAAGCGGTTGATTTAAGGTTAGGTTATAGGTTCAGGGTTTTGCTTTGTTTTTAGGGTTAGATTAGTCGTTTCTGTTTTTAGGGTTAAAATGTCTTCCGGTTTATTTGACACGATGTACATGATGTGTCCCCCTCTCGTCCTCTCAGGTTTGAGATCATGGGGGAGGAGGAGATCGCCTTCAAGATGGTGCGCACCAACGTGTCCCACGTGGTGGGCCAGCTGGACGACATCCGGAGGAACCCCAGGTCAGAGGGAGGCCGTGTGCACACGCCGGGGGGGGGGGGGGGGGGGGGTCCCCTTTTAGAGTCACTTCTTTAATCGCTTTCTATTTGTGTTGTACTTTCAGTTTGGTTTCCGTTTGAAAGATCCCATTCTTTGAAGTTTCAGTTATATCCGTAGTTTTTTTTGTATTTTTTTGGTTCAAATAAAAACAATCAATATGTCCAAGGTCATCCATCTCCAGGACTTCTGTTGTATTCCAAGTGTGCTTGGAATACTACAAAAAAAAAAACTAAAACCCAACTTGATGAATACTATTTTCGGAATCATAACGCCATGAACAATGCCAAATAAATGACAAATACTTTTATTTTTTTTGCCCCCGGCAGGAAGTTCATCTGTCTGAACGACAACATCGACCACGGCCACAAGGACGCGTCCACGGTGAAGGCGGTGCTCCGGGACTTCTACGAGTCCATGTTCCCGCTGGCGTCGCAGTTCGAGCTGCCCAGGGAGTTCCGCAACAGGTTCCTGCACATGGACGAGCTCCAGGAATGGTAGGTCCCCCCCCCCCCCCCCCCCCCCCCCCCCCCCCCCCCCCCCCGTGGAGGGGGGCCACGGCCCTCCGTAGGCCCCTGGTAGACTCCCGGTGTTCTGTCAATTTCTGCTACCCATCAGATTTTGCTACCTAGTGGTTCTGTGCATGTGCATGACGAGGCTTATTGAATATTGGTGTAAAATACACAGACTGTACCCCTGAAATCTCCAATAAAGACGTTATAATACAGTATCAAAATGTTTCTGCAGTGGGAGCATTGTTTGATAGAGGCAGTCGGTCAACAGATTAAATACGCTACCAAACACATAAGGTAGCACTTTTTGATAGGGTAGCATGATTCGATAGACTCTGATACTGTATTATAACGTCTTTATTGAAGAGTTAAGGGGTGCAGTATGTATATTTTACACCAATACTACACCGCGGGTCAATAGTGTCGTCATGCGCATGCGCAGAACCACTAGGTAGCAAAATCTGACAAGGGAGCAGAAATTGGCAGAACGCCGGCGCACTCGGAACCGGTGTGTTTGCATAGGACTGGTCGCCGCGTATGGCTGTTTCGAAAAAAGGGTGTGCGATTGTATTCACTGCCACGCGACAGAAGTTTGTTTAATGGCACCCAGGAGTTTCCTACCATCTCTTTGGAAGTATTTTGTAGTGCCTGCTTTGAGTGCCTTCGATGTGCGTTTTATTTTTTAACTTAGGGGCACATTGTCACTACCTGGAGCTCGCACTTCAACGGAGCCTGGGTCTGTTGAAGGTGGCATTGCTGTCTTTAGGCTGTGATAGCCATAGGATAGGAGAAGTACATTTTTTTTTTTTTTTTTGTATTTACTGCTGTCAGTTGGGCTAGTTGTCTCGTGTTTTTCACCTGTGGTTGGTAGCTTGGTAGCCAGCGTGCTTGTAAGGTTGGTTTGGACAGGGGCCTCTGAATATGTGTTTTCCTTGGATTTTGGCACAAGGGATTATAACATCTGATCCTGTGTATTAATGAAATCCCTCCCAATCGCAATCAAGTCTTGCGTCAAAGTGGTTTTCCACCCAAACATCTAGCGTCGAGGAGCGAGACGGAACCCAGATGGCGGCTAGGTGAAGAAGGCCCACAGGTGCACGTCAAGTCTTCTTCAGACCAGGGGTATTTCAGAGGGGTGTATTGCATAAAGAAACACCAGGGATCCATAGGATTTCTCTAGTGTTGACTTGAGCTGAGCGTTGGTGGAGTAGTTTTCCTTGTTGTGTTCAGGCTGTCAGTACCTGGGGCCGCTGGAGGTTTAGAGAGGGGCCGGGTCAGGTTCTCTAGGGGCCCCTTGGGGGAGATCTGTCCCTTTTTTAAAATTAGACCATCCCCATTGGATAAGTTTAGACTCTACACCAGTGTCTTATTATACCACGCACGCACGCACGCACGCACGCACGCACGCACGCACGCACGCACGCACGCACGCACGCACGCACGCACGCACGCACCATTTATTAAGCCCTGTCATCTGAGTGGGTGTTGTGTTGGCAAACTAACAGTGAGTTTGTTTCACTTTATCACTCTGTTGCTCTGTTGAACCCTGCCACACACACACACACACACACACACACACACACACACACACACATCACACACACATCACACTGTAATGACAGTAATGACACTTTAATGACAGTCAACGTGTGTGTGTGTGTGTGTGTGTTCTAGGCGTGTTTACCGGGACAAGCTGAAATTCTGGACCCACTGTGTGCTGGTGACCCTCGTCGTCTTCACCGTCCTGTCCTTCTTCGCCGAGCAGGTCAGTACGACACACACACACACACACACACACATCACACTGTAAAAGCGCCAACACATAATCACAGACACACACCTGCCTGCGGGCTCCCTCCTTTGGAGTTCCATGATTCACGGTGGAACTATGATTCCTGGCCTCGCCAACTGAAATACTTCCATCTCACATGTCCCCACACACTCTCACTCTCTCTCTCTCTCTCTCTCTCTCTCTCTCTCTCTCTCTCTCTCTCTCTCTCTCTCTCTCTCTCTCTCTCTCTCTCTCTCTCTCTCTCTCTCTCTCTCTCTCTCTCTCTCTCTCTGGGGTGTCGTCATCCTTTCTTCTACAAGAGACGGGTGAAGATATCATGTCTTCTGTGATGAAGCTATCACTCTGTTACTGCATGGCTTTCATTACTGAAACACACGCACACTCTTACCCGATGCTATCTTAACGTAGGACATCTCGTCCCTTGGCCATCCCAGAGGCTAAGCTGAGTGAAGGTCAACCGTTGAGAGACTTACGACGATGAATCCTCCTCGAGCACACGGACACACGTTTTTCTCACAAGCACAAACACACACACACACACACCTGAGCCCCTTAGAGCTGTATGGACAGTGTGTTCTTCAGACGTAGCCAACACAGGATATCACAACACAATCATCTTCATCTTTATACGCATGCATGGTGTCTGGCACCTGATCCGGGAGACGGATTCGCTAGCACACAACCAATCAGAGTATCCAATGGGTCCGATTCTCGGACCCGCCGACTCGTTCCCGAACTCGTCTGAGTCTCCCCAAACTTTTCAGACGGCCCAGTGTGTTCCACGCTTAACCGCCAGGGTTTAACTTGTCCCAACGCCTCCACTAGATCTGCATTTCCAACACGACAGGGATTGCACTTGGTCCTAAGCTCTTCTTTGGCAGAGAACCAGAGTTACCCAAGGCCGTGTCCTTATCACCCTTACTCAGTTTACACTCAACGGACTTATTGTTTTGGCTTCCTGGTTGCAGTTTTTAATGATATTCTCTCTCTCTCTGTCTGTCTGTCTGTCTGTCTGTCTGTCTGTCTGTCTGTCTGTCTGTCTGTCTGTCTGTCTGTCTGTCTCAGTTGATCCAGCTGAAGCGCAGGCTGTTCCCCAGGCGCCGGGTCAGCCAGGAGAACCACTCTGAGCGGGTGTGAACCAAAGAAAGATCCTCGCCCTTAAGCTTCCCTCCATGCTTGGCCGTCACCACCACACCTCCTCCTGGCTCCCTGCAAAGCCTCGCCCGCCCTCCCGCCCTCACCCCCTCACCCCCTCCACGAGGTGAGGAACGGGGGGGGGGGGGATGAGCGTGAGGTAAGCGAGATCAAAGCCTAGAAGAAAACAAGCAAAGAAGAACCACCATGACGTCACTACGTCTCGGCCCGTTGTGTCGCCACCGACGGCGCTGACACAAATGAAACATGTCCGCAAGATGACGGTCGAGTTTAACACTTTAACGCCGCCGTCGCCGCCGCGGCCCTACCAACTGTTGTGGAACCAGAGAGCCGCGTCTCTTTCCATCCCACACGCACAAACACACACACATATACACACACACACACATGCACACGCATACGTACATGTGCAAAACACACGTACACTCATACTCGTGCAAAACACACACACATGCGTGCGCATACATACACACACACGCACGCACGCACGCACTGCCCCCCCTCTCCCCGATGGTGTCAACAATGTCAGCCCCTCTCTCTCTCTCTTGTCCTCCATCCTCCCCGGGGCGTGTGAGTGATGACCTGCTGAGGTGTGAGACACCGGAGCCGCCCCACGGGTCAGCGGGGAGGGCCTGTGAAGTGGACCCAAGTTTACAGTCTTAACCGCCAGCCTTGTGACAGACTTTTCCTAGCCTGGACCTGATGACATGATAATGATGATGATGGTGGTGGTGGTGGTGATGATGATGATGATAATGCAGACGATAGTACTAACGAATACAATAGGATTCCTACGGATTTTGTAGGCGCCCCGAATTAATGGGAGTCATGGCGATGGAAACAATTGCCACGCTAATTTGTTTGTCTTGTTTACCTGCTGTTGAGAATCAAAAAAAAAAAAACACAAAAAAAACTAAAACTTGAAGTGCCTTTCCTGACAGGTGTATAGGATATTTAAATCGTTCCCACAATGCATTTGCTGCTTGTCGGTTGATCCGTCGTTTTTTGCGCCCGTCTCTCAGAATACACACGAGAAGTCCTCTTTGATAACGTGATCCCGTCCCCCACCGCGGTCGGCCCCCGCGGTGACCCGCCCGACCCGGGCTTCTGATTGGTTGTCTTGTGTTGAATGACGACGTGACGTGACGAGGCGAGTGCTCAGCCCCCCGTGAGGAGGACCGCCGGTACGAGTCCCTGTGGGACCCAATAGGCTCTGCTTGTGTCTGAAATTCAGACCCTCCCCCCGACACTCCTCCACCAATCCACCTCTCTTGCATGCTTTCTAGATGTGTTTTTTTTTTTTATGTGATTCATTCAGTTAATTAATTAATTTAAAGGGTAGGAACCCCCCCCCCATCCCTGTCACTTATTTTTTCTTCTATTCAAAACATTTCAGGTGGGGTCTCGCATAGTGCTGTTGAAAATGTAAAAAAATATATATATTTCTGCCAAGTAATGTGTGAAGTTTTCGGTAAAGCAATTGAGCGAGTGTAATGTACGTTCTGATGTATTACCGCGGCCCTCCGACAAAAGCTGCATACATCTTTTGTAATACCTTCACCGATATTTTTTTTTTCTTCCTCTGACAACTGTTTGTCTCCTGTGCTGAAGGAAGTTCTCCACACCAGGGGGTTTTCCTGCCCTTTTTTTAAACAATCGTCTTTGAATCTATGTGACAATTGCGTCGACTTAAAAATGCCATGGACACCAGGTTCAGTGTTTATCTGCAGCCGTGATGAAGGACTCCATCCTCTTAGGATACGACAAGTTTGTTTTCCATGTTGACTCCTAATACAACCGACTACCCCATAGGATCTGAAATGTTTTCCGCAGCGTGATAACCCTAGTTTACACGCATGCACACTGTAACATATTTATAAATGAAAGATTTCATTCATTGGATGTGTGCCCGAGTCGCCGTGACTGCAATAAAATGATTTTGGTTCACTTTGTGTTCTTGGGTTTGTCGTGGTTGAATCAAAAGATGCCACATGGTGATTGAAAAGGATTTCTTTATTACAATGTTTTTTCTCACACTTATTAGAAAGGCTTTTCCATTGGATGTTAAACGGCTCAACAGAAGAGACAAGGTGTACCTTTCAATGCATAGTTCCACAGTCCATCAGGGCTAATAAAAATAATAATCTTTGAAGATAAGACGATGTGTGTTATCATACTTTTAGAGAGGAACTATATGGACTTTTCCTGAAGGAATAAAATCAGAACGACGGGAGAGGGATGGATCAGCGTCTAAACCGTAGCAAAAATCCCTTTTTGAATCCTAGTGGACCTGAAATCACAACCATTTTAATCCCAAATCAAGACTGACATCTCTCCCCATTTACACCATCATCCATCGATTATTATAAAAATGTTAACAATCAAATAATAGTTTTTTGTAAGTACCAAATGCTGTACATTTAACCTATACAAGGTACACGTTTGTACAAGGGAGCGGATACAAGTCCTGGTGTGAAGAGAAAACGAGAACATTAGCACTGTGTGTCTTGTAAATAGTGTTGGTTGCATCTTGCATAATACTTCAGTGATTACAAACACTGCGTCATCAATGAAGAGTTCTGCAGCTGCCCTACTCCCCCCCCCCCCCCCCCCCCACAAAAAAATCCTCTTAAATATTCACAGAAGAAAAATAACAAAACATGAATTAAAACAAAACATTTAAGGCGTCGTCATTTGAATTCTGTACAATCACATTGAATTCCCATCAGCCCTTAAGGGAGAAGAAAGCAGAACCAGAGTCGTGTGTCCATGCGTCATACAGCGACCAGTCCCAGCACACCGCCAAAATAAAAGCCCTGTGTGGTCACTTGTACTTCGGGTGGTGGTTTGTTGTCGTTTAACCAAGGCCATGGGGGGGTGAGATGATTACACTGGTGCCGTGTTTTTACGTGAGAGCACTCGGCATTAACACACGACCGCACGTGGCTCCGTCGCGCGGCAGCCGTACCTTATTGAAACCCAGCATTCACACCTTTCATTGGGAATTAGCAGAGGTCTGAAGGTTCCTGTACTTCAACCAATCATTTCCTTTTCATTTTTTTCAGACCCTGATTGAGGGTTGTGTTTGGATTGGGTTAACTTTGTTTGTTCAATAAATAACAGGAAAATTAAACATGATTTGAAGGCGGATACCGCACGCAAGTTTGGGCAAATATCAAAAAACACGACGGCTGCGGTTCTCCGCAAAATGTGAGATGAAGCCGGGTGAATGTCATCATTTTAATACAAATGGGTTAACCTAGTTGAACCTAGTTTGGAACAGTTTAGTTTAGTGGAGGCTATTCAATACTCGACTAGCCACCGTACAACCTGGTGTCGTCTATATTTGATATTTGCTCAAGCCAAGTAGTACCTTTAAAATAAAACTGATTTTGGTCATTGATTTGCCCTAAGCCAGAGTGCTGACTTAAGGGAAACCTACAATCTACTGTTGGGCACCGCCACTGGGGGACGACATCTCAGCACACGTCTGATTGGCCGAGACCCGTGAGGGGGAAATCACCGGTCAACCTATTAGATCCATTCTTTATCAAAAACCCATCTTCGCACTCCCTCCCTTTGTCGCTAATCAACGGCACAGGTTGTTTGTTTTGGTTTGCTTTGCGTGTTTTTGTTACTAAAAACGGGAAAACTTCGTCGGGGTGGGCGTGTCCTGTACGTGTGATAGGTCAGGACTGGTGATGTCACGGGGGGGGGGGGGGCGTGTTGGTTGGTCATCCCTCTTTATTCTACCTGGTTTAAATTCCCTTGTGGTTACTCAGTGGTCACTCTGTCAAGGCTGCTGTGGCGCGGGTTCGACGGCCTGTGCTCGCGGGCGTCTGCTTCCAGGAGCGGGCGGAGGTCTCTCGCGTTCACCACCACCACCTCTTCCTCCTCCTCCAGCTCCTCCTCGTCCTCCTTCTCCTCCCGCCGGGCAGGTCGTCAGTCGCGGCGGGCACGGCTGGGCGGCGTGATGCTGAACACCTGGATGCGCAGGTGCGAGGCGATCTGGAGGCACACGCCCGTGCAGTACCGCGCCAGGTCCAGCAGGGAGAGCACCTGAGCATCAGGGAACACACACACACACAGAGTTTATAATATACATTCATTTTTTTGTATACATGACTAGGGGGTGTGTGTCCGACCAACTTCAGGTGAGTGAGTGAGTGAGTGAGTGAGTGAGTGAGTGAGTGAGTGAGTGAGTGAGTGAGAGTGAGAGAGAGAGAGAGAGAGAGTGAGAGAGTGTGAGTGAGTGAGTGAGTGAGTGAGTGAGTGAGTGAGTGAGTGAGTGAGAGAGAGAGAGTGTGTGTGTGTGTCCGTCCAACTGACCAGGGCGATCCAGAGGACGATGTACTCGTCGATGAAGCTGTTGAAGTACTGGTTGAGGAAGAGGAGCCCCGGGCCGATGAAGGCCGTGTCCGGGAGGTACAGCTCACTCTTGGTCATGTGAGCCACCTGCACAGGTCAACACACACACACACACACACAATATCGGATTGGGTACTCTGCCTTGGCCCACACTAAGATGTCTGTACTGTATCCTTGATCAACAGGTTCAAACCTATTCAGAAATAAATCAACTAAAAGGTGGAGACACGTACAGTGCTGTATGGACATCAGGGTCTTTACAGGTATGACGGCTTGTTGCCTCACACAAACAGACGTGTTTACATGCTCATTATGAAAGCAGGACTCGTGGGTCGTCACCCTTGGATTACCCCTGAGGTGCTGCTGAGGGAACCCTGGAGGGAAGCCTCAGGGGAGGGGGTGGATCTTCTCAAAATCAAGCTCTACTCAGGCTGGTGTCTCTGACTGCCTAGCCAAGCTTTAAATGTTGTTAATGTTGTTAAATTGTTTGATGTTCAAGGAAGCAGACGGCTGAAGAAATCCTTAGTGTGCGGACTGGATGGATTCACAACAACATGACACGCCCGGAACTGTGTAAAGGCACTCTACGTTTCCTGCAACACCGGTTTACTGACACGCTGCTACGGTGTAAACGTGTTGAAAGATGAAGGCAATGAGAAGCCACGGGGGGAAAAAAATCCCACACATCTTTTGTATAATGTGTGAGATTAATGCCTCATGTGAGATTAATGCCTCATATAATGTGTGAGATTAATGCCTCATAGGCGTGTTGTGAAAAAATGGCAGCCTGCAACAACAACAACAACTCTGTTCCTGGACCGATCGAGAACGTATATACTGGAGCCATGACGGCAGCGGTCCAACTTTTAAGAGATTTGTTTCACAGAAACAGGAGTTGCTGTTGCAGAGCACAATGCATGAATGCATGAATTCAATAAATAAAGAGCGAGAGAGCACAAGAGTGAGTGTCAGAGTGAGTGAGTGAGTGAGTGAGAGAGAGACACAGACAGAAGACGCCGTAGACATACCACCAGCTTGTTGGAGATCTTGGCGATGACCAAGCCGAAGGCCAGGAGGTAAAGGCAGGGGTGGTTCTCAAACAGCTGAGTGGACGACTTCTTGTAGATGATGAAGGCCAGCGTGAGGATGAGTCCGATGTGGAGGCCGGGGCTCAGCACGCTGGTGTCCTGCAAACCACGACACGCACGCGCACGCACGCACACGCACACAGTTTACAATCTGGGAACACACCAAACGGACGGAGGGAGGGCACCTTTAATCCTGCTTGTTCATCTCTACCAAGGTTGACATTTCAGGCGGCGTTGACAACTCTGCCTCCGTCTGTTTGCGGGGCCCAACTGGAATGCATTGTTGTTCTTGTGTCCTTGTCGTGTGTGTGTGTGTGTGTGTGTGTGTGTGTGTTCGCACATTATATTCAATTGAACGCAATGCAGTTTAAAAAAAAACAAACACGGTGCCCGAGGCGTGGAGGCGGGCCCCGACCGGGACGGGCGCGCCACGGGGGGGGGGGGGTCGTTTCGTTGCGTCGGGGACTCACGGCCACGGTGGAGCCGTTCTTGCCCACGCCGCCGTTCAGGATCACGTGGAAGTAGTTGTAGCAGGAGTAGCACGCTCCCCCGATGATGCCCACGATGGGGAAGACGTAGAGCCTCGCCCCCAGGACCGGCAGCTGAAACACACGCGCGCACGGTGAGGCCACCCCCCGTCCACAGCATGAACCGATGGGCTCATCGGCTCAACGCGCTAAAACAAGGGTGCTTTTTATGAAAGCGGGTCAGGCATGCGGAGCGAGATGGGGCCGACAAAGCAAAGGAGAAACATTTCTATATATATATTTATATTTATGCATATACTAGATATAGATCTACGCAAGTGGGATTGTCAGCTTTTTTTTTAAGCCAGATCATGGCTGAGCGATGACCTTTTGCCATGGCATTCGTTAACCATAATATTTACCTGCTTCTCACTTTACGTCAAGCCTCCAGAGGCAGCACAGAGCGAAAGTGAAACACAAACTCTTTAATGGCTAAAAAAACAAATGAAAGACGCTACAAACTAGGAGTTGGTTAGCCGCTGGTTCAGACAGTGTGCCGCAGATTTTCAGATCTCGCCTCGGATCTGGACAGCAGAGGTGTGTGTGTGTGCGAGTGCGTGTGTGTGTGTGTGTTACCGTGCCCTGCCAGAGGCCGACCCCGCCGACTGCCGTCATCAGGTACATGGTGACGATGGCGAACTGCACCTCCGTCACGTCAACCCTGGAGGAACGGTTGTTTTTCTTAATTATCACATGCCCACCCTTGTTCGCAATATAATAACAGTGTGCTGAAGAACAACACGGGTCAAAAATCGACATTTGACAAATCCATGCAATTACTTAGTCAAAGGTGAAGCAGACAATTATGTTGTCCTTGTGTTGCTCATGTCTCGTGCTTCCTACTGAATTGGGACGTGTTACGGTGTATTTGGCAACAGTCTGAGGAAGCATTCATTGAAATTATTGAGGCACGGCCAACGGGTGCAGAGCCACTGGTGTGACTGGTCTGACTGGCTCCGTCGGGCAGGCAAGGGCGACTTACAGGCCGAAGCGCAGGGTGCCCGAGACGTAGGTCTGCCAGTGGGCACAGAAGAACATGAACATGCCGATGAACCCACAGAAGAAGATCCAGTCGGGGTACCACCCTATCCCACACGATATACAGGTTCCCACGGCGACAAAGACTGATGGGTGGGAGCGGAAGCGGGAGGAGGGTGGGGGAAGAGACGGGAAAGACAGAGCGGGACAGAGAGAGAGGCAAGGGTCAGTGACATCAGAAGAAAAACAGAATCACTGTCAGAAACATTCTGTGCAGCAGAGTCATTTGAGGATGAGCCACAAACCACAATAGGCAACACGCGGGAACATTGACCAACCATCTAGATAAATATTAAATTATGGGTCGCGGCTTGACAACGCACAGAACACAAATTCTGAACACTCGTGATTGCCGAGTGCACTTTGGCTGGATCCTACAGAAACACCTCAATTGTCTTTGTCTGGTGCCGAGCCGAATCAAACAACAACTCCTGACCAGGACCAAAAAGTGGCATATCAAAGTATTAGTTAACATTAGTTAACAACAAAAACAAAAAGGCCCCACTTATGGGACAAGGTCTCAACAGGAAGGAACGAGGAAGGACGCCCTGTTGGGGGCGGGCGGCGGGGGGGGGGTCACCTGTGGAGACGGCGTCACAGCCGTGGTCGAAGAGCTCCCCGAGGGCAGAGCTGCTGTTGGTGCGCCGGGCCTGCTTCCCGTCGATGGCGTCCAGGGACTGGTAGATGAACAGCCCCAGGGCGCTCAGGACGAATGCCCATGCTGGAGCCTGCCGGGGGACGAGAGACACCCAGGCACACTTTTGAGTCGGTGCTCTCTCTCTCTCTCAGACGGGGCGGAGGGCTTCACCTGAGGTCACGGCTCAAGTGCAATAAACTATTCCAAGGAAGCCGCCATTTCGGTGCGCTTTTCGTCGTTATGAGGGAGAGGTACCACGCGGGGACGTCCGGTGATTGGACAATAATCAACGGTCGGGGTGGTGAGGCGGCCGGGGCCAAATTGAGGTTGCCGACCACAACTAAGAACAAGGAAGAAGGGAACTTCCCGGAGTGGTTTATTACGCTTATATACCACAGTTACACTCAATGATTAGATATCGTTATTTAACTTGCTTTCATCTTTAACTATATATATATTTTTTAAATCAAATTCAATTTTAAATTAAACTTCTTTTTTTTTTTTTCTTCTTTCTTCAGCAGTGCTTTGGGCTTATTGTTTTTGGGATTGTTGGGGAAATATCTGGTCGATAGTTGGATTTGTAGAGCATTGATTTGGGACTTTTAAAAAGGTAGCGGTGTCCCGTTATTGAAAAAGTAATGCTCAACCTGAGTTTGAATGTTATTGTCCAATCAGGATCAAGAATTCAACAATGCTGTTCTACAAAAGAATGATGATTCCTTGGTTATTCTAGAATTTCTGGTCAATAACTACTAAGATGGCGGCTTGAACGTTTCTTTACCCAACTTTCAGATCATTTTATCTAATCCTCCTATAAGGATCCCATCATGTTATATCATGGGAGTCAAACATGGAGCGGGAAATTCTCATTAAAAAAGGGAGAGTACACACACGACGAAGAAACAAGTTATGTCTTCATATGGAACACTGCCACCGAGGAAGCTGCCAAAATAATACCAGCCTGATGGTTCACAGCAGGGAAGCTGGCCTTTTCCTCAAACACATTTGATTTGTGTGATAGTGTGAGACTATTTTCAGCCAACACAGGAGAATTACCATTGCCATAAAGAAATAACAGAACATAGGCTGTGTGGAGAGAAATCTCTCTGTCTCTACGTATGTAAACATAGCGGAGGTCTCTCCATTAGGACTCCTACTTTATCACTCTAACTGGCTAATGCCAGGATGTTGTCAACCAGGGAGCTAGAGAGACACTTTGAATAGAGCTGGTTTGAGCAATGCAACCTTTAACACAGTTTCCCTCTAGTCTACCGTGTCCACCACACACAGTCCAACGACACGCAGTTTTTTCTTCATCCTTGCAGCAGCCAATAACACCCATGTCCTGTTTCTTGGCATTCCTCCTAATTCTTGGCAGTCTTGATTTTGCTGCTTCTACAGTTTGAGGTCAACAAATAGTTTCACAACTTATCTTGTGTGTGTGTGTGTGTGACTGTGTGTGTGTGTGTGTGTGTGTGTGTGTGTGTGTGTGTCTGAGTGTGAAAGAGAGACCGACACAGAGAAGCGAAGACAGAGAGACACTTGTGTGTACATGTGTAGGCCTCTTGTTTGTAGCCCTAGCATGAAAAAGAAGATTCCTAACCTTAAAAAGTCAGGCTGACCTACATGACCCGACTGGGTTCGCTACTCTGTGTGGGGCTGGGATCCAACCCCATCTGGAAAGTGTGTATGTGTGCGTGTGTTTGTGTGTCCTTGTAACACAGATCCCCTGCAGTTTAAACCGAAGGCCCCAATACTCTATAAGTAGGCCTAACCAAGGAAAAAAAACAGTTGGGCAAGCTATAATCTGAAGATTTAATAAGATACTTTCAATTTCAATGCCCTTTTCCCACTTTACGATCTACTCTTTGGTCATGTACATGGACAGTTGATGAACAGTATCATAGTGATATCATTGACTGGTGGGGTGATAAAGAGTCAGCCTAGGTGGCGTGCGGACTTTGGGTCCTTGTGTTTCATAAGATACATCAACAGCTGTATGAGTGGACCAAGGTTCGGCCCTGATAACAGCCCATCCAATCGCCTCTGAGTTTGCAAATTATTCAGATAAAGACACCGTTGTACTCTTGGGCGCACCACGACGCTGGCCATGACTATTCTGAATAATGCAGACATGTCTGCTGCAACGTTGATGAAATAATAATGCCATTGTAAGCTACTGAAGTGCTGGAAACTGCTGGGCCCTAAAAGGAGAAAAACAATGTTTTGCCCTACAGGTGGCCTGTCTAAAGAAACACCACCCGGGTCACATGGTGCATGACATGCACCAGACTATCGGACCCCCCCCCCCCCCCCCAATGCTACAAGGAATTGCTTCCAATAAAAGACACGTTATATTCCCATAAAGCGACTTAACGAGACACTACCATAAGCCTTCCAGGGGGAAACCCGGCTTAATGAGTAGGAGGTGAACAACAGCTCTATATGCATGTCGTCCATAAGGCAACCTGTCCTTCACGACAGAGAAAAACACAGCATACCGCGGCGAGAAAACAAGCCGCCACCACTCACCTCTTCCCTCGCCGAAGGACAGTAGTAGACCAGCACCATCGTTGTCACTATATTGACCATCAGTCCAACAATAGTCAGGGTATTCGGCGCTATCCATGTCGGTATTTGCTCGACCAGCCAGTTCCAGTAGACCTGACACGGCGGCTCCAGCAGGGACCGGCCAGAGGCGCTGTATTTGTGCTCCTCAAGCCGCTTGAGTTGAGCGCCCGACAGCGGCTCCGGCCACAAGAAATGTGGCATCGTTTCGGGGCCTCGTCGCTTCTAAGTTTACCCCCGGCGGTGCTCCTAAACCCCGGCTCGACCTTTCACTTCTTCAACTTCTCGCGTCCAACCAGCCACGGCACACACAAGCTCATTGGGCATTTAGAGTTGGGTAGACATTTTTCAATAGCGGAACTGTTAAGATGTCGATCATATCTTCGCCTCAGTGCTGATCGAGTTACGTTTCAACAGGAAGCAGAAGTCCGGAAGGGAGCACCGCGCCGTCGCCGGGAAATTCAAACGTGTCAAATGTGCTGCTTGATTATACGTCAGACATGTGAACGTGGTTCTTGATTATACGTCAGACATGTGAATGTGGTTCTTGATTATTCGTCAGACATGTGAACGTGGTTCTTTCTTGATCATACTGATCTGACATGTGAATGTGTGTCGTTCGTTTATTTGCCATAAAAAAAAACAGCATCGGGGTTTTGCCTCAGAAGTGAATAAAATTAAACTGATCATTATAATAAGTGTGTTGTGGACGATTTCCTCCTTTTGTTTTTCATTATCCGAATTATAATTTGGATTTTAATACTTGAACTTGCTCCCTTTTCGTTATTTAGATTCCAGCCGGCCAATAACATTTTCCTCCAAACCAAATATTTGAGCATTAAAAATATGTAATGTAAAGTCCTATATACGATTCAAAGTTATTGTTGTGTTTGCTTTTAAACAAAAAAAGTACATACAAATACAGTTGTCGTTACAAGACATGGTACAATATATTTTTATTCTATGAAACTTACATAGACAAGTGCATGCGCATATGATATAACCAGATTGTTTGACCACGAATTGATAAAACACCATGCAGAAAATCCAAGGTGGACAACATGTCTCTTATTCCCCCATAGATTTATTCCTCAGGCATTAATCTAGGCCTATTCCCAGTACCATAACAGTTAACATGTAAACCTAATTGAAACCTGTTTTAAATAGCATTTCAAATTCTAGGCCTTCACTTCCCAACAAGCCAACATTCACAGCCTTAATTTCTGCGCTAAATCGTCGATTTCAAAATTCC